>NC_072490.1:15318409-15621439 GCF_027574615.1 Eptesicus fuscus | reverse complement strand
GTACTTTGGTTTCAAGCCAAAAAAAAAAGGAACCATGGCTAACTTAAGCAAAATGGAATTTATTGTAAGGATATGGGGTAGGTGGTAGAATTAAATTTAAAAGAAAAAAATGAGCCTGCAGAGCTTGGAAAAGGCAACAAGGAGGGGAGCTCCAGGGACCTAGGATGGTTACAGAAACGATGGATGATCTCCCAGGGCACCTCCCTCAGGATGAAGCATCTCAAGTTGCCCTTGGGCCATTCCTCTCAAGATCCCACTTCTTGGTAAAGAAACTGCCTGGCAGGCTTGGATTGCCTGGAGGACAAGATACCTGAACTGCTCAGTGTAGTGGGGGTGGAGGAGTTTCTCAAAGGAATACACTGTCATCAAAAAATGTGGGCCTGGTCCGACTGGTGCGGCTCAGTGGCTGAGCCTCAACCCATGAACCAGGAGGTCACTTGTTCTATTCCTAGTCAGGGCACATGCCGGGGTTGTGTGCTCGATCCCCAGTGGGGGGGCGTACAGGAGGCAGCAGGTCAGTGATTCTCTCTCATCACTGATGTTTCTATCTCCCTTTCCCTTCCTCTCTCTGAAATCAAGGAAAACACATTTTGAAAAAATGTGGGTGTGGGGTTTGGGCAAGGAAATCCACAGACGCCCTCGACAGATATTTCTAGCTCCAGGATTCTGAGTCTAACATGATGCACGGACCTTGCACGCCGCTGCTCCTGTGCCTCTCTGCTCACGGTCATGCTGCGAAGTTCCCCTGGCTTCTGCCCTCTGGGCAACAGAGCCATGGAGTAGATACAGAATGGGAGAATAAACCTCCGACCTCCCCATCCCCACATCCCCACCCCGGCCCCGCCCTCCACCATTTTATCAGTGATTATAAAACCATGATCACGTCTAAAATTTGCCATATTGGCTCCACGCACTGTTTGTTTTTATGAATATTTTGTTCGTGTGGGACAAAGAGCTGTGCATGGCTTGAGCTCCAGCCCTATATATATTTTTTTTCCTTTTCATCTTTTGATTCCACCAGTTAATCACCAAAACGACCCTTCTGTGTGTGGGAGTTTTCCCCGGTGTGTGTCTGTGCCATGGTAACAGTAGCTGGTAATGGTTTGTCTGTGTGGGGAGCTTGGCATGAAGGCTGGCTTATTTAACGTGCACGGGAGGGAAGAAGGGATTTGCAGAACCTTTAAAAAGGATCGCGCTGATACCTTGAGCATAATACGGTGCTTTGGAACATTTGCTAATCAAAGCACAGAGACCTGGGGAGGCTGGGAGGTCCAGTGGTTACAGGACCTGTCCATGGAGCAGGCTTGTCCCAGCGTTACCCAGGACCTCTCCTTTTCACACGTCCTGGGTAACTTGGGGCTTCTTGTACTGCTCTTTATAATGGACACATCAGTGATTCCACCTCAAAGTTGAATTTAAAATAGTCAGTAGACCAAGGCCAACATAGGTAATACCAATTCAAAAATTTTTTTTATTTTAGATTTGAAATTGTATGGCATTCCTGCACTCACTGTTAAAGATGGATTTACCTCTGTAGGAGGAGGAAGACTGTTGATTGCTCTTTTGAGAATAAATATAGTGGTGTCTCCTCTGATGAAAGGGTTTTCATGTTAAAGTCCTTGTGGGAGTTAGAAATTACATGCAATTAAGGTTGCCCTTGAAAATGTTACGTTCCCAATTAAATTCAGTACCTGTGGTTTTGTTTATATACTTTTGCAGTAAAATAACAGACTGAATATACAATATAATTTTATAGCACATTATCTAATCTATAATAATAAAAGTATCATATGCTAATTAGACCGGACATCCATCCGGATGTCCTTCCAGACAATCTTCTGGACAAAGCCAGGGCTGCGAGGGAAGCCCTGGTCCTGGGTGCCTGCCGGCAGCCGGGGGAAGGAAGGCCTACTCTTGCATTGGGCCTCTAGTAGGTAGCATATTTATATATGTGCATATTTATGTTTAATACATTTGCCAGAAATACTGATTTTCTTTGAGTAGGCTTCCCTTGCAACCCCGGCTTTGTCCGGAAGGTCATCCGGAATAATTTTTATATTGTGTATGTATACAAACTACACAAGTGTATAACCTTATATGCCTGGGTATGCAGCATCTATAGCTGGATTCATGTTCACAGTGTTTTCCAGCGTTTTAATTACAGAAGCGAATGGGCTTCTATTTGCCATCCCAGAAGCCGTGGCACCTGAGATTAGCTTCTCTCCACCACGAGGCCTTGCACGAGGGCACAGAGTGCCTTCTGTTCGCTTCCTTTGGAATTTTCGCGTTTTATCCCTGCAGATGGGCATACAACCTGACCTCAGCATTTGGTGTCACTCCGGCTTTCCTGCCCCATGCTATGGACTTAAGCTCTGCACAGGCGTAAAGCGTGGGTCATTTTGGAAGTCTGGTTATCTGCCAATCTCAGTTTTGGACATTAGTATTTGGGAGCAGAAGAAGCCCCCATATTTGCTAGCCTGCTAGGATTGCCTTCAGAATGGCGATTGTTTAGCATCCACTCAAAGAAAATCAGTGTTTCTGGCAAAATGGATGATAATTTACGTCCTGACAATTTACTCTTATTTTAACCATCACAACAATGCCAGTCTATCTATTATACATGAAAGGGAATATTAGAAGCCAGAGGAGAAACCTGCTGGTGTGCATTGCCTTTCACCTCAACTTATAAACAAGTCAGTTCTCTACTTATGGCCCTCTGCAAACGGCACATGCATATTACATATGTCCAATATAATGTAAATCAGGAGTTTTCATTGTCCCCACACCACTTCCCCACAAGACTGCAGTTCAATTTTCATAAACAACTGTTTCTCAAAAATAATATTTAGAATTTCCCTCTCCCATGAACTCTGTTTGAGTATATTACATGCCATCTCTTCTCATTGTCATTATAAAGCAAAAGAGGCTACCCTGCTAACTAAATTTCTCCCTGTCCTTCTAGCAGTAGATGATACAATGCGGGCATTTTCGGATTCACTGGTAAATTTTTTTTACTCTAATTTGTTCCGGATTGACTAAAGAATTGGAATTGGTTTGTGAGTGAGGTTCTTAGAATCCATCTTATTATATCGGACTCATCCCTTGCATTTGGTCATTGCAAAAAGGAGGCATTAGGGGAGGAGAAAAACCCAGGTCAGGAAATGTAGAAAAACAAGTTGCGTTCGGATGGAAATTTCCACGCGGTTCTCCTTGCGACCTGTCTAGAAAAATGTAAGGAAAACTTTGCTGACAGCAGAATTAGTGCCTTCCCCAGGTCCCGGATATGCACAGTAGCTTTCCTTATGACAGGACTCCCTTAATTGTCATTTCAGGTTGTCCGGAATGACAGGAGGAAAACAGAAAACAAGAGGTTTGTGTAGAAGGAGAGCCGAGTTCATCAGGGCTATTAAAAATTCTAATGACACGAAAGCCAATTATTGTGACTTCAGGTGGTGATTCTGAGTGCACTTAGCTACGTGACAGCCGCGGTAAACATTTCAGCCCAGACAGCTCCATTAATTAACTACCTCTCAGGAGTCTAAAGCGTTCGGGGCGTACATGCTGCAAGAGCCCTGTGGAATACTCATAAGATACATATTCCAGGCCAGGCCAGACAGGCACACCACGTACTTCCTAACATTTCCCCCATGCACTTGTTTGACATTTATTTATGTGAGTAAAGCTCAGATTTAAAAATCCTTCACCCCACGCTCCGTCTTCCCCCTATAGAGAAATTTATACAGAAAATTCTATAGCAACTTAAAAATGAAAATAGATGTGTCTGAAGAGGGCAGCCTTTCCACAATTTCTTGGAATTTATTCCACTAAACTACACATTGCATTGGGTGGTGAATTTTTTCTTCTCCCTGATTTAATGCCTGTGAATGCTTTGTACCCATGCTGGCCTTAAATCCCGTTCTCTTAAAAGTAGGCACAATTCTCCACCTTGCCTCCCTCCTCTCATATTAAAAAATAAAGTTTTAAATAATGCAGGTGGCAACAAAATTCTTCGAAATAGACGGCAGTGGATGAAAGACGGTGAAGGAATTAGCCAATGAACATATGGGCATCACCCCTCCCACACTGTAACCAGATTGGATTGCTCTGTTTGGGCTAGAAATCATAGGACACTAATGAGAAACTTTCAGTTTCTTCTGCTTAAAAGAGAACTCTGACAATGCCTGACACCATCATATACAGTGTTTTACAAGTTTCCAATACACTTTGCCAGAAAACCTTCAGTTAGCTCATTTGGCCAATGAAACCAACTTTGAGTTTTAAGTTTGAAATGTATTGGTGCCTGGAATTTTCTGGAGGTTATATAACCTAATCCATAACTTCCTAAATGATCGTTTTCCCTACTGTAAGTTCCAAAAAGTAACAACCACTTATGGGATGAGGGTTGGGGGAGGTGGAGGACGTAGAAAAATGTGGCAAGGTATCAACCAATCCATTTCCCACAAAACGGGTAACACACACACACAAAACAGCCAATACATTGTAAATGTTCTATCTTTGGGGCTGTCCTATGTAATGAAAGTCAAGGCATTGCTTAAAGTGTTTACTGACACTTCAAGTTCCAAGGCAGTTCCTTGAGGAGTTAGGATCAAATTTTTCACTTAGGCTGATATATACTACAAATTAGCTCACTTATTAGGTAATTCATTATTTCCTCAGGTCACTCATTCTTTTTTTCGAGGAATGTTGTATGGAAGCTCCAATCCCTGAGATGTTAATAGATGTTCAGTAAGAAAACAAGTTGAGAGAGAGAACGAAAGGAGGAGGAGAAATGTGGGGGAGGGGAGGGTAGCAAGTGAATAGGTTCTCTGGAAGAATAACTTTGGGAAACGGAAATGAACAAATTGACCCAAGGATGGGTCTTTAGAGCTGAAATTCTCAATGACTTTATATGCCAAAATGTCCAGCGATTAGAGAGGGGTTAGAGCACTGTCCTATATGTTTCTATGCCTGCTTTTCTGGTACTTAAACACCCCAGTGAGAGATAAGAACAATGTACAAATGCCAGGCTGTGAATGCACTCTGGCCCAAGCCTGTCTTTGTAAATAAGGTTTGTTTTGTTTTGTTTTGTTTTTTGTTTTTTAATTGGAACACAGCCATAGTCAGTTCTTTACCATATTGTCTCTGGCTGCTTCCAGACCACCGGGGCAGATGTGAAAAGCAGTGGAAGAGACCATATAGCCACAGAGCCTAAGATATTTACTGTCAGGCCCATTTAGAAAAGTTTTCCTGACTTCTGGGTTGGGTTGGATCACTTGGGAAATGAGCATTTCCCCAAATGGACGAAAGGACCATTTTTCGGCAGTAGTTCCTTCTGTGGGCCAGGTTTCTGTACAGCACAGGTTGGGGAACGCTGAGTCAGCTCACACTTTCCCTATGAATGTGGGCTCCCCTCCCCTCCCCTCAGGACCTTGAAAGCCTACTCCCTACCCTGCCCTGTTAGGCTGCTGCTAGTGGAGGATTTCTGTTTCCCTGAGACAGAGCGTGGTAGACGCAGCCCAATAGCGAAAGTGAATCAGTTTGTTTTTTATACGATATAGCAAGATCAAGTTGAGTTTCAGAGAGAGAGAGCTGCATGATAACAGGAAGCTTATCATTTATTTACAGAGCATCCTGTTCGTTGTTTTTAGTCTTTTGCAGGAAGGGAGCTGGAGGTTATCTTGTGCTCGCGTCTTCAGGGACTTCGAGTTCTCTGTCTCCTTGAAGAAAGTGACTGTGAGACCTGTTAAATAACAATGTGAAAATTCAGGGACTGATTTTTTTTTTTTTTTTTTTAAAGAAGACCTAAAGGAGGAAAAATCCTGAAACTTTTTTTCCCCTACAACTCAGGAGGTTAATGTATTCCTGAGCCTGAGGTACGATTCACAGGATACTACATGCTTTCTCCAGACTTTTATTTGTATTATAGTAAGAGGTGAATAGTTTTCCTGCCAATAAGGTGAATTAGTTATCTATTGCTGTGTAACAAATGACCCCAAAATTCAGCAGTCAAAAAACAAACCCTGATTATCTTGTGCAATCAATCAGTTGCTGAGGGTAGGAACTTTGTGATCAGACTGGCTGGGTGGTTCTGGGTCAGGGTTTCTCTTAAAGTTTCAGTCAAGCCATTGCTAAGGCTGCAATCTCTGAAGATTTGACTGACTGGGGTTGAACTTTCAAGTTCGTTCACATGGATGTTTGTAGGAAGTTCCCGTTCCTCACCAGGTGGGACACTCCATAGTGTGGCTCATGAGATAACTCCTCCCAGAGTAAGTGACCCAAGTGAAGAGAGCATGGCCAAGATTATAACCTAATTGAGGAAGTGACTAATCAGTATTTCTATATTCTATTGATCAACCATACCAACCCTGTACATTGCCAAAGTCAATACCAAGAAACAGAGGTCCTACGAGGCCCCTTGGAGCCTGGAGACCACACTGTTTTTATTTAAAACAATATGTTTTGGTGAAATCTCTAATGCACTCCCTCCTTGCCCCTGGCCTTGGAAACTCAAAGCCCAAGGCCAGGTAGTTAAGTCTAAAATCAATTCTGCACACACAACATCATTCCTTGCCCACAGAGCACCATTTTGTAAATGAGAATAAGCTACTCTCTCTAAGACACTTGTCAGAAAATTATATCAATTTTGTTACAGCAGGGCACTGTACAACTTCTGCTGGAAAAGGGTTGCAGTATCCTGGTGTATGATTTTGTTGTGCTGTGAGTGGCTCCTCATGCAGGGCACAACCTGCACAGCCTCATATGTGGTGGAAGGAGCAACACTCTTTGCAGTAGAGTTTGGGTATGCATTAACTGGCCTCACTGGACTGTAACTCTGTGAGGGTAAGAACTGAGCATTCATTCATTCATTCATTCATTCATTCATTCATTCATTCATTCATAAAAATAGGATGTTCTAGAGAGGGACGTGAACCATGTACAATGAAACAAATACATGAGAGAAATTTCAGACAGTGCTAGTAGCTGCGAAGGAATCGTAATAGGATAGTGGTATGAAGAGTGACAGTGGGCGGGCTTGCCGGTACATGTGGTTCTTTTGGGCAGGGTGGGGCTGAGGAGAATCTTATCCATCCTTGTAACACCTATTGCTGATAGAGTGCTTTCCACATACCATGTGTACAACAAAATGCTTGTAAAGTTCAAGTGCACCGAGGGGCCAAGGAACTAGCAGATAAAAACCCTGGGAGCATCATTTTGATTTCAGAAATTACATAAGGTATTTTAACTCCTAGAAGGAGATGGAGTCTGTATTATTCTACATCTGCTTTTTGTCAGCAAAAGACAAAAAAGACTTGGTTAGGTGTTCTGAACAAGACTCATCTATTCCTCCTCCATCTCTGGAAAATAAATCAAGCCAAGAGGTAAAGCCTTTCTAATAGTTACTAAGTCAGTCTTTAGTACTTCACTGTCTGGAGATTTTCTCCCTTTTATTTTTTATTTTTTGCATTGAGGCTAGCTTAGATTTATTGCCTTTTGCATTTTGTCATGGAATGAGGACACAATGAGGAACTCATCTAATTTCCCATTTCACAACTTCAGAGGGAGGAGCATGGAGATTTGGGAGGTGGCCCAGAGGAAGGCAGTGGAATGATGAAGAGGCTGGAAACTAGGGCACGCAGAGAAAGGTTAAATAAAACGGGTTGATTTAATTGGGAAAAGAATACCAAAGGAGGCTTAGCATTAGAAAGAGATGGAGAATAGGTGAGCTGCTTGTCATATACCTTAACGATCTGGGCTTTTACTGAAACTGGGAAGATTTAGGTCACCCTGGAGGTAGCATTCCTTACCCAATTGCCAGGATTCTCTGGCGTGTTAGGGATGTGATGGAACTCCATGACTGAGCTTGTTTGGAACAGAGTTCTGGGATTCCCTAATTGAGCTCCATGACTTCTTATTAAAATGAAGGTAATTGGCCTGTGATTGTGTCTATAAAGGATAAGAAGGGTGGAGACTGTTTCTTAAGTATCCCATGGACACTAGTAGTATAGGCAATCAGTAAATGTCGCCTAAATGGAGCAACAGATATTTGAATCTGTGTTCTTCTATCACAAATATAATGAGGACATCATGCTGCTCTTTCAATAGCAAAATTATTAAAGAGACTCCAGCACTTCACCACACATCCTTATTTTCTTTATCAATTTCCTTTTCTCAGCTTGCCTGGCATGCAGACACGTCCTTGTGACTTTTTTTTTTTGTAGCTACTTATTAAGGTGTGCGTGGGTAGAGCCTTTGCCACTTACACTTTGTAAAGTTTCTTGCCTTGGAAGGAAGGTTTTTGAGTCAGCTCTCCATACCTTATTAAAAATGTTGCTGCTGTCGAGGTGATTTGCTTTTCTGGTCTTGTTTCTTGCATGATTCATCTCGTTGGGCTTGGAAACGTGCTTTTTCATCGGAAATGAAAACCCCAAAAGTCGTGGTCTGTCATCCAGAGTTCAGTCTGTCTGCGTAACCCATGCTGGTTCTTGGATCATCTTTGTCAATGACTTTTTGTGCTAATGCAGATGTCCCATTGGCACCTTCCAACACTATTTATTGTTTTTTTTTTTTTCTTTTTCTTTCTTCTTCTTCTTTTTTTTGTTTGTTTTTGTTTTGTTCTTCAAATATGCTCAAGGCATAATGCAGGAGAAAACTCCAGCTACTGAAAAATGTATGTGTTGCCAAAGTTCCTTCTCTTGTGATGATGGGCAATTAGACTTGGAGGAGGCGAGCTGGCCAAGCAAAGTACAGTTGGGGGATGGAGTGCAGCGGTTGACTGGCTGGCTGGCGGGCAGTCTTGCTGCAGCATCTGGCAGATTGACTCAATTATGAGCTGCCATTGAACGGGGTCTGTCTTCCAGGTTTCTGCATAGCGCTTCTCTGTCCTTTGTTTAACACTGTTAAAGGGGAGCCTCTTGGTAGCACTCTCTGCTTGCGTTTTTCACAAAAATGTTCTACACACTCCTCCCCCTGAACCCCCTTCTCAATGATGTAAGTCACCTGGATTTCCTTAAGCCTCACAGCCCAGGGAAGGGAGAGAGAGAAGATGAAAAGAAAGTAAGGTCAGTATTTTAGTTTCAACATTTCGTTAACTTCTAGCTTCTCTCTGCTTTTGTAAATCACCTAGTTCTTTCAAGGTTTCCTCAAAGTATTCCTGAGACATTTCATGTGGTATAACACATATCCATTAACCAATGCTCTCACCTTCAAAGTGGTGTCTGCTATTTCCTTATTTCTTGCCCTAGTTCCTTTCACCATTGATATTTTATATGAAGCCATAGCAAGGGACTCTGCCTTCTAATATCTTGAAGTCTGGGCCAATGGTGCTATGCTTTCTGAGAAATTATGGTAGCCTTTAGAGCTCTGGAATCGTACCAATTTTTATTGTATTTGCCCTCAAGAATGTAACTTTCATCACCACTATCTCTTATTTGAACAGTCTCCTTTTCATTCTTGCTGAAGTTGAAGAGGGTTAAGTTTACTGAAACTATTAATTAATTTGACATTTACTGAGCACTTACTATATTCCAGGCACAGGCATGCGTGGTTACAAGCATAAATAAGATCCAGCCCCAACTTGCTTCCCCCTCTCTCCATAAGCTCATGGAATGTACAGTCTACAAAAGGAAGCTGCATGTAGAAGGCTGTTACAAGAGAGTGGGATTAGCATTTGATAAGACAGGTTCAGATGTGTTGGAAGCACAGCAGAAGGGCGGTAGCCCATTCTTGGTGCTCAGGAAGGTTTTCCAAGGGCAGGGTGTGGATCTCTAAACTGAAACCCTTACCCAACCATTTAATTGGGCTGTGGCGGTTTCAAGGTTCAATCTATATCAGTAAATTAAATATCAGACTCTTTTCCTCCAAGCATCTTCACACAATTTCCAGAAATATTTCTCTGGAGTTTCAGAGTTCATTTTATCTGTTCAGAAAAAGGAAAAGCAACTGCTATCCATAATATCTTTGGGTCTTCATGCCTCTCCTTTTCATCATCCTTGTCCTTCAGTGGATGCAGGTAGCGGTGGAAGGTGTGCTGGGATTATTCTGGGATCTTTCTTTGCTTCTAAGATTTACTGTCAATCCACTGAAGAGCCTCCTTTAGAAAAGCAAATTGCTGGATCCCACTTCCAGAAGTTTATAAATTCCTGGGGCCAGGGAATTTGCACTTTAAACCCGCATGTATCATTATGCTGATCTGAATACTGCCCTTTTATTAACAACTAGTGGCCTGGTACACAGATTCATGCATATTGAAAGGAAATTAATTAGAAGAAATATTTTAGTATCGCTATTTGCCCTTTCTCTATAATAGAAGTGTCAACCAAATGCACAATCGACAATGACAGATTGAACTACATGCTTGCGATTGGCGCCAGCAAGAGCTTTATATGTATCATGCCTGTGCAAGTCAATTTAGCCTTTTATAGATATAGAATAAACTTGCTTAATTAGACCTGCTTTCTGATGTAGCTAATTTTTTTTCCAGCCCAGTGAAGCACCCCAACTTCTCTTTCAGGTAATTGTCAGCAACACAGCAGTAAATATCAACACGAAGCAGATTATTATTGTAGATCACGCAGGGACAACAAAGAGTAAAATATTTAACTGTAGCAGCGTTTGACTATATTCTGCGCAGTGAGAAAACCTGAAGTCATTTTCAAGGTCCACCATTTCTTACTTCTTTTCAGTCGGGTCAAGTTTCTAAACTTTCTAAATCTCCATTTTTCCAGCTAATGAAAAGAAAATAGGATTCCACCGAGTCTCCTATCTACCTACTCCAGGACTTCTGTGAGAATCAAATGAGATGAAGCATGGGAACACGCTTCACAGACATTTGGTTAAAGTGTGAAATGTTTGCACTTGGCTATAAAGCAAGTCGTGTTCCTGTGCTGAAGAAACTGCAAGGAGGCTAGTCGCTAGGGAGAGGAATCCGGGCATTGCTTCATGACATCATTGCCCAGCACCCACAGCAACCATTTCAGGGCTGGGCTGGCCTGGGGGCAGCATTTTGCACCGTGGGTCTTGACAGCATCAGCTGAGATTTGATGGGCTGTTGCTCTGGGGTGGGGCCTGTGTCCCACTTGGGGAAAGCTGAGTGTTGCTTTGTGGGCACAAGATCCATGGTGTCAGTGCGTGTTACGGCAACTCCTGTGTTGAGTGTCTGCCTCCTGGTGGTCAGTGCACATCATAGCGACTGGTCAGATGGTTGGACACTTAGCATATTAGCCTTTTATATATATAGATTGGTTGCTAAGGGCACTAGTAGGAGGCAACTGAGGATAGGAACAATTACTTACTTGGTTAGTCAGATGAGTTGATTTTTGTCTAGGCTGAACTCCAAGCCACACATTATAACTAGTGTATTCAAAAACACATGAAGGAAACCCAATCATGTTTTGTGTTTTGTGCTATGAGACTGATTTTTGAATGCAGTGACATCCATCAGAAGATGTGGTGCAGTTCTGAACACTGTCACGTCTTTAAAATGTGTAATTCATGTTGACCAATTGTTTCATTGTTTCTCTGGCCTTTCACATTTATCCTTAACCCTAGAAAGGACATGGAGTGCGTGAGTCACAATAGCCTGCAATTACCATTATAAAGTTAATTACTCTGTGTCAGTGCTGAAATGCAGTGACCTTTAGAAAAAAGCTAAGCGTGGACATGGAAATATTGTGACACTTACCAAGAGTGGAGTGATGGGCGTTTCAGATGGAGCAATTGTTGTGCTCAAATCCACAATATCCATCTTCTCCCCTTCACACTTCAAGGTTACATAATAATTTGGGTCATCTCCTCCAGGTCACATACCTCATTTTTCTTTAAAATGCTTTTGGACATCAGTGCTCAGATCTTGACTTTGATTGCCATAATTCTGTTTTGATAAAAAAACAAACCCCAAAGCTTTGAAGAAGACAAGAGGTAACAAGTGTTAGTGAGAACGTGGAGGAAAGGGGAACCCCTGTGCACCATTGATGGGACTATAAATTGGTTCAGCCACTATGGAACACTATGGAGTTTCCTCAAAAATTTAAAATAGAACTTCGATATGATCCAGTAGTTTCATATCTGTATATATATCCAAGGAAAGTATAAATGGGATATCAAAGAGATATTCACACTCCATGTTTATTAAGTAAGCATTAGAGGCCCGGTGCATGAAATTTGTTCATGGAGCGGGTGTCCCTCAGCCCAGCCTGCACCCTCTCCAATCTGGGACCCCTTGAGGGATGTCCGACTGCCCGTTTAGGCCCGGGCGGTCGGACATTCCTCTCACAATCCAGGACTGCTGGCTCCCAACCACTCGCCTGTCTCTGCTTGATTGCCCCTAACTGCTTCTGCCTGCCAGCCTGATCAACCTAACCACTCCACTGCCAGCCTGATCGATGCCTTAACTGCTCCCTGGCCGGCTTAATTGCCCCTAACTGCCCTCCCCTGCCAGCCTGGTCACCCCTAACTGCCCTCCCTGCTGGCCTGATCGCCCACAACTGCACTCCTTTGCAGGCCTGTTCCCCCCCCCCCCCCCCTCCAACTGCTCTCCTCTGCTGGTCTGGTTCCCCCCAACTGCTCTCTTCTGCTGGCCTGGTCCACCCACAACTGGCCTCCCCTGCAGGCCTGGGTCCCCCTCAACTGTCCTCCCCTGCAGGCCTGGTCACCCCTAACTGCCCTCCTCTGCAGGCCTGTTCCCCCCAACTGCCTTTCCCTGCAGACCTGGCTCCCCCCCAAATGCCCTCCCTTGCTGGCCTGGTCTCCCCCAGCTGCCCAAAACTGCCCTCCCCTGCCAGCCATCTTGTGGTGGCCATCCTTATGTCCACATGGGGGCAGCCATCTTTGACCACATGGGGGTGGCCATCTTGTGTCTTGGAGTGACTGTCAATTTGCATATTACTCTTTTATTAGATAGGATTGTTTACAATAACCAAGAGAGGGAAACAATCTGTGTTCTAAATGAGGTAAGTCAGACAGTGAAAGATAAGTACTATATGATATCACTTTTATGTAGAACATTAAAAAGCCAAACTTTTGAAAACAAAGAGTGGAATGGTAATTACCAGGGGCTGGGGGGCGGGATGCAGGAATTTGGAAAATAGTGTGTAAGGGAGCAATCTTACAGCTGGCAGATAAATGAGTCCTGGAGAGCTAATGCACAGCTTACAGACTGTAGTCAACAGTGCTGTATTATAACCTTTAAAGTTGTTAAGAGACTACATCTTAATTGTTCTCATCACACAAAAGAAATGATAATTATGCGATGCGATAGGTGTTAGAAATCATATCATTATGGTAGTAATCATATTGCAATATGTAAATGTACCAACTCAACACATTGTACACCTTAAACTTACACAATGTTAATATTTCAATTATAACTTAATTTTTTAAAAACCTCATTTTCCTGGTAATAAATGTAAAATTCATTGTTATAATTTTAGAAACCTGTATTGTCGTTTGAAACAATGACTTCTATTCTCAAAGCATGATATCTCGAAAATTAGTCTGATGGTGAATTCCTAAGTCTTTCAGGAGACTTGAGACTCTGCCAAAGGCCGAATTATTGGGCTAGAAAACCAGCCAATAGCCCCTTCCTCAAAATGTCAGGAACTTGGAGTCTGCTCAAATATTCAGGCAAGGGGCTCTTCTGGATTACTAGCATTTTCCAGTTTCCTGAGGTTTAAGAATAAATTCTGGGGGGATATTTTAAACACATAATATTGAATTTCCATGGAAATTCAGTGTTGCCACTATAACCAGTAATCACATATATTTTAAAAGTGAATATCATTTACTGGAATAATTTGGGGCTGGATAAGAAAGGAGCGTGGGGAGCATCTAACTTAACCTATTTTACAATCAGGAAAACAGCATCTGAGAAGGTACACGGTCTCGCATGGGTCAAGTCGGATACCTTCCAAGTTCATTCTTATTGCAAGGAAATAGGAGTAAGCCTTTAGTTTAACTTCTTGCTCCTTCCTCCATAGTTCTCCCTTTAGCCAAGCTGAACCCTGAAATACTCCTCACACACTTGGCTATCGGGCCCAATCCCATTCACCTCCGTGGAGCAGGTGAGACAGCACTGCCCCCTCGGATGCGCTGGTGCTACAGGAAAGTTGAACTGAGCAGGCAGAATAGAGCCTATAGCCAACATGCCAGTCAGCCTCCCTGTGGCAGAGGTTCAGGAGAGCAGTCGGAACCAGCAAAGGCCAGCACAGAATTGCACAGCGGTCCTGAAAGGCAGATGAAATGCGGTGACGGTGAATCCAGGGGCTGGCAATATTGTATTGGCCTCCTGATCATTTTCCAAACACACCGATCGCTTTTGCATCTTCGTACCCCTGCCATTAGGTTCTCGCTGCCTGAAGCATCCACAAGTTCCCAAGGAATTGAAATCATGGGAGTTGACTCTTAATATCAATGAGCTAGACCAGTGGTCGGCAAACTCATTAGTCAACAGAGCCAAATATCAACAGTACAACGATTGAAATTTCTTTTGAGAGCCAAATTTTTAAAACTTCTTCTAATGCCACTTCTTCAAAATAGACTCGCCCAGGCTGTGGTATTTTGTGGAAGAGCCACACTCAAGGGGCCAAAGAGCCGCATGTTGCTCGCGAGCCACAGTTTGCCGACCATGGAGCTAGCAGGATATATCATTACACTCCTTAAGTAACAGAAAATATGGTTGCAGTCAATCACACAAGGGGAGTTTAGGCCAAAGGAGCAGCCTGAAGCGAGTTTGAACCGCTTAACAAGATCCGGGTTCACCTCTCTGCTCTTCTCTTAGCTTTTTCCTCCTGGTCACAAAATGCTTGCTCCAGCTCCATGTAGCTAATCTATTCTCAGGGAGAAAGAAGTGTGATGGGAAGGTCTTGTCTTTTCACTTTTATAAAAAAACACACAAGATTTCTCAGAACTTTCCTCCAACCCCTGAAAAATTATACTCATGTCTCATTGGCCAGAACTAGAGGCAAGGAAGGCTGAGAAAGTGAGTCTTTAGGTTTTTCTAGCCTCTATCTTAGAAGCAGGCAAAGAAAAATGGTTTTAAGAATGGGTTTGGATTACCTGCTCTACAGTGAGCATGTGGTGTTTTCCAATCCCAGGGAGCTGGTAACAAAGACGTGGTCAGGTTTTTCCGAAGATAAAGGGCATTTTTAAAAATGTTTTTATTGATTTATTTTTATTTTTTTTTTTTTTTAGAGAGGAAGGGAGAGGGAGAGAGAGAGAAACACCAATGATGAGAGAGAATCATTGATGGGCTGTGTCCTGCATGCCCCACAATGGGGATCAAGCCTACAACCCGGGCATGTGCCCTGACCTGGAATAGAACCATAACCTCCTGGTTCATAGGTCAACAACCAGGGCATGTGCCCTGACCTGGAATAGAACCATAACCTCCTGGTTCATAGGTCAACGCTCAACCAGTGAGCCACACCAGCTGGTTTAAGGGGTCTTTTTTCTAACAAGAATAGCTGACTCTCAAATGACCTCATGTGTTAACTTGGATATTCATGCACCAGTTTGTGTTTCAAGCAGAAACTTATAGTAGTCTGCCTTATTTTCTTCCTGTTGAATGAATGCCTTACATATTTAGAGCACTTTACTGTACAAAGTGCTTCCCACCTGCTATCATTTTGGATCCTCACAGTGATGCCAGGACAAAAATTCTTATTCCTGTCTCACAGAAGAGTAAGTTTAGACAGAGAGCGCTTGGGTGACTTGCCTCAGGTCCAACAACTAGTGCAAACTGAGACTTGGATGGAGACATTTTGACCCTGGTGTCCACATTCTTACACTTGTTTCAAAAGAAAGGAAACGAGGGTTAAGTTCAGACAGAGTCCCAGCCGCGTTCATGTTTGGAACTGTGGACACGGAGTCCATTTGGTTTGGAGAAATAGAAAGTGTGTTCCGTTTGTGTGACCGCATGAAATCTTTTCTTTTCCCCTCCCTTCTGCAGAGAACGTCAGCCAGCAAGGCCTCAGGTGCTCCTTCCTACAGCAGATGGTCCAGCTCGCAGCCACATCAGGTAATGCGCTCCCTTAACAGCCTTGCCATACTCCTTTTCCGCGAATTGTACGTAAACTGACCTGGTTTTGTCACCGGGCAAGTGTGGAAGGGATTGGGTTCTTGTCTCTTCTGCCCTCGAAGGTGGCTCCCTCCACAGAGGTCTGTGCAGTTTGGGGTCAGGGCTATGTGAGGTGGGAAAAGACTGGAAAAGACTGAAGTTCCCTATTCACAGCCTTCCTCGGTGAGTAGCTGATGAAATCAATTTAGAAATGATTGGAATTGAGTGAATTTGTCCTTTTTTTCTTCAACCAAAGATGATCCTTCCTGTCCCTTTTATTCCAGGAAATCACGTGTGCTCCCACGTGGGTGTGCATACATGCATGTATGTTTATGGCACATGTGTCTCTGTCTAAGAGTGTATACACCAATATATCAGAAAATGCACTAATATTAGAATCCCCTCCTTTTTATTTTTTTGGTCTAGTCACTGGAGGTGATCAACAAACTCCCTTCAGGTCAAACAATACTGAATATTGATTAACTGCTTTCGGGGAAGTGAGACCAGCAGGGTGCTGTATGGTTCTGTATTTAAACGAAATAGGATCCTTCCTGTTGGTGAGCAGTTTTTACAGGTGACACACTGACCACAGGGCTTCTTTCTGAAGCAGCACATGGCGAGGACACGAAATGTGGACGCTAAAAGCTGAGTAGGGCTTGCATTCCAATTACCTCCTGGTTATGAGACCAGATAAAAACTCCCATTTGTCCTTTGCTTTATGCGTCAGAATTCTCTCTGAGACTTTTCCTGTCACCAAGTCTGGCTGTAGTGATTATAAGAGAGGTGCCTTATAAATGGATTCTATTCACATTTTTCTCCCTCGTTTTATTGACCTCTGTAGACATTTGGTATTGGTGATCATGTATTCCGACATCAGCATAATGTGAAAACTCTTCTTGTATACTCCTTTTTTCTCTTCTTGTTGCAACTGGAAAGTAGCACTTATCAATAACACAACGTTGAATAAAATTAATAAGAGAAAAATAAATTCATCGTGCAAGATTTGATCATAGTTCCTATTTCTATACTGAATTGGTTGGTGGGGAGAAAAAGCCGATGTGATGTTTTTCTCTGCCCCCATCGGCCTCAGCTTTCCTGTGGATGCTATCGTTCCTGGTACCTTTGGGAGGATGTAGGCATTGCTTCATGTGTGTAAGCTTAGAGAAGAAGTGCAGAAAGGCAGTGGCACCAGACACCAGGAGGTTGCTTTGAATATCCAGGTGTCCTTTACTTCCTGTGTAGTAAGCGTAACCTGAAAA
Source organism: Eptesicus fuscus (assembly GCF_027574615.1). Taxonomy (NCBI): domain Eukaryota; kingdom Metazoa; phylum Chordata; class Mammalia; order Chiroptera; family Vespertilionidae; genus Eptesicus; species Eptesicus fuscus. The sequence continues at coordinate 15,604,129 of NC_072490.1, read as the reverse complement.
TGCACATTAGGTTATGAATCAGTATTTCCAACTTCTGTTCTCACATTTTCCAGAGACCTCGTATAGCAAGTTACTACTTACTTTTCTGCACTCACCCTGATGTTGGATGTTATAATATGACATGGTATGGTATGATATGATATGATATGATATAAATTGTCAGGGTCTGATGAAAGTGAGACCCAGAGATGATGTTGTCCAAGGTTATATGATGTAGTTGTCCTGCATAGTTTGTCTTCCCCTCCTTCCCCCGCCCCCCTCTGGAACTCATTCAGTTTTACAGATGAGATCATCTGATGTAGTCATTCTGAAACCGGACACCGTGGGTCCATGGCTGCCTGTCACTAGTTGAGCCAAATTAAGCAGAGACAGGGTTGATTGGCGGGGTCATAACTTGACAGTATTTTCAAATGGTACCCTGATTAAAACGAATATTGGTGACATATCTTTTGTATGGAGGATTCCCTTTAATTCTAAGTGCAAGGAGTGGTACAGTTTTTTTGTCATTAGGTGACTTTGCATTGTGCAAATGTCATAGAGTGTGCTTACATAGACCTAGATGGTAGAGCCTACCACCATTATTGTATGTGCTATACTTTCTATGATGGGCAGCCTGGTAGGTTTGTTTACACCAGCATCACCACAAACATGTGAGAAATGAGTGGCATTATGACGTTAAAGCAGCTACGGCATGACAGATGGCTAGGATATGTGTGATGACTACAGTGTTACCACGCCTATGATGTTAAAATGGCTAAAATGTCCTTGACCAAAACGTTTTGTGGTGCATGACTGCATTCTGTAAGTTTCTGCCTATTGCGCAGGTCATGTGCTCTTTTTGCTTCCAGAACTATCCGTACTCACCCCTTGACATCTGCTTCCCCAGGCTTCCTGGCTCACTGACTCCTACAGAGGTTCTCCCAATGGGCAGCATTGTTGGCAAGTTGGAAAGAGATAGGGAGGGGAAATCCAGGATATATTTCTCCCTCTCTGTTGCTGTGGGTAGTACATCTCCCTGGTCTGAGCCTCACTGTGGATCCAGTCCCGAAAGGCTTCTGGCCTGTAGGTAAAATCCCCTGTGCCCCCCAACCCCCAGCTTTAGGGGAGGTAGCAGTGTCCCTCACTCTTCCCTGTCTGTTTTCTAGCTCTCCTGAAACTCTAATACTGAGTTTCCTGCATTAAATCCCTTCTCCTGGACTGCCTTGAATGGGCTCTGTTTTCCCCCACAGATTTCCGACTGTTTTCTGACAGATACACCTACCATGGCATGTTGCACTTCATTCTTTTGTTTCTAAAACAGTGGCTTTTAATTTTAGAAATATTATGTGAATATTTGCAGGATCACCAGCCTTGCAGCTGCTGAGCACTCCGAGATTTATTCTCTTGAGCTGGCCTGGTGGGTGGTAATCCCTTTACACCCTATCCCACACTGAATAATTATTCCTCTTCGTTACTACTCATGCTCTAATCTTTCCCTTTTAAATTTGTGTTTATTGCAAAAACCTTTGTCTTTTGTGTTTGCAATGTAATAGGCTTATTGGCTTTGAAAGTACCTAACACATTCTCAGCCTGAGGTTGAAAATACAAGTGCAACTCAATTCTTGTTTCCAGCGTTGTGTCTTTTTCTGATTCCTGGCATCAGCAGAACACTTAGCGGAAAAAAATTGAGTCATGGATTTATAGTCACTAAGGAAAGTGGATCTTTATCTATTTTTTTTCAGATCTATGTGTCTGTGTCTGAATGAAATTTACAAACAAATCTCAGATAGACATAAGCGTAGATACAGGCATGAGTAAATCGGCACATAGGTAGGTACCTGCTCATTCAAGAAGCATCAGTCACTGTCCTAGCCGGTTTGGCTCAGTGGCTAGAGCGTCGGCATGCTCTGAGTTCGATTCTGGTCAAGGGCACATGCCTGGTTTGCGGGCTTGATCCCCAGTAGGGGGTGTACAGGAGGCAGCCAATCAATGATTCTCATCATTGATGTTTCTATCACTCTCTCCCTCTTCCTTCCTCTCTGACATCAATAAAAAAAATTTTTTTTTAAAAAGAAGCTTTAGTCATTGATGCTACCTGGGTGTGGGGCATGCTTGGTCACTTTTATGATTTGAGCAGAGCTCTTATTGCTTTGATATAATTATGAAGTAACCTTGTTTTTGTCTCATTCAATAAGAGTTATGAAGCATCCATGTCTAATCTTATGTTGATGTTTGTGAATTTTTTTGTTAAGTGGGGATCTCCTTGGCCTAGGAAGTAACGCCAGACACTTTATATATTACACACACACACACACACACACACACACACACACACACACACACAATCTGTATGATTGTGTATGGAAAATGGAAAGCCTACACTATCCTCCCTGATCCTTGCTTTCGTCCTGATCCTTGATCTCATGTATTTGAGAATCTGACCAGAATAGTAAGGTGGCGATGCTCTTAACTTAGAACTGACATCCGGTTGACATCTTAGCATTATAAATTGGGAGATCAGGGAAGATCTGCAAAACCAGTTCTTAGGCATTTGCAAACTGTCATGTTCTGTTTATAGATTTTTTTTAAAGGATAAGGAAAAAACTGGAAAAGCAAACTTGAGGTAATATAAATCCTTTCAAATATGGGCTTGTGTTTGACAATGAATGATTTAGAGGGTAGGAAATTAGGGCCTGATAAATGAAATGTCTGATTAATAATAGCTTGTCTCCAAAGATAGTACCCCAATGAACCATGCTCCTAATACTCACCCCTCGCCTCTTTTTGGAACTCAGTTGGCTCTCTGACTCACTGCTGATCAGTGGGATGCAGTGAAGTGATACTGAGGGACTAAGCCTAGGTGCTGAGAAGCCTTGCAGTGTTAGCCTTGTGTTCTTGGAATGCTTGTTTTAGGAGAAACTACCTTCCATGTCGAAGCCCAGCAATCATGAGGAGGCCATGTTGCATGGAAGTCCAAGCTAGTCTTGTGGAGAGGCTGTGTAAAAGGAAGGATGCCCAGCAGCCCTCAGCTGTGTCAGCCATCCCAGCAGAAATGTTGGGTCTGTGAGAAAGGTTGCCTTCAGATGATTGTAATTCTAGCCACCATCTGACTGCAATTGCCTGAAAGACCCCCTGTGAAACCACCCAACTGAGCCCCGCTGGTAATTGATGATGCAGAAATAGGTAACCAAAGCAATCACTCACCTTAAAATAAATATTACTATTCTCTTCGGCAATGACCAGGGAAGTGTTGGCAATTAAAAGGTCAGCTATGTTGATTCAAATGAATTGTGAATATTTATTTGCATTCACCATGCCTCTTCTGTAAAAACGAACATTATTTAGTGCTTGAAAAAGGCAGATATTTCCTCTGCGATCTTCTCTTCCTATGAATTTGTTAACAAATATTTTCAGACACATTGATGCCATTTAATTCTCCTTCAGTGTTCAGCGCAGATTCTACAATTTAAGACACCAGAAATCAAGAGCTGCACTTTTATTTTTACAGTATTGTCCAAAGGAGTGGTTGGGATATAGTGGAAGTCTTAATGGCCACCAAATATCCCATTTGCCCCCCTAGATTGCAATTTCCCACTGCAGGCAAATGGCTCTGTAGGGCACATTTCAGCCAATGAAATGTTAGTGGAAGTAGCATGTCACTTATGTTCTGAGGCAATAGAAAGTTCATAAGTAATTCTCAGGTCTCTATTGCCTGACATGAAGAAAGAGGAAGACGTATTCCAGATGTTGCAATTGCAAAATGATAGAGTCTCCATCCACCTGTATTCCTGGGTGAGTGAGGGGAGCAGAGCCCCAGTCTTGTTAATCCGTGATGGGCAGCAGAACAAGCCAGAAACAAGCCTTTGTTGTTCTTAAACCACTGAGATTTGAGTGGTTTAATTTATTTCTTTAGTAGAGTCCAACCTCTTGTGACTCATACAGGAAGCTTAATATCCCATAAGCTCTGTCACATCTACCCCAGGCCATTCAAAATCAACCTGAAATATAAATGAAAATAATATGACTTCTATGTAAACAGAGCTTCAAGACAGAATATCTGATTTTTTTCTCAAATTGGATTTATATCCCCAAGTCCCTCAATAGAGAAATTCTTGCAACAGCACTGTTTATTTACTTGGGTAATTTGAGAATACTTGACACTGAAATCATTCTCACAATCACACTTTTTAAATCTCTCATAGTAATTTTATAGTAAGCATTTAATAAAACAATTTATTAGTGGATTTAAAAAATTTGTATTCAATCAATGTAATATTAATGGAAACATTGGAGTTAACATTTTTTACTTTAAAAAATCATTACTATGAAATTTTCAAACATGTATCAAAGTAGAGAGAATAGGATAATGAACACCATGTAACCATTTACCCAGCTGCAATAATTATCAACATACAGGCAGTTTTTTAAACAGGTTTTGGCTACATAAAATTTTAATCTGTTTGAGACATCCTTTCAAAGATAAGATAATAATTACATTTTCTCCCACTTGCAAAAATAGATCCAAATTTTCTACGAACAGATGTGCTTTGTGGTCATGATGGTGTCATCTGTGTTTATTTCCAATTTTGTTCTGTAGGAATAACTTCAGGATAATTTGTAGAATGGCTTATTTATACGGTGACCATTTCTCCCTGTTTAACCAGATCACAGTTTACACATATTGTCTTGGGGCAATTATTAATAGCACCCCCCCTTTCATTCTCAAAAGTATCCTGATTTGGATAACAAATTATATGCTCACCCTCATTATTAAACAGGTGTGTTTGTTCCCTTGTCTAGTGGCCCATTTCTGCTTTCTTATGTCCCCCAGATCTGCATTCTGTGCCTTGCATTGTAAGTCTAAACCAGTCATAATCAGTGATGTCTTATCCCACCATCCCTGGAATAATATTCAGCCATTAAAAGGAAGGAAATCATGCTATTTGCAACAATGTAGATGGACCTTCAGGGTATTACACTCTATTATTCTTTTTTTAAAAAGAGGTGGAACTGAGATTATTGAATGACAACCACCATGTCCTTAAAGTAATTTAAAGATTTATTTGGACTCTAAACAATCCTAAATGAATGCTACCAGAAAAAAATAGCTAGGAGAAATAAAGAGGAAGGGGGGAGGAAAAACGATTTAAGTAGTGTCAGTGATTCCACTTGACTGTCTTTTCAATAAACAAATAATAGAGAGATGAGTTGATTTATCTCCTGTTACCCAAAATATCGCTATTACAATAAGTCCCTCATCCTGCTGTTCTGTGTGTGATGTTATTGTTCAAAGATGCACATTTTTGTACAACATGACTCATAAATGTAAATGATCTACCATTGGATGCCAAAAGGAACAGAGATCTGTTTTGTCTGTAGAGCAAAAGACGTGTTGAATACATGGATATATATGTATATATATCAGTTGATGTGGCACCCATTTTCATTCCTTTAAAATCTTTCCCATTGCTTGTAAATGATAGGAAATTGTTTGCTGAGCAACATTTAATCTTCCTGCAAGTTGTTTTTGAGTTTAACATGCATCTTCATCCAATAATGCTTGTAATTGTTGGTCTTCGAACTTTTTCGGTTGACCTGGACGTTCTTTGTCTTTCACATCGAAATTATCACTTTTAAAGTGTTTAAACCAGCGTTCACAAGTATCCTGAGATGTAGCATGTTCACCATAAGCTTCCCGAAGTATACAATAACTTTCAGCAGTACTTTTCTTCAAATAAGTAATGAATTAAAACTTCCCACAAATATTCTTTTTTGGCATGAAATTCGACATTTTTAAGGGTAATAATATCTATGATGTTAACACCTCCAGAAAATTTGACATATGAAGTTTTGAAGCTAGTTGTCAATACAACAAAATAGCATACATATCAAATCGCATATATATCAACATATGTGTAACTCCATCTATTGAAAAAAATCCACGTTATTAACTGGTACAGCTATCCAATACAATGCCTTCCTAAGGGATTTTCAAGTGTAGGTTTGATGGCATGATAGCATTCAATTTTGCTATGTGTAGAACTTAACCTCTGTTCAAAAAGGTCTACACTTACTTCAGTATAAACATATTTATCCAGTTAAAAGCACCTGCCTAGACTAAAACTCCTTGAGTCCTTTTAAGATAGCTGCTCCTGGAAAAAGTCCCCAATAGAGCTGTTATCTCAGCAGCCAAATATTCATTTCATTGAAGGCATAAACTCAGATTTCTTCTTGATTCTTTCCTGTTATGGTAAATAGTGGGATTTCTGTAAATGTATTAAGAGACACCATTAATGCTGAACTGAAAAACAAGGCTGGGAAATATCCGTCCTGAATTATTTTTGTTTATGGCACCACAGGTGGAGATTCTAACGCATCTATTACTGAATGAGCAGTGAATGAGACTATTTATTGGAGCATTAGTGGGTATTAGAGGCCCCTTAAGAGTAAATAACATATGAACAAAAGTTTTGCTGTGGGAAGAAGTAATGAGTTGAACAAGAGATTGTTGTATTTGTATGATACTGACACTTTGATGTTAGCCAAGATATACTCAGAATTTGGTCACCTCCTCCTTTTCACCTAAAAGGAAGCATGCGAGGTCAGGGATGCTCCTAATGACAACTTGTGCATTTAAGATCTAAGAGCCTCTTCATTGGGATGAATGGACATACATCTTCAATGTTTTGGGGGACAGGAAAATGGAATAAGTTAGAGAAACCAGGAGTCCTACTTCACTATGACTCCCCTCAATAGTATAAATGCCCATTAGCAAATTAGGTGTGAACACCTGAGGTACAGAAGCCTCCCCTGCTAATATCAGGCAAAGGAAGCTCTAGAAAATGAAGACAATAAAAGCCGGGCAGTTGTTCTTCACAATTTGTGGTTCGGTGTCAAGGGACTTGGTGTCTTTCTTCTCCAGCTGCCGATTGCTTCCTGGGGAAGTAACAAGGGTTTCACTGGCTTTGCTGCTGCTCTGAGCTGTAGTCTCCCCTGCATCACTATTGCTGCCTTCTAGCGGTGCCTGATTGAACTATTTATTTCCTTTTGGCTGCACAATCTCCAAGTATGTCTCTTTGGAATTTGGGACATAAAATACTATAGGATTTGGGCTCAGAGTGATATGATTAGTCAAAAAAATCTTTAGTTCCATAGTGAGATAGTTGTGTAAGATAGATATATTTATCTCATAAGATGTGTGTTCATGTATGTGTGTGCGTGTGCATGCAAAAATCTCTCACACTGGGGGATGGGAGGGATGTCGAGAATAATGGGCTTGTTCCTTTGAATGGGAGAGGCTGGGAATCCTCACCACAGTAAAGGTTAAGAACTTTGACTCAGAGACAGTAGACTCACACCTCAGGTATGTCACTAGCTTGATCTTGAGAATGCTACTGAACCTCTCAATGCTTGTTGTTTTATCTGTAAAATGTGGGAAATGATTGTAGCTAACTCACAGGATATTATGAGTATTAAATGATATAGCAGTACTAAATTATAAGACAGTCAACAAAAACCCCTAGAATTTAGTTTTCGAAGTTTACAGTATGCCATAATGAAAGCTAGGTCATTTCCACAACTTGGCAATGGACTCATACTTCTGTGCTTAAGGGTGTGGTCTGAATCATTGCTTATACTCATAGAACGAACAATTCAGTGGAGAGAATCTGAGAGTTAGACCAGCATTCGTTTGCCACCATTCGAGGTTGCGTTGGAATCGATTTAGTGATCCAAATGAAGATGGATTCTTTGGTCCACAGGTCATATTAGTTCCTGCCACCTTCCAGAGTGTGTCTCCAGACTCATGCTTGTTTGATTGGTGATGTTTATCTCTGTTACTGAGAGAGGAATCAGAAAACTCAGCTGTTAAGAAAACTCAGTTGTTCCTCAAGATACCTAGAGCAATACTCTCCACCCCAATATTTATTTATTCTTCTTAGAGTTTATATAGATAGTTGGCAAGTCTCTTAGAGTTTATATTGATAGATGGCACGTCTCATATAATCTTCAAGTTGAACATTATAACTATTATAAGATCTAATTTATATAAAACATTAAATCACATTTAATGTCACACTAAACATTATTTTTCTAAAAACATTTGGAAGAATTTTTGTTACTTTACCTTCAGAATCCTTTGACTTAAAAGAACAAATACAATTTATGAGGAGCTATGATTTCTCCACAATTGTTGTGCATACATGCTTATTCTTGCAAAGTGAGAAAAATTGTGTCTATAAATTGTTTTTAAATACAGTGTTATTTTATGAATACTAAATCTGATTACTGATGAAGTAGCTGATTTTAAGTTTTGTAGATTTTTTTGTGGTCTACATTTGTTAGATTTTGTTTTATAGTTTTATTTTCATGTTTTCAAGCTAATAGCTTTGTGTTTTATTCAGTTATCATATTTTTATAGACTCTTATAAAGGTCATAAGCCCTAGATACTGACTGCTGTTCTTCATGGAAAAAAATGACCCTACTGGTGACCTTTTTAAGAATAAAATATGGCCTTATGTGTATGAGAAAATTTAAGTTGAAGGTTAAGCAGTTTGGACCATGGTAAAAAAAAAAAAATCTAGGCATTTGGTTATATTTTATTTTTTATGCATTTGTTTTAATGCAAACCAGTAGTCCCACTGACCTTTAAAACTCGGATTATTTTTATTTTTAGAAAGTTAAAGCAGCATATATTCCCTATACTTTATAAAAGTCCTAAAGGGTCTCGAGAAGCACACTTAATCAATGTCATTAGCATTTCAGCGGTGAAAGTTATGAATACTCACCAAATGGGACTAAACAAATAAAAAGCTTCCCATTGGTTCGGGTCAGGTTTCACCGCCAAATCTGTTCATGTCCGATGAAGTTTTGCTGCCAAAAGACCTAAGAAAAAACTTCCAACTTGTCTCAGCTTTTTTTTTATTCTGTAATTTCGTCGAGGGATTATAGACCTATGGCCTATAGGCTATTGTTAGCATTAGATCATTTTACTTGACTTGTGAGATAAAAAGGGAAGATATGACCAGCTTCATTTTATGGTTGGCAAAGCTGGGATAGAGAGCAAATGAATGACTTTTTCCAGATGACAGAGCAAGTAAGTGGTCAAAATGGAGAGGAAACCGCGGTGTCCTGTGCCTCATCTCAGGGATTTTTCCAACTTTTTTTTTTTTTTATGGCCTCCTTCATTATCCACACGGCTGTTGCACTCGCAGCTTGCTTGGCCTGGGATAGCAGCCACTTCTCTAGACAAGCCTGGACTCCAGCACGTCTCAGCCCAACGGTGCCGGGTGCAGCTTCATGAGCTTCTGATGCACGTGGGCACCGGCTCCAAAGAGAAGCTCTAGTGCTTACACGTCCAAATATACACGTGTGGCGTTTGTTGGGATGAGCTAAATTAGGTGTCACTGTTCCTTGCCAGGCCTAACACTTGCTAGTGTTTTCCTTCCCCGCCTTTGCTGAAGTCGGGAGAACTGAAGCTAGCTTCCTGACCTATCTGCGCCCAGCTCTTAAAATCCCCCGCTCTGCTTCGCTGGCCCCGCACTGCCAGTGCACATGGTGTGTTTTATTGCTGCAGCTGTGGGGTTCGCCTATTTTTGGTCAGCACAAAGGTTAGTCTCAGAAGTGACAGCATGAAATAATTCCACCGCTGTAGTCTTCCGGGACATCTGAAACCCGAATTATTTTCCCAACACCTGAGGACACGGAGAAGCCCGTTTCATCACTGGCGGTGTCCTTAGCAGAAAGCCAACATTCGAATTCAGGGTTTCCCCTCTGCCCGGGGGCATTCGTTTATTCCTTCCTTTGTCTGTTCATCCAGGAAGCATTTATCAAAAGCCTAGTCATGGGCTAGTTGCTAAGAAGGTCCCGTGAAGATCACAGGACAGCCGTCTCCCTGGAAAGACAGTGGGGGAAATAACGCTTTTCCATCCTGGCACATAAGCTCATCAGTTAGCCTAGGTCCGTGGTCGGCAAACTGCAGCTCGCGAGCCACATGCGGCCTTTGGCCCCTTGAGTGTGGCTCTTCCACAAAATACCACACAGTCTGGGCGAGTCTATTTTGAAGAAGTGGCGTTAGAAGAAGTTTAAGTTTAAAAAATTTGGCTCTCAAAAGAAATTTCAGTCGTTGTACTGTTGATATTTGGCTCTGTTGACTAATGAGTTTGCCGACCACTGGCCTAGGTGTTCACAAGTTTCCAATGGAGCGAGCCAAGGCTTCATTCACTTTCTACAATCCCACATAAGATGCCAGGCCAGGGTAGTGAAACATTACACTTAGCAGCATTTGGGTTCTGATGATGTATGTCTTGGTTTCAAAATCTGGCAAACAATTTACTAGGTTGGCTGATTTGAGAAGTTAGCCATACATGGCATATATTTGTGGGTACATTTAAGAGCCTCTCAAATTTGGGTTCTGCTGTCTGTGAAATGAGGGTGATAGTTTTGCTGAGTGGCTTAATGAAGACATGTATAGATGTCAATTGAGCCTGATGGTGATACACACAGTAATTAGTTTCTCCCCTCCATCGCAGTCCTCTGAGCTATTTTGTCATAGCTCCCTCTTCTGTCTCTTAATGAGAGATTCTCTTGGCTGCCTTTAACAATAAGGACAGTACTACTTTCAGGCATTAAACAGTTCCAGTCTAGCTTAAATTAAAAATGTGCATAAACAACCAAAAGAGTAGGGAAGATATATTTCAAATATGTTGTATATATTATATATACATGGCAAATGACTCATATCCAGAGTATATAAGGAACTTCCACAAATCAGTGAGAAAAAGACAGACAAAAAATGAGCGAAAGCCTTGAACAGACACTTCACAAAAAGAGGATATCCCAGTGGCTGATAAACTTACGGAAAGGTGCTTATTTCATTAGTTATTGGACAACGGGCTAAGTGTTGAATATTAAAGATGAAAACGCCATAAACTGGAGCTTCAAGTACCTTATCTTTAAGGATAGGTGGAGACACAAAGGTAATTAGCTACTAGTTTCCTTTCTTATTAGAAGATCTTTTCTTGGGAACACATACTAACAATAAAATTACTCCCCGTTAGCCCCTTTTGAGCAAATGCTCACCTAATGCATATCTTCAAAGGACAATATCTTTGTGTGCAAAAGAGATAAAATGGCTATCAGTAAGGAGGATAGCACAAAGGATACTAGAAGTTAAGGTGAATATAGGTTGTAGTTTTAACTTAGTGCTAGCTGGAGTCTCCTCATTCCTTAGAACTTAAATGAGGAATACAGTGTTTCCTGACTTTGTCCGAATTGATTTCTACACCAAGGTCATGGTCTTTCGAAGTCCAAAGCTCTTCTTAAATGTTCTCTTATCTCTGTTCCTATTAGGTGGGAAGGGGAATTTTTGGTCTCCATCCTGGCGTTATGTGGGACTTCTTGATTTTTCCTCTAAAAGAACTAAAAATCAAATTTCTTTTTTCTGTTTCAGGATCACAGGGAAGAGTTACATTAGATACCATCGAGCAAATAACTAGAGTATGCTAATAAAATTCAATTACATTATTTTTTCACCACCACCATCATTTACGTAGCATTTGCAGAAGGTTTCTCAGCATCTTCCTGGCTTCTCTGTGGGCCAAGCTAAAATCTTCTCCTTGTCTCATGGCGAGAATTTTATCACTCACCTTTTGTGGTCTTGGTTTCTGCCAACCCACATGCCCACAGGTTTGCATACCTCTACACCAGTGGTGTTATTTTCCCAGACAAAGGTATTTTCCTCCTTAAGTGGAGTCCTGGTACCCACTCTTGGTAATAAATTGTTCATATCCATACCTAGGATAGTAGCCAGTTTTAGCTTTGGAGACAGTTTTCTTGATCCCAGCTTATCTCCATTCTCCACAAGCAGCAACCTCATAAAACATCCTCGAAGGGAAACAGAGAAGCTGACTTTGATTAAATAAGGCCTGGCCCAAATTTTCTCAAGGATTATTAGAGCCATGGGAGTCGGGGATGGAATATCAAAAAGTCGCTGAGAAATAGAGGCAGAGTGGCTTTCTTCTCTGTGTGCTCTGGAGAGTGACTTTGGATTTTTGGATTTCCAGTTGCCTCTTCTTGAGATGCACTCCAGATGCCCCTGTGACTAGAAATGTTCTTCTTCATTCTTTGGGTGTTTCTTCAGGTATAAACAACCCTGAGAAAACTTTAAAAAATATTTGTATTGATTTCAGAGAGGAAGGGAGAGGGAGAGAGAGAGAGATAGAAACATCAATGATGAGAATAATCGATCGGCTGCCTCCTCCATATCCCCTACCAGGGACCGAGCCTGCAACCTGGGCATGTGTCCTGACCAGGAATCGAATCATGACCTCCTAGTTCATAGATCAACCCTCAACCACTGAGCCACACCAGCTGGGCCCTGAGAAAACTTTTAGTTAGTTACAGAAATTTTTATTGCAGCCCACCATGATTTCTTCTAGCACTTCTCGATCTCTCTAATAAAACAATTATTTCAAGGGAGTACAATTTGACTTTGTGTGACTACCTTTCCTATTAAATTTGAGATTTGGGACAATGCGTGGTCATAGCATTTGCTCAGAAATAATACGTATTTCTTAATGTGATTGGTTAAAAAAAGGACAATGAATAACAGGCAGTCATGTTGATTGACATGTGAGTTTGTCCAGCATGTAAATGTTTCGAATGACCAGATGTAAGCTTTCTTACAATTAAATAAGAAATTTAACAACATACAGATATCTTAAGATAACTTTCTTTATGCAAGAAATAGATGAGTTAGTGGCTTTAAGCACTGCTAACTTTCTTCCATGGTCAGTTATTAGGAAAGACTGCAATTGCAGATGAAGATATTGCAAAGATATTTCCCCTGTGTTTAAGACAAACAATCATGGGTGTAGAAGGGTACTGTTGGATTTTTAGGGGAAGAAAGACTTCTCCTCTATCTTAGGTTCTGTGGCTAGGCCTGAGAAATAAAGTGACAAAATAGAGAGAAAAGTATAGCAGTTTTTTTTTAATATATATTTTATTGATTTTTTACAGAGAGGAAGAGAGGGATAGAGAGCTAGAAACATCGATGAGAGAGAAACATCCATCAGCTGCCTCTTGCACACCCCCCACTGGGGATGTGCCTGCAACCAAGGTACATGCCCTTGATCGGAATCAAACCTGGGACCCTTGAGTCCGCAGGCCGACGCTCTATCCACTGAGCCAAACCGGTTTCGGCAGTATAGCAGTTTTATTTGGTGTTAATATTTTTACATGGGTGAAAGCCTTTGTAGAAATGATGACCTGAAGAAGTGGGTAGAGCTGAGAGTTATATACCATTGTAACAAAAAACGGTAAGTTGTGGTATAAGGCCAAGACAGAGGAAAAGGGGTTTGGGCTAAGGGTAGTAAATGTGGGATCATTATTAGGAAACATATGGAAGACTAATGGAAGATAAGGATTTTTTTAGTAGGTTTGTTTGAACAAATTCTTCTTGATATCAATGTCCCATCTCTGGCAATAAGAATGCTCTTTTCCTGATGTAGGGCAGCCGCCTTCCTCACTGGAAATTTCATGACCTTCTTTTGTAGGTAGGAAGGGGGAAGTCAGAGAGCCCTTGTATTTGCTGTTTCTTAAGAGCCTTCAGCTCAAAATAATCAATATTCCAAAGTGGCATATTTGGGGGTGGCATGATCTGATCTCCTTCAGAATGTGGCTTTAGTTTTGATAAAACTGACCTCTATTAAAAATAAATGTCCTTAAGTACCTTTGTCTCCCAGGAGAAGATACAGGAAGGAATGCAAATTCTGAGGCATAAGGCTCGCAAAGGATTTAAGCTCAAATGATGGTAGAGCTGTAATTGTTCTAATATTTTTATTGAGTCTATTAATGTGTGTTTAAAGTTCTAGTTCAAAGTTTCATAAGTTTTGATTGACCTGCCTGAAATGTTTTCCCCCATAAATCTGTTACTTTTCACACACAGGATGCAAAGTTTTTTTTTTAGTAAAGTATATTTAACATTGGAGGAAAAAAATGCATGTATTCGCAGTTCCTCGCAAAAAGAAGTTCTCAAAAATATTGGCTAAATCGGAAAGAATTATAACTCTGGGACTATGATATTCCCAGAACTTTTTACCTGAGTGTTTCTTAGTTATCGCTGAGCTCACCTTCTTTCAGATTCCTAAAGAATTATCTACCTTGACAGTCCCAATTCCTTTGTGAAATAAGCCATTTTTTGTTTCTCATTATGCCTCATTTATACTCCTCCCAACACAAACTCTTAATTGCCTGTGTGTCTGCGTTTCCCATTGGGCTGTGAGTTCTGCCAGACCTGGTACCTAATAGACACTGCACAACAGCAAATTGTTGATTGAATGAATGTTGAATGAATGTTTGTTTCATTTTCCAACCTGGAATCTAAATTTCTTTTGGGAGAGATAAAAAAATAACAAGTTTACCCATCAACTACCTTCTCTGGTCCCACAGGGAAGCTATTTCTAATAATATCTTGCAATTATTAAGCACTAAATATGTATTAATATAATTGCCACAACTACCCTATCAAGGAATACTTTTATTATCCCCATGTCATCAATGAGGAAACTACAACTGAGAGAGCTTACACAATCTGCCGACACTAAACAGCCAGTAAATGGCAGATCTGGGGTTCAAACCTGGGTTAGTCTGATTTCCGACCCTAGTTCTTTTTCTTTTTTTTCTTTTTTTTTTCTAAATATATTTTATTGATTTTTTACAGAGAGGGATAGAGAGTTAGAAACATTGATGAGAAACATCGACCAGCTGCCTCCTGCACACCCCCCACTGGGGATGTGCCCGCAACCAAGGTACATGCCCTTGACCGGAATCGAACCTGGGACCCTTGAATCCACAGGCCGACGCTCTATCCACTGAGCCAAACCGGTTTCGGCATCCGACCCTAGTTCTTAACTGGCATGCTATACTACCTCCAAATTGCAACAAGATTATTTCCCGGTCCATGTTGTGCAAATGTGTGTGTGTGTTTGTGAGTGAATGGTGTGTTTTATCACAACTGAATAAGTGAAAGGACCTATAACTTCGAGTGACTCTAGTATGCTGCCCTCATCGGATATAATTATTACTTCTCTAGGAGGAATAAATGACTTATTTTAGCCGACCGTGTTTAGACTTATGGCTTCATTCCATCTTATCCAGCATTGTAGTTTGGCATCTTTAATTAGCCTCGCCACCTGAACCACACCACTTTTCTATTGCTTAAAACCTCTGCCTCCCTCCTCCTCAACCCTTCTATGAATGTCTTCTCTCCTGTGTTTTCTCTTGCCTGGCAAGGTAATAATTCAACAACCACCCCTCTCCCCCCGCCCCCTTTCCATCCTCCTCCTCCCCTTCCACATCTCCTTCTCCTTCTTAAGCTCCTGTGGCCTTAGATTTATTCTTTGATAGGGTGCAGTACTGCGGGAGAATATTCCAGAAGGCTATTCATCGGGACTAGATCCCAAACTACAGATTTAGAACATTTACTCTTTTTCAATCTCCGTTAAATAATTAGACAAAGCTACTTCACTTATAGATGAAGACGTAGAGATAATTATGTAAACTAGTGACAAGATGACATAAGATAATGCTTTTAAAAATGCAACATCCGAATTCTGCATAGGAGTTTACAATGACAAGAAGCAGGTCAGCAAAATGTTGCCTAATGGAGCCCCCTTGGGAGCCTGTTCTCAGGCTAAAGAGAAAAGACCCAGAATTCGGTTAGCAATGGTTTACAAATCATTTCTCCTCCGGGGTGTGGTTGTGGGGAGGATATCTGAAATAGGTTACTATCTTAAGTTAAAATATCCTCCTGACCCCAAGTTTCCCTCAAATCATAACCCCCAAATTATGTGGTTATTCCAGTTATTTTCAGAGCTAATTTTTATGTGTAAGCTTCCATTTAATTCCTTTCCCAAATAATTGAAAACTCAGTGTTTGGTAGCCTGTGTCCTTGCGGTTACTCTACCTGTTCTGTAGAAAGGAGAGTTTTTGTGTGTTTGTGACAGAAGGCAGGCGTGTTGGAACACATGTATGTATGCTACATGTATGTAGTGTAGATTTCTGCATTTAGTACAAAAGTATTCATGCTAAAAAGAAGAAAAATAGGGCAACACAGTTATGTAACTCCCCTCTGCATATTTTAAAGAGGCTTTGTTTGCGTTATTTGTTTTCTCTGTAGATCTGAATTAATTGTCCTGTGATCTGTATTCCAAGTTTTGAATGGTTTGACTGAGTAAGTGGGGAAAGAAGAATGAGAATAGAGACACGTGGATAGACTAGTAATCTGTAATTTTGTGGGGAACCAGAAGAAAACTTGAAAGAGTTTTCTCTTATTTGCGATATAGAAGGAAATGATGCCCTTTACAATTCTCTGAAGCTGGTATTTCAGATATTTTTTTTCTCCTTTAAACTGGGTAATTTATAAATGAATGCTCCCAAAGGAACTCTTAAAATCAAAGAAAAGCCGAAACCGATTTGGCTCAGTGGATAGAGCGTCGGCCTGAGGACTCAAGGGTCCCAGGTTCGATTCCAGTCAAGGGCATGTACCTTGGTTGCGGGCACATCCCCAGTAGGGGGTGTGCAAGAGGCAGCTGATCGATGTCTCTCTCTCATCAATGTTTCTAACTCTCTATCCCTCTCTCTTCCTCTCTGTAAAAAAATCAATAAAAATATTTTTTTAAAAAAATCAAAGAAAAATTATGCTGCTTGAACATGGATTTGTCCTCTGTACTTTTTAGCCTAAATATTTTTCATGTAATTCCTTTTCAAATAATTTTCTGATAAATAGTTGATTTTCAAATTCCATATGCTAAAAGTCAGGAATACGCAAATAGTGTCTATGGGAGGAATGAACATGGCAAATGTCTCTTGGGGAAAATTTCAGCTGTATCTTTTGTATCTCATGGAAATGGATCCTTGCCTCTGGTTACACTTACATACCTCAATGTTAGTATTTGCGTGGAGTTGGGAAAGAGAAAAACCATATTCATGCTGGGGCCTCTGATTCGCAGGCTCTATCCTGGTGTTTTCTGGATGTCTGCATAGATCAGATTTCGGGTGATATCCTGATTTTACAGATGGACACTAGGAGGCAAAGAGCGATGGGGAATTTGTCACATTAACAATGCATTTAAACATAGTTTTTATGGCCCTTTCAAACTCCTTCCACTCTAAAAGCAGTTCTCACACTTGAATGGACATCGGAGTCACCTGGAGGGCTTATAAGTACAGATTGCTGAGCCAACACTCAGACTTTCCCATTCAGTAGATCCTTGGTGAGGCCGAGGATTTGCATTTCTAATCAGTGGCCCAGTGATGTTGATGTAGCTGGTCTTGACGCCACACTTTGAGAACCAGTGTCCTATAACATAGAATAGGTTCTCTAAACCCATGTCAAGCATGATCATAAAAAGTGAATATTTGTCCTGGCCGGTGTTGCTCAGTGGGTGTAACATTGGCCTGCACACTGAAGGGTCATGGTTCCATTTCTGGTCTAGGGCAAGTACCTGGGTTGCAGGTTTGATCCCAGCCCCAGTCGGTGCACGTGCAGGAAGCAACCAATTGATGTGTCTCTCTCATACCAACGCCTCTCTCTCTCTCTCTTCTCTCTCTCTCTCTCTCTCTCTCTCCCTCTCTCTCTCTCCCTTCCTCCCTCCCTCCATCCCTCCTTTCCACTATCTCTAAAAAAGAAAAAAAAATCAATGGGAAAAATATTCTCGAGTGAGCATTAACAAACAAACAAACAAAAGTGAGTATTTGGTGCCTGAGTGAAATCTTTTTTTTTTTAAATATATTTTATTGATTTTCCACAGAGAGGAAGGAAGAGGGATAGAGAGCTAGAAACATCGATGAGAGAGAAACATCGATCAGCTGCCTCCTGCACACCCCCCACCGGGGATGTGCCTGCAACCAATGTACATGCCCTTGACCGGAATCGAACCTGGGACCCTTCAGTCCACAGACCGACGCTCTATCCACGGAGCCAAACCGGTTTCGGCCTGAGTGAAATCTTGACAATCTGTGTCCTGCTGGGCTTTATGCTCTCAGGTGCAGTACCTGTGCCCTTGAGAGGGAGAGGCTTTGTCAGGGGTGGGGGAGGGGTGGGAGTGGGGGGCTCAAGGCTACAAGGTAAACCTGATGCCTCTCCAAGGAGTGCCCATTCTCCCTGATGGTAAATAGTTGGAACATCTATTTTTATATTAAAACAAACACACAGCTGTGTGATAGAGGAGAATACAAATGTGCATGGATTTCTAAGATAAAACTCTATATTTCAAAGGAAATTTGCCCGGATGGTAGACTGCTTTAGGCTACACTCCAAGTCTCAGAGGGTGCACGCTGGCTCTCCTCTGGCAATAAGAGGATTTAGTTAAGAAAAGAAAAAAGGTTAATTTACATCGATAATACATACCTTCTTGAGAGGAGAGTTTCTTTCTCTGGATTGAGATTCTAGTCTCCTCCCTGACCTTATAGTGAGCACTCCTCAGGGGTTAGCCTTCACAACCAGGTACAGCAACCTTTTTCTGAGAACATATGGAGATTCTAGCATTAGGGATGGCATTTCTGTTTAACACTGGATCCCCTAAACCTCAAATTAAAAAAAAAATTAAGGAAATTGAATGTATTTTAAGCCTGTTAATTTCATAGAATCTAAAGTCAGTTTTGAGGGATTTCTTCCTTCACTGTGGGTCCTGGAAAAACTTAGGATTCGTTGCATGGGTGCATGCACCCCCCCCCCCCAAACCCCCCACCCTCAGCCCCGAAAATATACACTATTCCTAACTCAGATGCCCATTGTCCTAGGCTATAGTGGCCATTGATGTGAGTGGTTCCAGTCTTTTTATGGCAACATGAGCATGGAACCCTGTCTTTCAGTCATCAATTTGTGGTTCTACTAAGGGCAGTTTGCTCATCTCCTCCTGAAAGTTTTCTCATTACTTTTGTGTGTGTGTGTGTGTGTGTGTGTGTTTTATGGCCCACAAGCTAGGAATGATTTTGCTGTTTAAATGATGGGGGGAAATCAAAATAGGAAAATACATCATGACACATGAAAATGACAAGAAATTAATAAAATTTCTATTATAAGAAATGTAGTTCCCATAAATAAAGTTTTATTGGAACTCAGCCATACTTAGTTTTTTATATTTTATTTTAGTGCATCACCATTTGTACCTCCCATAACCTCTTCCACCTCCACCCTCTCCCCCTGCAGTCACCACACTGTTGTTTGTGTCCATGAGTCCTTTCTTTTTAAAAAAAATCTTTTTTTGTTCAATCCCCCCAGCCTCTCCAAGCTCCCCTCCCTACTTATTTCATTTCTTATTGTCTTCAGAAGTTTCTGGCTGCTTTCAAGGCACAAGGGCAGAGAGGAGTAATTGTGACAGAGACCTTGTAGCGCACAAAGGTCAAAGAATGTTCCTATTTGGCAGAAAAAGTTTGCCAATCCCTGCTCGAATCAGACCAGTTCCACCCACACCACAGTTTCTCTCATCTGCCCATTCTTCCCCCATGAGAAGCTTCGATAGAATGTCTGAGAACTCTTTGTAACAAAAACAATAATGTGTCCTTAAAATGAGAGTCCAGGTTCAGGACCCAAAGCTTCTAGAGAAAAAGAAGGGAGAACTACCTCTTCTTCATTCCTGAACCAGTGTGTGTTTATTCTAAATTATTAACATGTCAGCCCAGTTTCTTGCCCTAGTTCTTAAAGTCTTTGCAAGGAAAGGCTATGAGAAAATAGGAATGTATATGGGGTCTGCTTTTATACCATCGATGCAAGAAACTAAAGCTGGTAAAGAACCGTGTGCAGCTCCCTAGGTAATGATACTTGTAGTGGCATCTCCTTTTGACTTTTCCTCCCTCCCTTACTCCCAAATACATATCTATATCCTGCGTTCTTCCCAGGAAGCTGCGCTTGAGTCAGGGCTTGTATGCAGCCAGTTTATTATGGAAGATGGTCCGGGAAATGGGGAGTTGGAAGAGAAAGCAGGAATAGAGGAAAAGCTAAGTCAGGGGCACATTCCTTTTAGTTTCCCCTTTCTTAAACACAAACAAAAAATGCTGGAGGATGTTTGTAATTCATATAACATAAAATCCCCAGCTTAAAATGTATAATCTAATAGGATTTAGTACATTCAGAGTGATACAACCACAGTCAATTTTTAGAACATTTCATTATCTCAAACAACAACCAACAACAACATTGTACTGATCAGCAGTTACTTCCTATTTTTGTCCTAAACCTTTCCCAGATCCTGCTAATAGCCCGTGTGCTTTATGTCTGTGTGGATTTGTCTATCCTGGAAGTTTCATGTGAATGGAACCTCATGGAGTTGTCTTCTTTCACTTAGCAAGTTTTCAAAGTTCATCATGTTGAAACATATGTCACTACTTTGTATCTTTTTATTTACAAATAACTTTCCCTTGCATCAACAAACCACATTTTATTTATCCAGTCACTGGTTGGTAGACATTTGAGTTGTCTCTACTTTTTGGCTTTATTGAACAATGATGCTAGGAACATTCATGTAGTGTACAGGCTTTTGTGTAGACATATGTTTTCAGTTTTCTTGGGTATATTCCTGGGCGTGGGCCTGCTGAGTGATATGGCAAATCTATGTTTAATCTTTTGAGGAACTGCCACTGTTTTAAAAAGTGATTGCACCATTTTACATTCCAACTAGCAATTTCTATATATCTTTGACAATTATTATTACCTGTTTTTTAGTTTAGTCATCACAGGGTGTGAAGTGGCACTACATTGGGATTTGATTTGCCTTTTCCTGATGGTTAAGATGTTGATGAACATCTTTTGCATGCATATGGGTCATTTTTATATCTTTGGTGCAAGTGTCTATTAGGATAATTTGCCTGTCAAGTTAACTCCTCTCAACAGGGCAACTTGAAACTTTATCTCTGAGTGATATGGCTTCTCAGTTGTTTTACCTTAGTTGAACTATGGTTTCTGTAATTCCTCCTTTACAGTTATTACTCAACATAGAAGGACAAAGTGAAGCCCCAGAGAACCCTCTAGGTTTCATATGGACTCTTGTCTGTCCCTCATCCTATACAATAAAAGGCTAATGTGCAAATTGACCAAACGACAGAATGACCGGTCGCTATGACGTGCACTGACCACCAGGGGGCAGACTCTCACTGTAGGAGTTGCTCCCTGGTGGTCAGTGGGCTCCCACAGGGGGAACGCCATTTAGCCAGAAGCAAGGCTCATGGCTGGCAAGCACAGCGGCAGTGGCCAGAGCCTCTCCCGCCTCCACGGCAGCGCTAAGGATGTCCGACTGACGGCTTAGGCCTGCTCCCCCTACGAGGAGCAGGCCTAAGCCGTCAGTTGGACAACCCCTGACGGCTCCCAGACTGCAAGAGGGTGCAGGCTGGAATGAGGGACCCATCCCATCTCCCGAGTGCCGAGTTCTCGAATTTTGTGCACCAGGCCTTTAGTTGTATATAAGCAACCATCCCTCTTCATGATAATAGGATCAGTTGCCGCTGCCAATATAATAACTCCTTTCCTTGCTTGATGTTCTACAGTCATGAGGAGCCCCAAATGGCAAGGTGATATTTGCAGGTTTAGATTCAGTGAAATTCAATATAGCAGAGCCTAAAGTTTTAGGAACAAAAAGAACAAATTCCAAAAACTGGAACCTACATTTAATGAGCCTTGTCTAACTTACTTGTATCCCTTGGTTTTCTGGCCAATTGATTCTGTCTTTTAGAGACATAACACCATGTGCTTCAATACCAAATCCAAACTCAGTGGATGTTGTCCTTGAGTGGACCTTATTTGAGACTTCAGTGCACCATTCCATCACACCATTAGGCTGATTGCTTCTGAATGATGAGATCTACAGTAGGATCCGTGGATCAGGTGATCAAATGCCCATCATTGCAGTTCAGTTGCCATAAAATGATCCTTTAGTTGTGGATGGTTGGTAGTATGTGATCCTGGAAATTAGGTGTTCTAACAAGCCTTTGTTTGGTGGCGCTGACAGAGAGACTAGGTCAGAAAGGCAATCCCATATGTGGAGTAGGCATCCATTTCAGTAAGTAAAATTCCAGAGGGAAGTCGTCGAATAAATCCATGTGCCAGAAAGTGGCTGGCTGGTCTCCTCAGGAGATAGTGTACTGAGAGTTCAGCATCAGACTGTTCTTGGCAGGCTGAGCTTTCAGTAGGGACCTTGCTCTAAGGCCTCCGTTGCTACGACTGGCGCTGTGTGACCCATACATAGCTTTCATTCCTGCCACCACATCAACTCTGCTCAAGCGCCCAACTCTGAAAGCTCTGGGAGCAGTGGTTCCTCCTAGTGAGCTTTAATAGGAAGCCCCTATGAGCACGTTTCTATCCTCTGCAATAGGTTCATTCATATTCCTCTTCTCCTGCCAATCTTAGTCCTTCCAGGCAGCTGACCAATAAGATAAGCCATTCAGCAATGCCCAGAATTTGATGTTATTCTATATGTCAGGCAGGTCATTTCTTCTTCTACATAAAGCCAATGACCACAGGTGCAGTTCTCCTTTTTCCCCACTGGGAGGATTTCTCTTCACCACTTTCCCTCAAGGCCGACTAGGCCTGCGGTTTCTGTGTGGCGGCATTTTCAGCCAGTCCCAATATACAGAAGCCAATCCATCAGGGCAGGAGGCGGACTGTCTTTCTCCTGGGCAGTTGAGCAGAGGATCTCTGTCCCCCTGAGGCGGTAAGAAACGAGTTGAGAGAAATGTATCAGTACAACCCAGGGAGGAGCTCCAGGAGTCTGGGCCCCTCTTTATGTAGGTTATGTATGCCTTCAAGACCTGCCTGTGCCTGAGCCTGAACGAACCCTTTCCATCCTATGATGGGTTGCCACTGCCGCTGTCCAACCTTACGACTTGATGGATCTGATAATATCAGTTCACAATGGGCAATTCCCGACACATAATTACTTGGTGTCGTGTGGTCAGGATCTTAAGATGCTGCTAGGGCTCCTTAGTACCCCAAGACCTGTTTTTCCAATCATGGGTAGTTGACTCCTGCAAAAAGGCATGGCCTTATTCTAGAACCCATGGGATACGCACTTGCCTCTGCTACTGAGGCTTGTCAGGGGCCATAAACTGCATTCTTGTGCAACATGAATACCCCCAGCCCAGTTAAATCTGTTGGGTGATATGGATGGAATGGCAGGACAGCATGCACTGTATCCCGAAACTGCTGTCGAATCTTCTCGTGCTCTTAATGCCACTGAAAACTGACACCTTTCTGAATCACCAGTAAATGGCTCAGAGCGGTATTCCCAAGAGTGGTATAATCTGCCTCGAAAATTCAGAGAGACCCACCAAATGCTGTACATGTATTCTTTAGAGCTATAGGGTCCAAGGTGTGACAATTTGTCCTTTACTGAAGAGAGGCTATCCTGACATGCCACAGACTGCTAGACATCTGTTCTGCTCCTGGGAATGTGGCGTGGTCTATTAGCCATTGTCACAGACCTTTGCAGGTCAGGACACCCTGATTGCCTTTTTGGCTTTGCGTTCCCTCACAGTAATTTCATCCATCTTGCCTCTGTCTGTTAAGTAATACCACATGGCCTCGGAGATTGTGCAAACCCATTGTACTTATTGAAGCTATAAATCCCCGCTCTGTGTCAGCATCTCCTACTGTTAACTCTATCTTGCAGAGCGCAGCATTAGGGAGCTGCTGTATCCTTCACCCATGTAGTGTCCAGGCCGCCAGATGACTCTATCCCTGGAGCTTATCTTTCTGTCCAATCTTGGGGTGTTATAGCTTTTTTGAAACTTCTACATAAATCTTCTACCCAAACCCCTTTAAGCCATTGGGAACTAAGTATTAGAGATGGTAGCTGCATCTCCCCTCCCCAGGATGCCCTATTGTGGTTACCTTGTATCCTAAAAAGAAATGCTTCTTTGGGGAACCTCCTGCTTTCAGAAATCTCCAGAATAGAAGCTAGTCAAACCCTCTATTCTCAGAATTACCGACAATTTCAAGAGGACTCATGTCAAATACCTGTTGTCCCTTGGGGCTAGATCCAAGAGGGAAAGAGCAACAATCATGCCTTACTGGCTCTTGTTCTCTATTATTTTTCTGAAATTCTGTCTTCTTCCCCAGCTCAGAGCTTACTTAACTCTCACGTGGTGTGTGTGTGTGTGTGTGTGTGTGTGTGTGTGTGTGTGTGTGTGGTGTGCATGGAGGTGTGATAGTCATTACTAATGCTCACTAACACCTAGTTTTCTTTTCCTTCTGGAAAATGTGAGAAACAGAACTTTTTAGCCTCCATGCAATTAGTCAGCTGTTTGACCAGTTCTCACCAATGGCCTGTGGTCAGATATAATATATGTTACTTTTTAAAAAAAATCCTCATCTGAGGATATTTTTGCCTTTTTATTTTTTATTTTTTATTTTTGTTTGTTTTTTAGAAAGAGTGGAGGGGGTGATGAAGGGGGGGGGAGTGAGAAAAAAACATAGATGTGGGAGAGACACATTGATCCGGTTGCCTCCTGCACATGCACCAACTGGAACAGGGGATAAAGCCTGCAACCAAGGTACATACCCTTGACCAGGAATCTAACCCACAACCCTTCGGACAGTGGGCCAATGTTCTAACCACTGAGCAAAACTGGCCAGAACTGTACGTTACATTTGAGGAAAGGCAGTTGTATTACTAGTCTGCTCAGGCTGCCTTCACAAAACACCACAGACTGGGTGGCTTAAACAATAGACATCTAATTTTTCATGGCTGTGGTAAGAAGTGCTGGCAAATTTGGTTTCTGGTGAGAATTCTCCTCCCGGCTTGTAGACTGCTCCCTGTTTGCTGTGTCCTCACCTGGCCTGGCCTACATGTGTGCATGACAAGAGAGAGACAGAGTACAAGCTCTGGTGTCTCTTCTTATACTGGCACTTACACACAGGACCCTGTCCTTTGACCTCATTTAATACCAATTACCTTCATAAAAGTCCTGTTTGCAAATACAGTTCCACCGAGAGTTAGGGTTTCAACATATGAATTTTGGGGAGATGCAATTCAGTCCATAATAGCAATAAAAATCCCTTCTCCAATGCCATTCTCCATCTTTCTCTTTCCCTGCCTTGGCAACCCCAGAAGACCTGTGTTCCATGGGGTAACAAGATGGAAGTAAGCTGCATCCCAAGTCAACACTGAGAGGGGTGCTACCTTGGAGAGCCAATGGGACCACCGAGAACTTTGATTAAGAAACAATATGTATTAAGTTATGGAGATATGCAATCTGGGTCACTGTTGTAGCACAGCCTCTCCTGATGATTCATGGGTAATATAGCTCCTGGCATGTATATGCTCCATGTCTTTTAAAATATATATATATTTTTTATTGATTTTTGACAGAGGGGAAGGAGAGGGATAGAGAGTTAGAAACATCAATGAAAGATAAACATCGATCAGCTGCCTCCTACACACTTCCTTCTGGGGATGTGCCCACAACCAAGGTACATGCCCTTGACCGGAATCGAACCTGGAACCCTTCAGTCCACAGGCTGACGCTCTATCCACTGAGCCAAACCGGTTAGGGCACTCCATGTCTTTTTGTCTCATGACTAGCACAAGGTTCTTTAACTCTAGGAAACTTCATTTACATATTTCTGTAGAGATGTGGTCATAGGGAACAGGACACATCGTTTGAATCTATTTAAAAAATAAGTATACATTTTGCATACTGCTTCCCCCATGTCATCATATGATTTCCTGAAGATCATTTTATTGGCTCTACAATATTTCAGTCCAAAACCTGAGATACTCTAATTTTGAAGACATTGTCTGCATACAGGTTACTATTTTGCTTATAACTTTATAACTTACTTATAATTTTATTTACATGGAAGAAAACAATGCCTCTGGTGTGAATTATCAACGTTTAAAAATACACCTTTATTTTTAATTTAAAATTAATATGATGTTCAGATTCATTAAGCAATTGTCTTTAACTTTGCAAAACATATTTTTTTATGCTCTTGCTTTGGCTTTCAGATAGCTTTATTTATGTGCTACTCTCAAGGTACACCGAGCTTTCTCATGGTATGAATCACCTTGAATAAATAACAAAAAGTTCCTGCCCTAAGGAGCTGGGAGCCTGCAGGCCAGTCACCTAATCCGGGATGCAAATGCAGAATAAAGAACAAGCACTGGGCATCGGTTGGGGTGGTTGTTTCTGGAAAGATCAGCAGCAAAGGTGTGTTTTTAGCCCCATGACACACAATTGATGCAATGGTACAATGATTTATCAGGTAAAATGAGACATTTACCAATAAAACAGGCCATTAGGAAGTCACCGGTGAATCATTACAGAAGGCATTCTTGTTTTAAGGATGGCCTCAACCTTGCAGCATGGAGTGACAAAGAAAAGGCTTACCCTCCAGGAGATCTCGGTATGGCTATGCTATTTTTTTACTGCATTTACGTGCTACCTGAACAGCGCGGAGGAGGACAGAGACGAATACAACCAGCTTTACATTGCCACTAGTGACCATACCATCTCCAGGTATAGCCCTCCATGAGATCTCTGAAATTGTGTTTATGGACTGGTAATTTATTAAAAGCTTAAGGCTCTTCTGAAAAATAAACGGGGAGGTTTAATCGTAGTCTTCCCGGGGCCAAAGGAGACTGCGTTTATGCGTGGTGTGAGGTCAGGGTGGTGTGGGCTGATGGGGGAGACGTGGTACAGTTCAGGACTGTGATTCAGCTCCATGAGTAATGAAGTGACAGGCTGGAAGGCAACTTCATTATCTGTGGTGCGATGAGTCCATCCATCTACGGAAAGTGAAAATACAGAGAGAAGGCAGGAGGCGTATAATAGGAAAGGAAGGGGCATGTGCTCTTTAAGTGGGCGGTTTTGGGATTTAGAGAACTTTAAGTTTGGATCCTGATGTAATTGAGAGATTTGGAATGGGTTACTTCTCTGAGCCTCAGTTTTCACTTCAGTAAAATGGGCATAAGAATAGTGCCTTTAAAAGTCCAGCAGTGTGGCTCAGTGATTGAGCATCGACATATGAACCAGGAGGTCATGTGTTGATTCCTAATCTGGGTACATGCCCAGATTACAGGCTCAGTCCCCAGTGTGGGGCATGCAGGAGGCAGCTGAGCAGTGATTCTCTCTCATTGATGTTTCTATCTCTTGCTCCCTCTTCCTTCCTCTCTGAAATTCATAAAAATACATTTTTTTAAAAAAGAATAGTGCCTTACACTAAAACTGTTGTACCTATTCAATAAAACAATTTGGATAACGTTATTATACATATTGAGCATAATGGCTGACAACCACCACAATGATAACAACCATTCACTTCTGTGACCACCTGTTAAGTGTTTGCTACATCAGCCTATAAAATCTTCTACTTACAGCCTAACAAATTCCTGAAAGGTGGCTCACTTGCCTTTGTGAGGGTGAGGAAGGGAACGTGAAGTTCAGTGACATGACCTGGGACACACAGGTAGTAACTGTGGTATCCAGTTCTTTTAGCTACAAAGCCACACTGTGTACTGTGCCACACTGCACACTGATTGAATAAACACTCAAGACATCAAGGCAGAGACCATTAGTACATGAGGGATATAGAAGCAAAAAATATCTTCCTTATGATCTCTGGCACAACTTCATTCAGTGTGTTGGCTGCTTGAAAGGATATTTCCAGCAAGACAACATACCATCTAGGAGGATGGTTTAGGATGAGGAATTCATAATGGGCAGTTCAATGTATAAGTTGGAACAATAAAAATATATACCATCTTAAGTATGCTGAGAAGATCAGTTGAGATAATACATATACACATTATAAAATACTAGACAGTATTATATAGCTAATGGTAACTATTTTGATACAGATTTATTATTTCAACCAGTTTTCTATAGTCTGATATTCTAAGCTTCCTTAGTTACCTGGGGCCTCTTGGGTTCCCTCAGGGAACGAGAATATATCTTTAATATAAGGATTAGAGGCCCAGTGTATGAAATTCCTGCAAGGGTAGGGTCCCTAGGCCTGGCCAGCGATCAGGGCCCATCAGATTCCCTGCCTCCCCGTCTCCTCCTTCCCTTACTCCCTCAGTGCCCTGCCACCGCTGCTCGTCACCCACCATCTTCCACGCCACCCCCTGGTGGTCAGCACATGTCATAGCGACTGATCAAACTTCTGGTCTCGGTCAAACTCCCAAGGGGACACTTTGCATATTAGCCTTTTACATACATATATAGATTGCTTCTAAGTGCCAGTAGACCAAGATGGTGATATGAACATAACTTGGAAAACAGTAGACTTATGCTAGTTGTGATGCAGTTTCAGAGTGTGGAAGAGGGTGTGGGCAAGAGTTAGTGGACATAACTTCTAGTCATGGCTCTACTTATTAGCTGTGTTCACATTCATCAATAATTTGTTGAGTAGATACCAGATTTAAATTTAATTAAGAATCAGTCCTTGCACCAAAGCTAGTAGCCTGGTGAAGAAAACAGACTCATAAGCAAATAACAAAATCTCTCCCAGAATAAACCTAAAAGAATTTGCGGTCATTTCACTGGAAAAGGATGCAGTGAATTACCTACCTGGGAAACAACAATAAAGGAACTTCAATGCCACCATTCACTTCCACACACATTTTGAAGTGCACACTATGTATCAGGCACGGTGCTATGCACTGAAGTAATGGGTGGAGGGAAAAACAAAGCTATGCCTGCCCTCAAGGACTTCAAAGAGGATTATCAGATGTAAAAAGGTGAATGGCCATGGAGTGGTCGGAAATGATAACAGAACTCCAGGCATTAATGTCAAGGAGAAGACTCGTTGGGAAGGCCATTGTATTAGTGGGGTTCTCAGTGGGCTGCAGCAAAAATTATTTGCGGATATTTTGAGCAGAAAGGACAACATTTGGTAGCTCGTTGAATTGCCTGGAAGGAGGGAAACCCAGGTTGGCAAGGCAGGCAGAAGTACATGGAAGCTAGATGTCCCAAATCAGATCTTGCCCCCGAGTCAGTGTGCTGAGGGTACCTTGGCGGTCCCTATGGAGTGTCAGTGCGCCCTCCTGAGCCAGCACCACGATTGGCTCTGGGTGCTGCCCGTGATCCACTCTGGGCTCGAATCCTTTGACATGTGAGTTTGTTTGAGAAAATGTAGGCCGCCTGCTTTCTCCCTAGTTGCAGGGAAAGTAAAGCTGGGAAAGTAAATCTTGCCCGGCTTCAATAGTTGGAGCATGTTCTGTTTCCCACTAAGATTTATAAGTGAGGAATTCTCCAAAGGTAGGAAGGGAAGTCAAAAAAAAAATGGCCAGCCAGAAAGACATGTGAGAGATAATGGGAGGTCATGTTTTCATCTTTGCTCACTTTCTTGTGCCTAAAAGCAAGTTAATTTCTTGCCATTTCTCATTTGTGGAAGGCTATTTGCGAGGCTGCCATTGCCTTCTAGAATTACCATGTGCCCGTGCTTCCTTATTTCTTTCCAAGCCAGGCATAGATGTGCACATACACAAGCACCTCAATGCAAAACATGGCTCTGCACCAAAAAACTAATCAGCAATCCCAGGGTTCTTTTGTTCCTTTTTTTTTTTTTTTTTGAATAATTGCTTTCCCTATTTCTTTCTTACCAATTCAGCCAACATACTTTATCTCAAGGAAATTACACTTGCTCACGTGGGTGTGTGAGTAAGCAGAATGGCAAGTTTGTCTCAGCTCGAATTAGATGGATATTGCAATTACTTGGGAAAAGAACATTTCCCTAAATTCACCTAGGAATCCTCTACAGATCAAAACGAAGATCACTGGAAAGATGGTTCTCTTGCCTTAATACATCTTGTATTTTTTGAGCATGTAACAACCTCTTATTATGCGGTAAAATGCTCTTTTTTGCACTGAGGGGAAGCACATATGTTTTGATTTTCATCACGATCCAGAGAACAGATAAGCTGAATTTTTTTTTTTGGTCCAACCGAAGCGGATTATGAGCATTTCAAGTGTGTGTCACAAAGACTGACAAGGGAGTATCATGGCTGTTTTTGCAGCTCAAGGGTATTAAAGCTAGAGCCTCCCCTGAGAATAGCAACTAGCTTCCTTTCCTGACCATGTTCTGCCAGGCTCTCTTCGATGCCCTGCCCTTTCTTTGGCTTTTTGTGAACATCCCATGATACACTCTGCCCTGGCATCTATCTATTTTTGACTTCACTTGATTTCTTGACTAATGGTTGGTAACTGCCCTGAGGGCAAAGACTGTTTTTTTTCCTGGGGGACTCTTCGCTCTACTACCTCTAGTTAAATCAGATACCAGAGATCTATATGTCTGTTCTTGTGCCAGTACCAGGCAGTTTTGAGAACAATGGCTTTGTAGTATGGCTTGATATCTGGTATTGTGATCCCTCCTACTGTGTTCTTCTTTCTCAGGATTGCTGCAGCTATTCCGGGTCTTTTTTTTTATTCCAGATGAATTTTTGGAGAATTTGTTCTAGGTCTTTGAAGTATGCCATTGGTATTTTAATGGGGATTGCATTGAATTTACAGATTGCTTTGGGTAGTATGGACATTTTAATGATGTTGATTCTACCAGTCCATGAACACCGTATGTTCTTCCATCTGTTTATGTCTTCCTCTATCTCTTTTTTCAGCGTTCTGAAATTTTCTGAGTACAGGTCCTTTATCTACTTGGTTAAGTTTATTCCTAGCTATCTTATTTTTTTGTTGTTGTTGCAATGGTAAATGGGATTTCTTTTTTAATCTCTCTTTCTGTGAGTTTATTATTGGTGTATAGAAAAGCCATAGACTTCTGGGTGTTAATTTTGTATCCTGCTACATTGCTGAATTCATTTATTAAGTCTAGTGGTTTTTTGATGGAGTCTTTGGGTTTTTCTCCTTCACTGCTGGTGGGAATGCAGGCTGCTGCAGCCACTGTGGAAAACAGTATGGCGTTTCTTCAAAAAATTAAAAACAGAACTGCCATTTGACCCAGTAATCCCACTTCTGGGAATATATCCCAAGAAAACAGAAACACCAATCAGAAGGATATATGCACCCCTATATTCATAGCAGCACAATTACAATAGCTAAGATTTGGAAACAGCCTAAGTGCCCATCAGCAGATGAGTGGATTAGAAAACTGTGCTACATCTACACAATGGAATACTATACTGCTATAAAAAAGAAGGAATTCTTACTATTTGCAACAGCATGGATAGAACTGGAGAGCATTATGCTAAGTGCAATAAGCCAGTCAGTGAAAGAAAAATATCACATGATCTCACTCATTTATGGATAATAAAAACATTATAAACTGATGAACAAAAATAGATACAGAGGCAGAGAAGCATGAACAGATTGTCAAACTACAGCGGGAAGGCTGGGGAGGGTTTGAGCGGGGGAGGTAAGAGATCAACCGAAGGACTTGTATGCATGCATATAAGCATAACCAATTGATGAAAGACACTAGGATGAGGGTGAGGGCATGTGCCCGGGGTTAGGGGAGGCTAGGGGAAGGTCAATTGGAAAAAAAGGAGACATATATACTACTATTTGTAATACTTTAAACAATAAAAAATAAATAAATCAGATACCAGAAGGGACACATGCCTTGAACATGGAGAGCTCAGTAGTAATGTGAAATTAAAGTAGTTATTTTTTATTCAGAGTAAATATGTCAGGCAGGGAGGAGGTTTGGAGTGTGTATGATGAGCCTGGTAGTGTGTGAAGTGTTGGTGCTAGATATGACATGGAACAGATCTGATACTCTCTCCTGGGCCTGGGACTCCAGGAGAATGTGCTTCGAGGGACAGATCATATCAATTTATATGTGGTCCAAAGGGGAAAGAAGAAGTTTCAAAATGTATTTCTGGCTAGTTGATTGTGAATATTCAAATTCAGCCACGCTATTAACATGTTGTAATAGGGATCCTGCTGATAAAATTAGATTTTAAAATATTTCTAGAGATTTTATTTAAAATCTTGTCTGGTTAGTGGACAGCGATGGCAACTTCTCACCACTTCTCTCAACAATATATATCCATACATACCACATGACACATATGAAATTAAAGAGATGGAGGAAAACCACATCCTGCAATATGTTAGAATAGACAAGGATAACACAAAAAGGTGAAAATGTCACAAATGGAGAGCATAACTATTATGGGCTTTCCTGAGGAATAATTGAGGACCATTGAAATAGAAGCAACAACCAAAGATGTAATTAAAGGAAACATCCTGGATTTGGAAAACGGTTTTGAATAGACTGGTGGGTGTGAAGGTGGGAGTATAATGTAAAGGCCATTTCCTGGCAATATTTTAAAAAATAAAAAAATTCTCTAATACATATGAAAAAAAACCCACTGTTCAAATGAAGGAAAACAAATTGAGTATCATCAGACTTTGGTGGAATGTGCTCTAAATCAATGAAACAGTGTCCACCAACGTTGAAGTAAAATAATTATAATCTAAGAATTTTAAGTTCAGCCAGCTTATTTTTCATGATAAAGCTAGTAGAAGCTTTGTATTATCAAATTAGAAGTAATGCAAAAATTTACTACCCACATACATAGCCTTTCTTAGAAAAACATTTAAAATAATATTCTCCCTAACTGAAAGACAAATGAAAATTAAATCCTTAAAATATAATATTTAAAGGTGGTGTTTTTGCTAGAAAATGTCTATTTTAACATGGGCATAATTTGATATAAGGAGAAAGATTAACATGTAAGTATTACTTCAGCATTATTTATAATGTTACAGATTGGCAAAAATTTTAATGTTCAACATTAGGAAAATGTCTATATGGTGAAATATAATATCATTTAAATTAGAAATTATCTATCTTGATATAGAAAAATGCGATACAGTTTTAAGTAGA
This sequence comes from Eptesicus fuscus, assembly GCF_027574615.1. NCBI lineage: Eukaryota > Metazoa > Chordata > Mammalia > Chiroptera > Vespertilionidae > Eptesicus > Eptesicus fuscus. Next base: position 15,571,310 of record NC_072490.1, on the reverse strand, counting down.
AAAAGGACAGAAATTATATGTGTGTATGCATATATGTGTGTGTGTGTGTGTACGCACATGCACGCTTGTATATAGTCAGTTATGTAAAGGAAAAACCTAGAAATAGATATTTGCCTCTGAGTTGTTAAGATATGGATATATATATTTTTTGCTTTCTTATGTAATTTTCTTCAGGAATTTCTACAAATAAAAGTTATCATTTTTAACAATTATACATAAATGCAAAAATATGAAAATGTAACTTTTTAAAAGAAAAATACTTAAAAGATTTTTTAAAAATATGCAAGAATTGCACAGTCAGAGTAGCTCAGCTGATTGATTGTCATCCTGTGCACCAAAAGGTTGTGGGTTTGATTCCTGTTGAGGGCACATGGCCCAGTCGTGGGTTCTATCCCTGGTCAGGGCACTGCAGAAAGCATAGATCTCTCTCTCTCTCTTTTCTCTAAGCCTGTCCTCAGGTAAGGATAAAAAAACCCAAGATATGAAAGAATTGTGTCACATTAAAAATTTTATAAGAATTTCAGTCGTTTAAAAAGACTCTTTCTAGCCTCATCTCGTTCTCCTCCCAAATCATAATGTAATTATATTCATATCAAATGAAGGCAGAATTAGCATTCTGAAAAATACAATGTAATGCTAACAAATAATGTAAATAAGACAGACTGTTTATTTGGCATCAGATATTTTGGCCAAACTGGAAAGTGAATAAATGTTAATAAGAATGTACTATTATGTTTTGATAGTATATAATAAAAACATAAATAATATTAAAACACATATAAAATTAGTACATATCTATATTATATTCTATATTATTATTCCAGGCAATGAAAGACTATGTTCAGAAAAAGCCCAGGTAGTTCCAACAGTTTCTCATACCAAGCCCAGATAAATTACACTCCAGAAGGGACAAACTTGAAGAGGAGATAACTGGAAGCAAGCAGAAGCCTTGGGAAAAATACTTTGCAATTGACAAAAAAAAAAAAAAAAAAGAAAAAAGAAAGGAGAGAATAATGGATTATGGATATGACAAATTGGTAAATTTGACACCAATTTTTGGGCAAAATGAGCAAATTAAAAAATGACTTGCAAGTTCATAGAAAAGGAGCAACCACTGATTTCAGAATGTGTCCCAAAGAACAGGCACAGAAGTTACTCCTTCATTTATTGTTTATAGGTTACTAGACTTCTAAAGTTTTAAAAAATCCAAGTCTTTATTAATTTGAGCAGGACATTTGACAGTTTTTACTGATATTCTGCTGATGAGCTGGACAGCTGTGAGAAAGAGCTGTGGGTCATGAGAATTGACTGTGGGAGTGGTGTAGAAATGCCCAGCCTCCCAGCTCCTCATTTGTCCCTGTCCCTTCCACAAAGCTGGTCAATAACTTGAATGTGAACTTAAAAGGTATGCAAATGCCTGAAATCTGAGGATCACATCATAAATATGGAATTCAAAATGATTTAGGTCAGTTGAAACAAGCAACCAAAACCAAGACAATCCCATTTATCACGAGTGAACTCAAATTCAATTGTTTAGGTTAGAAAACAAAGTAGGACAAAGGTGGGTAGAACTATCTGGACTGCTGTTAACAGGAGCAGATTTTTATACAAACGAAATCTCCTGCAAGTGTACAGAACGATGCAGCTATTACATTAAACATTCTTATTTCTTATTGGGTAGCACTAACAGCAGGTTATTGTCAAGTCCAAGGGAGCTGATGATCCTGTCCTAAACTATACTTCTCAGTTCACAGGAGAGTGTGGTATTCAGTAGGTGCTTCATTGCTTAGCCCAGACGAGAATGATCAGGGAATTTCCATGAAATTAAAACAAAACAAAACCTCTCTGATGGTTTTGTGCATGTTTGGTTTATAGGAGAAAGCTTTTAGGCCACCCTGATAATAATGTGTTGTTGTTGTTGTTGTTGTTTTTAATTTAAAGGGCTATATTGAAGAGAATAGATTAATTTTGCACTACTTTAGCAGGTGGTAGAAACTGTTACAAGAATTAGGAACACAGTTCAGCATGAAGAACCTTTTAACTATTAAAGCTGTGTGAAACTGGAGTGGAAAATCCTAGGAGGCAATGAGTTCCTGTGACTATTAGTATTCCGATGTGTGACTGACAGCTCTCCAGGTAGGGACTGTTACATGGAGGGAAAGGTGAATGGTAGTCTCAGTCTTCTAACTCTAAGGTGGTCTGAGCTTGTAGATTCTGTTTGTGTTGACTTTTTAACTTCAAAGGCTAACTTTCAATTATCTTAAAATCATCCTCGTATTACGAGATGCCTCAGTGAGGAGAGTAGACAGAATCTATTGAGAGGAGATGAAAAGCATTTAGCTGGCTGTTCTTTGATAGTTGTCAGCTGAGAGTGGCATTAACCATGGCATATGTGTGTGTCAGGTTCTATCTCTATGTGTCACTTTGTGCTATCCTTCCTCAAAATATTTTAGTCTTTCTTTTAATTCCCCTCAGAATTAGCTTTAGCAACGAATAAACACTTTCAGTCATTACATTGTAGTGTGCTTTTAAATACCTATAATGAGAGTTCTGTATTTAGAATTGAATTCTAATTCTAGGTGGCACACGGATTGTTAATGCAGGCTTTAGGCAAGTTTACAGTGAGCATGTAGGCAAGTTTACATTGAGCACTAATATAATTATGGCCATATTCATTGAAAATTGAACCTCTGTGGGATAGACTAATGGCCACTTTGTGGGTTTTATCTCATTTAATCCTCAGGAAAATCCTGAGAGATAACACTCCCATTTTCTGGATGGGGAGACAAAGGTTGAGAGAGTTTAAGTTATTTGTCCTGGTGACTCAGAGCAAAGGCTTTTACCACTGTCCCTCATATCACATTAGAGGAGTGAGATTTATTTTGAATACCCAAGAATCCGCAGTTTCATTTCACTTTCAAACTCCAACCACCCAGGAGCAGACACTTCAGGAATTTCCTTTTCATACTTTTTTTTTTTTTTAAACCAGCTACACATGACCAAAAAAAATCCAGACCTTTTTTTTTTTTTGCCTAAGCATTCCTTCTACCCAGCCTATTTACCAATATGAGTTCTAAACATGTAAGACTGCTTTCAAACCTTAAATTTTTAAGGATTTGTACTTTAGTAAGTCGAAACTATGTCATATTCCTCCCAGTAGCCCCAAAAATGCCTCCAAGCCTCACATAAGACCATCAATCAATTAGGACCATTCATTGGAGTCCACAATGGGTAGAGTCCTGACCTAGTTCCCATGGAGAGTAACCAGAGAAAGCGAAGACTGTCAGCCTACTGAAACACAAAGGATGTAAGAACACAATTAAAGGGAAATGCATGGAGCAGGGACCCATGAAACCGTAGGGGGTCAGCCAGCTAATCTGTTGTATTTCTGTGGGACGTTGACTGCCACGATTGAGTATTATTAAAAGTTCCTCATGCAAATATTATAAAAGGCATTGTGCAGTCAGAGCAGATCCCCTACCTATTCATGCATCCCAGCCATATAGGATGAGCCATTGATGTCAGCATCAGGGACTCCATACGATGTTCATCACCTGTCTCTGATTGCCTCTCTCTTGTTCATTGCGCAGGCTCCAGGAGGCAGCGAGGCTACTTGGTGGAATGTGTTAACTCAACCAAGTATCTAAACACACAGCCGGGCTTATTGAGATAAAGCTGTGACATATCTGTAGCAATTGTCTTCCCTCTTTTTTGTCTGAATGGAGTGAATTTGCTTTCCTCATGGATAAATCCTTTGAGACCCACTCTCATTGGAATCCCTATTGCAAAAGGCCCAGAGATGGTATCTGAATCATTAGTTCTTTACTGATTTTGGACCAAAGGAAAAAATACTTGAGACAATGAAAACCTCTTTTATTCTTTCTCCCTCCCTCTCTTCCTCCCTTACTGTCTCCCTTAAGTATATGTTCACTCGATTTCACAGTTAAAATAGAGTCTGGTGTGAATAGCTCCTAAAAATCACAGAATGGGAGAAATCCTTTCTAAGCTATATATACGTGGAGACCAGTCGTAAAGAAATGATTTTGGTGCATGGGTGCTCCAAATTTCAGTGGAAACATCTTTATCTAAGTCTCATGCTTATTCTGAGACATGATGACAATATGTTTTTATCCTGATTGGATGCAGGGCTTGGCAGAAATCACTCTTCAGCTCAGACATGGATGGCGACGGAGTCTCGTTACGTTAATTTTATTTACAGGGCAGCCCGGTTTCCTGTGCTGCGAGCTGGGTGCTTATTCAGCTGCCTTGGCTTCGGTGGGTTTGCCACACAGCATATTTTTATTTCCTAACCATTTGGGCCCTGGAAGGATGTCTGGCCTCGTTTCACTTTCATAACTCTGATGAAAGCCACAGAAGTTTCCAGGGATCCGGAGCAGGCGACTTGTGGGGCCCGACCTTATACCATGTGAGTGGCTACTGGAGGGTGAGTTCTAATTGGGAAGGAGCCCACTGTCTCCAGAGGCTTTCAGCTTTGCAGACGAAGGGAATGTTATCACTGAATGTGACATTGACCTTCCTGTGACACATCTCCGAGGCAGGGATTGTAGCCACTAAGGTCCTAAGTTCGCTACCCTCTTTTTTGTATGGGGAGATGTGGGGTCTTATTATACCTCCTCACTGTCCTCCAGGATGCTCTGGGTTAGTACTTATACAAAGGCCGTGAGAAAAACTGAAAAAGAGTGGATTTGACTTGGAGGTTGCTACTGGGTTTTCCCCACTTTTCATTCAAGTCCTAAAGTTCTTACACAGTACAAGGTACCTACACATACATTCTCTCATATAAGCATCACCAACCACATGTGCGTGAAGGCGATAGAGACAGTGATGACATGCCCGTTTCCTAAAGGAGGTTCAGAGGGACCGAGGGACTCAGGCAAGTCCCACGGCTCCAAAGTGCTGGAGCTGGAATTTATTTTTTAAAATATGTTTTATTAATTTTTAGAGAAAGGAAGGAAGAGGGACAGAAAGGTAGAAACACTAATGAAAGAGAAACATCATCAATTGGCTGCCCACTGCACATTCTCTACTAGGGATCGAGCCTGAAACCTGGGTATGTGCCTTGACTGGGAATTGATCAACTCTGGTTCATGGGTCAACTCTCAACCACTGAGCCACCCTGGCCAGTCTGTAGCTGGAATTTAAACCTAAGTCTCGTAACAAGGAATGGTTCTAATCAAAGTTAATATCTTAATTATTATATAGATCTTCAGGAATTATTTAATTTCTCATAAGCCTTGTGTTACATTTGGAAAACAATTGTAGATTGGACTTGACTCAGATCACAAGAAGATACTGATTGATTGCTGAGAAATCATATCATAACTAAATTTAATTTTACATTCAGCCATGAGCATTAAGCATCCTTTCCAGATATTTGCAGCAGACAAAATTGTATGCTATGTTGGGTGTGGTTGCATTGAAAAGGACTGAGGTTTCCTGACATAGAATGCTGGGGCTGACAAAGGCCTTCAAATAACTCTGTTTTTATGATTCAGCATTAACTGGTCCTGAAAGTTGATATATTTGCACTTTGGGAGTGTGAAAAGGCGTAAAATATTACGAGAGTTCATCCCAAACTAACTCAGACCAATAGCTCCTGTTGACCAAGCTCGGGCTATCTGGGCCCTGTTGTAAGTGCTTTGCTTATGTTCTTTTGTAATGTACTCATCCCTACCAGGCAGCAGGTTAGGTACCATTAGCCTGATGAAGACGAGCTCAGAGAGTAAGGCCTTATTAAACAAAGAAGTATCGGGGGTTGGAATACTGGCCTAACTCAAAAGCTCCAAGTTATATCTAAATCTCCAGTAGCCACTACCCCAGGCTTCTAGCAAGATCTGCCACTAAAAGCTGCCTCCCTCTGTCCTCTTATCCCAGGGCTTTCTCAAATAGGAAAATAACATGGAAGTACTGAGACGGGGAGTCCCTCCTCTCATTTCTCCTCCTTCTCCCCAGAGTAGCAAAACTCAGGCTCCAATTGGAATTGAATAGTCAGACTTTTGTATTTGTTTTAGCTCAGGTTTTGTGAAATAGGAATTTTAAACAATTATCCCTATCTTTCATACCAGAAAGAAAGAAAGAAAAAAAAAAATAAAATAAAATTGGAGAGGAAAGAAAAAAAAGAAGAAAAGCAAGCATTTGCTTCAGTGGGTACAAATTTAAAGGCTAAGATGTTTCTCTTATCCTGAAAGATCTGAGTAATTGCCTCAATTTTCCACTTCTCTTTTCATGTGCAGACATGGCCTCATTTTTTGAGAGCTTTTTCTACCAATAAGGTTCCAATATATTTGAAGTTTTCAATTGTCTCAAGTAGAATGTAATAAGATGTTTTTCTTTACAGCCTCTTCTAAACGTATTGTAAAAGAATCATTAAAATATGAATACTTGACTTGGCCGTGTTTGCAAATACATCTCTTCAATGGCAGGAGCATTGTGGAATGACAGAATCTGTGCAAGTTAGGACCACAACGAATCGCTAACACTAAGCATGTAAAAATGTCCATCTGCTGTCTCCTTCCCACTTCTTAAAAAACGGAGCTGGATGTTTGCACTGAGCTCTTCTCAACTGATATTTTACAAATATAATTATTCTGATTTTTCTTACGAAAAATCATTTTCATTTTTCTCGATTTTTAAGCTTGACAAATTAAAACAGGATATTTTAGAATTGATTTCTTCCGCAGCTGAGATTGTTTTCTGTAACATTTTGTTCAAAAACAATTTCCATAGTGGAATCATCAACCAGAAAATCAGGACTGATAGGGAGAAGGCTCCGGCCAGATGGGGACCACAGTTGGGTGGCAAAGTGTTTGGAATATAAAGGAGAAATAGTCTGTAAATTTCATAATGGTGAAATTGGATGAGCGGTTCAAATTTATGATCTCAACCTGGTGATTGAGCCAAAGGCAACTCTTGGCGTTTGAGTCCTAGTACATCTTTCTTGTTCTACTAGATTTCCTGACTTCAGGGAACCCAGCTGGTGGATGGGAAAAGTGATTGTAATGTCACGCTTCAAATCTGCAACTAAGTTCACCTAACTTCTCATTCTATATTAATTTAACTCAGCAGGTCAAATCCTTAGAACTTTCTGTTTATATGAAATAATGTAAGACTCTATGACTACATATTGTTTATATGCATAATATATTGAAAAACTTCATCTATATTCAGTGCCCACTGATTTTAGCTGATGGAACTCCCACATATAGTCACAGGCCCAGGGGTATGTGATGAACTTTGAAGAATTAGCAGAAAGTAGTCCTGTGTCTTTTTCTCCTTATTGTTCTAAATGTCATAAGCAAGATTGGTACTCGTAAGGCAAAGAGAGCAGAAGAGTTTGGGTCCTGCCCAAACTGGGTTTATCTTGCTCTTTCATTTCTTTGGCATTTGTTTATTTCATTCATTCATTCATTCATTCATTCACTAATTTGACAATTGAGTGCCTATTTTCTATCAGGCATGGTGCTAATTGCTGGGGATAAAACAGCGAATAAGTGAAATGGTTCCATTCTCCATGGAGTTAAATGGAAGATACAGATAAATTAATGGGCAGTTACCATAAAGTGTGCCATGCCAATGACAAAATTTATATAATGATGAGAAGCCCATAGCAAAAGCATCTAATCTAGGCAGTCGGGTGCAGGTTGGGCTTCCCTGAGCAAGTGATATTGGTTCTGAAACCTGAAAAGTTGGTCAGGCAAAGGAAGACACGTTTATGAAGGTGGGATATTGTTTCCCCTTAGATATTTATCTAAAATGCGAGGGGCGGGGAATAGAAGAATGCTCCAGAAGAATTGTTCTCTGTTAAGGATCAACTTATCTCTACCAGAAGATAAACTGCCACCTCAGGGCATTTGTTTTTAAGTGGCTATGAACATTGAGACATATCCATTGAGTCCACATAGTCTCACTGCTAAGTTTACAGCTATGTTTAATTGTAGCAATTTCTACTTGGGGGGTATTCAATTAATCCGTCTTTCTCTGGATTGACTGTAAAAATCAAATTTACAGTTGTGTTGACAAGGGCTGGTGTATCCTGACCTGGTCTTGTGTTCAGGACAGTAAGAATTTATTTATTCTAGTCTCTAGGGTCATCATACAGTCAATGAAAAATCAGGGAACCTAAAAGTTTAATGGAACTCCTAAAGAAGAATTTAAAAGTTTTCTTATACTTGTCATTGGTTGACAATTTAAAAATATATTTTAAAGTGTTTCGGCTTAGTCTGGATGGAAGAAAAATTTTGAAAATGTCTACTCTTTTCTATCTTTTGCCTACATTAAAAGAAATAGAAAAATATTACACAGTAGTAAAGAAACCAGCATGAAGAGCAGATTTCCTGTGTTTTTGAATTTATAATTTTGTATCACCTACAAAATTGTGTGAATTCCTGTTTTCCATTTATATTCACTTGTTCAGGTTTCCATGACACCAGGTGAGGAGCTCCATTCAGTAAATTTAAATGTTCTGTCCAAACAAGCTGAATGACTCACAGCACTTTTTCTTTTTCTTTTTTTAAATTAAATGCCACATCAGCCTTTAAGCCACATAAAATGATAAATAAGTACTGATGGGAATTATTTAATGTGATCAAAATCACTTAGTCATCCCATAGCAAAATCCTAGAAATATTGATGAATACGTTGTAAATAGTGGCATGTTTTAAAACTAGGGCTAAACTTCAACCTGCTATTTTAGTGAGTTTACTAAAATGCTAATATTTGATATTATTTTAATAAACTTGTATTAAGCTCCCACTATCCACAACACACTTGGCCTTTCAGTGTAAATGCTTTGCTCTTCTGGGCCAGAATAGAGCTTTAAAGATCTAGGTATGAGCACCTCTTTATTCAATGTGGCACTGGCATTCCTCTTTCAGAATTTTTTTTTTCTTGTAACATTTCTCCCAGTTTTATTGCATTTTACAAAAGGGTTCAAAGTCATCACAGAAAATTAGAAAAATAAGTTCCGTATACAGGCAGTCCTCGGGTTACGTCGGACTCGACTTACATCGTTTCGTGGTTACATCGCCATCTCCCATTTATTTATAAAAAAAAAAATAGTTCTGTCATTTCGACATAGGTACATATGTGCTTTATGTTTTTTCTTATTTATTTACCAGGAGTAAAGGTCAGGAATTGTTATCTTTCTTTTAAATTTTTGTTACTGTTTCACTTCATCACTGCTGTGTATGTGCTCCATGTGAGTGACATAGGTGCTCATGTAGGTGGGTTCCGACTTACGGCAAAAATCACGTTACGTCACGACGTAGGAACGCATCTCCGACGTAACCCGAGGACCTACTGTATTCCCATTGTCTAGTTAGACCCATTGTTATAATTTGTTCTTTTGCTCTCTTTTAACCCATATAGTTTCTCTCTAAATTGAGATTCAAATGTATTTATTATATCTATTATTAACTCAACTTCTTATTACAATCAACTCAGCCACACTGGCCTGGCGACCGTCTTAAGACAATTTTTAAAAATGGAGTTTAAATCAAGAATGAAAAAAACGATCCTGATTTCTCTCTTGTAAGTTGGTAAGTTGAGAAAGCTTTTCTATTTCCTCTTCCTAGAGGGAAATATGGGGGAGGACAAGCTCCAGGTTTTGTTTGGAATGATCCATGACTTTCATTGTAGGATTTACTATTTATGTATATTATTTCGTAAATTATTTTGATATTTGCATAATGTTTCTTTGCCATATTTTAAATAATATTTTCACCTGGGATGGGGCTCACTTTCATTAATTTCTCTGGTGTGGTTTTATTTTTCTATTTTTTCCTTCATCTAGTCTTATTTGTACTAAATTTTTAATTACTTAAATTGTCTGCCTTGTATATAACATCCTTGCCTGATTTCCAAGGCTAGCATAACATTTTCCACATCTTTATTTTCAGTTCTTCATTTCAGTGGGAACTGGAGGTGGAGGAGGCTTAAAATATGGATTTAATTTACTATATTGATCTAAGCTTTGGAAACATGACTTTGCAGTGTTATCTGATGTGGGGATAAATCTTAATTTATTTAAACATTTTGTGACATTTAGTTTCTAAATTTTGCTCTACTTAATAATCCTATGACGAACTTTTTTTTATCTGTAATTTTATCCATATAGCTCAGAAGTTTTCTCTGTCTTGTATTTATTTTCTCATAACTCTGAGAAACTCAATAATACACTATTTCAAAATAGCTCTTCAAGTGACACAGGCAAAAGAAGATAAAGAGAGAGAGAATGGTGGTTAGTTATAGATTAGAAAACTAGTCTATTGAAAGTACACTTCTCTTTTTCTCTCTTCTGCCTCTGCAAAATTCACACTGAGAACTCTGGGTTAGATTCACTAGGTGTAAATTTTAAGGAGATTTATATTCCTTTATGTCTGTAGTCTTTACCCTTTCAAACATTTATAACAATCAAATCTGTACCTTATAAAGGAGACTTAGAATGAGTTAAATTCAACTAGTATTTACCAAATATTTATTCTGTGCTAAACAATGTACCAGACAACGAGAAGGCAGAACATATATTATTTGTTTCCTTTTTAAAAAATTCCTCTACCCTCCACCCCTACCTCACCCTACCAGCTGTCAGTCTGCTTTCTATCTATGAGTCTATCTCTATTTTGCATGTTAGTTCATTTTGTTCATTAAATTCCACATATGAGTGAAATCATATAGTACTTGTTTTTCTCTGACTGGCTTATTTCACTTAGCATAAGGCTCTCCAGGTCCATCCATGCTGTCTCAAAGGGTAAGATTTCCTTCTTTTTTACAGCCCAGTAGTATTCCATTGTGTAATTGTACCATGCCTTTTTTATCTACTCCTCTACTTATGGACCCTTTGGCTGCTTCTAAATCTTGGCTATTGTAAATAATACTACAATGAACACAGGAGTGAGAGAAGATTCTTGCCTTCAAGTACTACTGGGTTTATTGGAAAACAAAGATATGTAGTTTTCAAACCTATGATTTTGTAAGGGGGTCCTAATGTAAGGTGACAGGAGAGGATGTGACTTTGGGTGGTGGGCACACAGTGCAATATACAGATCTGGTAACATAGAAACCCACACCTGACACCTGTACTAGTATGTTCATGTTGACCAATTGCCAGGGTTCTTGTCCCAGCATTAAGAAGGGGTTCTGCAATTTGGAGAAAGGCTGATGCATAGATTAAGAAGGAGTCCAAAGATGAAAGATAGTTTTGAAAGGCATTGGGGGTCAGAGGAGCTTCAGCTAAAGGTGCTAAAGACTTCCCCTTGACTCAGGACCCGTGCTTTTTATTAACACATTTTGTCCTAAGGCAAGGTGGAGATAATACACTTCAAAAGGTAGGGTTTACAGAAGCATTGTCAGATTGGGGAATAGCCTACAGCTGTTCAGGTGTTTGGCCAACAAGAGGCAATAACATGTAGATTGAGATGCCCTGAGCTGTCTGGCAGCTAACAAACCTATTCAGGTTTGGGGGAGATGCTTTTTAGCCGTTCCAACAAGTAACTACATATGTGGCTCAGCCCTTGTTAGTCCAAGTTTCATCAACCTTTTGATAAAACTCTTGTAATTATATGACATGCTGGAACTGGTTCCCAGTAACCAATGTCACCCCAATTGATTTAATGAATAAATATGAAAGAAAAATACTTTGTCAAAGGTGTTAAGCAGGTAATAAACTGTGAGCATGAGAGTGAGGAAAGGTATTGGTGGTTGATTTAAATGGACACTTATTAGTTGTTCAGAGGATAGGTGTAGTCATTGCAATAGCAAGAAAATTGATTCCAGAATGGCTTTGTGAAGTCTCTTTCATTTGTAATATATTCACTTTTAATTACTTTAGAAACAAGTGCATATATTTTCACAAATTTGAATAGTGCAGAAGTATTTAGAATAAAATTGATATGTCTCTCTTCAGTCACTAACTACTTTGTCTATATTTCAAAACCATTTTTTATATATGGTTCTATTTTATGGATTTTGTGTTTTTCAATTTTATAATTCTGGAAATGACTATACAGTATGTATTATTTAGCAAGTAGCTTTATTTTTATTTATTCTTAATAAATCTCAATATTCTTTCTTGTCTGTAACTATAAGTCAATGTAAGTCCATATTTTAACTGGACATTTCAAAATGTTTTGTTGTTGTTAATCCTCACCCAAGGATATTTTTTCCATTGATTTTTTTTAAGAGAGAGTGGAAGGGAGGGGGAGAGACAGAGAGAGAAACATCAATGTGAGAGACACATCAATTGGTTGCCTCCCACACTAGCCCTGACTGGTCCCGGAATTGAGCCTGCAACTGCTGTACCTGCCCTTGACTGGAATCACACCCAGGACCCTTCAGTCTTTGGGCCAATGCGCCATCCACTGGGCCAAACCAGCAAGGGATGGAAATTTCAATTTTGTTAGCAAAATTAATGAGTGTTGTTGGAGAAGTTTGTTACTTAGCAATATATAAAAGTAGGGCATTCAATGAGAATTGGAAGTTTGTGTGGCTCTTAGCCTCAATCTGTCAACTTCAGATTTGATGTCTTATACATACACGCACACATGCGCGCGCGCGCGCACACACACACATCATATATATTTATTTTCTTGCTGAGTAGCAGCTTTTTGATAACCAGGTGTTAAGTAGATTAGCAGGGGATGGGTTTGGAAGGAAGAGGACATCATTGTGTTCTCTGTGATTCATTTTCCCTGACACCCTGAAAAAGAGTCTGATAAAGGTAAGATTGGGGACCCTAAGACTGTGGTCTGGATCTTATTCCATGGCATAACAACACCCCTGCCTCAAATAGCATATTTATGAGACTCTGCTCACTCCTGAGAAAGGCAGGAAAGGGACTGCACAGTCCACACAGCTGTGTCAGTGGCAGTGTCAGAAGACTTTGTACTTGCTGCTAGCAATCTCGATCTCCTGTCCTCTGTATACCGTATCAAAATGAGTGTCATTTTTAAAAACTTTATTCTTCCTCTCACAAGCCTTTTCATTTAAGGCCTGAAAGCACTTGATTCGCCAAGTCCCTGCCCACCTCCACGCGCCCCTGAGGGAACGGGTGAGCCTGGCTGACAAGTGGGATTTACTCATGTCTGCAGCATCAGCTTGTAACCCTGAGGGTACATTCGCAACTGAATTTCAGTCACATTTATGAACTGGAACCTAGCTCCCCTGGAAAGAGACCCATAAAGGAGCCAGACATGCTTGGCTTGGTTACTTTGCAGGTACTCCAGGGAGTGCTAATGACACAGGCAGTGCACGGATTCAGAGAAGGAGGAGGATTCTTACTAACAGGAACCTTGGGCAGTGCCCAAGGTTTCTGTTAAAGTCGGAGATAAGCTCCGTGGCGAAGCATTCAAGTCGCTCTTCAAGGGCATATGCTTTCGCTGCCATACTCCTTCCTTCGGGTGCAACCATCAGCAGGAAAGACTGGGAGGAGCACAGCCCGAGGCCTCGGTCCGCAGAAGAGACTTACGGGATGAACTCATGAGCACACAGTCCAAGAGCCATGACTTGAAGAGTGGCACTGGATGAATTTTTTAAATTAGTGAATAGTCAACTGATTTGCTCAAGGTTTCCAAGAAGAATGACATAAAACGTCTGAGAACGTGTTTATATGGCTATGGAGACTCCCAAATACTGGATGGAAGGCTGGGGACAGCCAGAGATCTGGGGAAGGAATTGGGAGGCTTTCTGTTTTTTTTTAATAGCCACATTGAGGATGGTGGTTCCATCTGCTGCAATGGCAGATCTCCTCCCACCGCTCAATTCCTCCTCCTCCTCCTCCTCCTCCTCCTCCCCTCCATCATAATTCCAGGTTCCATGTTTCTCCGGAGTTTTATTTTGTTGCTAAGTAGGATGAGGTATGCTTAAGTACAGGGGGCTAAGCACATGCCACTCTTGGCCCATGAAAATATCCCTGGGATGAGCAACACTGAGATTGGAGGGCTGACCTCTGTTCTTAATAACCTCTTGCTGAGACCTACCTGGCTCCTGAAGCTGCTTTGTGCAATTGTCCAGCTCTCCCCATCACCAAGGTGGATCCTGAGGTCACTTAACTTCACTACACCGACCCTTTATGAACCAAGAATAGGAATGGTTGCCGGGCGTGATGGCGAAGTTTGCTAGACAAGGACAAACTGCATCCTTCTATGGGATTCCAGTGATGAACGTCACTCTCCACCACTAACCATGGGAACCAGTGACTGTACCAAGCATTGGAAATTCACTAACAGGAAGTTAAAGTATTCAGAAAATCACTAGCAGGAAGTTGATACTTCCCTATACCTAAATAGAGGGTGACTAAGAAATAGGAAAGGGGGTGGAAGGAGAAAATAGTAGGAAAAAAAAAAGATTTCAGAGAAGAGTAATTTTTTTAATGTACCACTTTGGGAAAATTCATAAAAACAGCAATTTCCCCTTTGGGGTAGAAGCTCTTTGCTAATTGTTCCAAAATCTCTGCAGTCATGATTTTAAATACGTCTGAGATTCCGTGATGATCTTTTATTTTTAAGGGAAGCAGGAGACAGACTCTTTAATACCTTAATTCTGAAGAAAACCAGACAGTCACTAATTGAAACAGATTTGGATCCTTGTAATTGAAGAATTAAGTGAAGCGAAATCTCTTTATGAGCCCCAGTCTCTTTCCTCATATTTTCATGGAATTTATTTGCGTTTTTAGCTGTAGGCTTAGTTCCTGCCTCTCGTTTCTGAGCTGGTCCTCTTGGAGGCGTGGAGCTATGCTCTCTGCCTCGTCACTCTGGTAGGAGAGGAGCGTGAAGCCCTCTTTCTGAATGAGGGTCCTGAGACTCCACAAGGCCGAATTCCTACATCCTGTGTGTCTCTGACTATCCTGCAAGGGCACAGTTCTGATCATAGGATTATATAGCACAAAGACGCTTTGTTAGCCTCCAACTGACCTTCTTTCCTCTCCTTATCCTGAGTTCCTTTATAAAGACTTGAGTCTGGCTCAGCTGGGGTGGCTCAGTGGTTGACCTTCGACCTATGAACCAGAAGGTCGCGGTTGGACTCCCAGGCAGGGCATATTCCCAAGTTGCAAACTCGATCTCCATTGGGGGGTATGCAGGAGGCAGCCAATTGATTATTCTCTCACATGATTGAAGTTTCTATCTCTCCCTCTCCCTTCCTCTCTGAAATCAATAAAACTTTTTTTTTTTTTAAAAAAGACTTGACTCTGCACAGTCTACTTATAACATCAAGCTGGCTTAACTCTTAAAAGAGCCCCTCTTTGGTCAATGGTGTCTACTTCTAGACATCCCGGAATGCAGCAACCTGTCTGGACGTCTGAAGATTAGCCACGCCCTCTGTTTCCAGGTATGGAGCCTGATCCATTTTCTAGGACCCCTTGCAACATTATCTTAGATCAGCAGTTGTGAACCCGTATGGCTTCTGAGTGGAGAGTGCTGAGTAAGGATTGAGATGAAATGGAACCTGCATGCCTCATTTAAAGGGAGTGGCCATCCATCATATCCTGCTGACCATTGCAATTTCAGGAGGAGCAAGAACCTGAACTTAGGTGTGAAATTTCCTGATTTGAAAACGTTGGCAACTGATTCATTTATTAAAAAACGACATGTGAGCCAAATAAACTCCGTCTGCATCCTGACCTGTGACATAGTTATAGATGTATGACTTTTACCTTAAACGTTCCTGAACTGTGCAGTAACCCTTGTGTCTGCACTTCTGTCTTTGTGGCTAGGCCTGTGCTGTCATTTCCTGAGACTAGGATATCTCTCTGTATATTCTAGCCAAGCAGATGGTTTAGCTCCAGAATCCCCTACTTCCCATGCATTTCCCATATTGTTACATGTTGGGCACCAACATATTCTCAAGGAACAGTTTCTTGAAAATGTGATTTCCACTTTACTAAGCAACTCTAGTGTGCTAAGCACTGTGATGTGTATTAAGAATATAAACATCAGCCCCACCGGCATGGTTCAGTGATTGAGCATCAACCTATGGACCAGGAGGTCATGGTTCCAGGGCACATGCCCGGGATTGTGGGTTCCCTCCCCAATAAGGGGTGTGCAGGAGACAGCCAGCCAATCAGTGATTCTCTTTCATCATTGATGTTTCTATCTCTCTCTCCCCCTTCTTCTCTGAAATAAAAAAAAATATATATATATTTTTTATATTTTAAAAAAAGAATATAAACATCAAATATCAGTAAGACAGACTTTTTCTTCCCAGCAGTATGGAGGACACAACCTAAGGTGAATCTCCAATGACTAACATCCTTATATAATCCCCTCTCTTTGAGGACAGGCAAATGTCATAGCATCCAGATGTAATACTTTGTCCAAAAGGACAAAAGACAAGTCTGGTTGGAACAAAATGTATTCTAAGCTTTCAGGGAGACTGGTTCTGGTTTCTCATTCTTGGATGATGGCTTGACAACAGAAGCTCAAGTAGCTCTTGTCTGTGTAGGGTTTTCTATAAGGAAAGACTTAGAAAGCACAGTTCTTGATCTGTCAGCTGACATGATTAAGTCAGGGGCTGTGTGGGTGGGTTAGGATGAAAGGAGAGAGCACTTTCATTCCGATTCTGGCCTGTGGTAAGGAGATGTGGCAGCCTATGGGATGTCAGCTTGTTCGTCCCCGATGCAGGGGAACCTAAGACGTAAGTGTCACTGAGACTTACGTGTTCAGATGTACCACATGCAGCCACTGTCACTTCCTGATGAAAAGAGATCTCATCTCCTCCCCAGTCAGTTATGTTTACGTTTAGCTGAACACAATCTACCTGGGAAATGGCCCAGTTCAGGAAAATTGCCATTTCAGAGAGAAATTTACTATCTCCTATTCAGAATAGAGAGGGAGACTTTCTAAGAAGCCTTTTTGTTTTCCTGAAGAGAAAAAGAGACAAAGAATGAGAATGAGAAAGAAAGGGAATTGAGCCTGAATGAGGCCCAGGATGTAAAATAAATTTTTTTCCCTAATAAACTTCAGTGAATAGGATTTTTAACAATTTAAATTGAAAGGCATTTTCATGTTTGAAAGTTCTAAGCTGTAAAAATAAACCCTGGAAGTAGACTGCCTGGGGTAAGATTTAATTAAACATTGTACAGTAAATTAGCATAATTTGATGAAGATCAGCTTTAGTTCCTAGAAACTGCAACACGCAGAAAATTTAATTGTGTAAAATGTTTTAAAATTCCACTATCTTATTTCCAAAGTGTAGTTTCAGGAAATAAAAACTAAACAAGGTATCACCAAGCAGAAGGTGATGTATTTTTAAAAAATATATCTTTATTTGATTTCAGATAGGAAGGGAGAGGGAGAGAGAGATAGAAACATCGATGATGAGAGAGAATCATCAATTGGCTGCCTCCTGCACACCCGCTACTGGGGTTTGAGCCTGCAACCCAGGTATGTGCCCTTAACCAGAATCGATTATAGGACCCTTCCATCCAAAGGCCGGTAGGGCTAGAGAGATGATCTCTCTCTATGGGATATGAGGAAGTTCTTAAGGCACATACTAAAAGTTTGTAAGATGGGTGGCCATTGCTAAATAAAATATATGGAAAAAAGAGTTGAATTCCTCAACTTGAAGCAGAGAGGTCATCAGTATTATCACACTAACTAGTAGCCCTGCGCACAAATCCATGCGCCAGTAGCTCTCTGCCGCCCTCCTGTAGCCCCCCACTACCCTCTACCCACCCCTCATAGCTTGCTGCCCTGCCCCCTCCTGTAGCTTTTCACCACCCGCTTGTAGTTCCCTGTCCCACCCTCCTGCAGATCCTTGATATGGTCATTAGGCCTCATAATTAGCATATTCCTCTCTTATTATCATACTAATACTTTCCTGGGCGGTGACTTAACTAGAATTAAAGCCACGTTCTGTCTGTCTGCCTCCCTTCCTCCCTCTTTTTCTCCCTCCATCCTTCTCTCCCCTTCCTTTCCCTTTTTCTTGATCTCTTTCTAAAGAGAGAGGCTACTGTAGTTGGTATTGTGGGTGCATTTTTAGCCCCAGGGAGGATGCATGGAACATAGGAGGCCTCCTTAAGTGGGTGTTGAATGAATTTCTGGCTGATGTCTAATCCCATGTGTGAGTGGCTTACTTGAGAGAAGGTTAATGAGACCTCAGGAGTCTTCATTTACCTAGAGAAAAACTTAAAAGTAGAGACTATCTCTCCACTCCATAGCGACAGTCCTGAAAATCCTAGAGTGGGAAAAGTTGAAAAACTTTTTAAATTAAAAGGAAATCAGAATTTCCTTGAAGATGATTTTAAAATTTATTTTACAGGCATTATAATAGCCACAATACCCATTTCCATTTTGCAGTTCTTATTTGCTAAGAGTATTTCACGATCTCCCTACCTTACCGTTTCAATGTCATGCTTCTATATGGTGTTGACCTTAATAATAAAACAGTCATTTTACCAGCAAAAATGGGTTTATTCAGGAAGAGCAAAGAATTTGCCACTTGGGACAAGCAGGCTATACGGTATAGCAAAAGCCATAGTCAAGTCCAACAAGAGAGAGGAATGCTGTTTTACAAAGGAAAAGGGGTTCAGGGTGCTGACGGTTTCTCCTGGCTGAGTTGCTGGGGTAGTTGATTTCTTGTAGAAGATGTACATCTTTTTCTGCAGGGTCTTGTAATTGATGATTCTTTCCTGTTAATGATTCTGTTGGGGTCTGGAAATCAACACATCTTCCTGTAATTGACCTGGAGTGGTACTGTGTGAGAGCTCCCCCTTCTGGCCTCCTGAGTCCACTTCAGTGAGGTTTTCCTTTATTAATTTTCACAATAGTGCCTCAGTGTGGGGCACTGACCATTTAGAATGAAGTCTGGCCTGAGATGGTCCAGATGTTGATCTTTTAGTTGCTGGGTCCTGGGAATGCCTAGGGTCCCTGAGGTCTCTGGGTAGGGGTTGGGAAATAGAGATTGCTGAGGTCATCAGCTATTTCACAATCAATATGGGCATATTTTAATGTTTTAATATCTAGTATGATGAAACAGTGTTCCGGGTGAATACTGGCATGCTTATAGAGTTGCTTTACTTTTTTGCCAATACTGAGCATACTTTAAGATGTTTTCTTTCCTCTGTATCTAGGATTTCTCCTAAATATTCAATGTCTGTGGGATTTTTCTGGAACTTTATAGCACAAAAGCTGTTGACTTCCATCTTCCTAGGTCCCATCTCTGGTACCCTCATTGGCATCTAAGATGCAGAATAGGTACTCAGATTTGTCTGATACAAATTTATGCCAAGTGTAGACACCACCAGCTACTGCACATAGCACTGTTTCTCTCCTCCCAATAGGCATGAAGATTCAGTTTATTTAAAAAAAATTTTTTTGTTGATTTCATAGAGGAATGGAGAGGGAGAAGAGATAGAAACATCAATGATGAAAGAGAGTCATTTTCAGCTGTCCCCTGCACACCCCATAATGGAGATCTTGCCCGCAACCCAGGCATATGCCCCGACTGGGAATCCAACTGTGACCTCCTGGTTCGTAGGCTGACACTCAACCACTTAGCCACGCTACCTGGGCATGAATATTTAGTTTTAAGGCTTAGGTTTCATTTGATCTCATGGTACCAGGTGCAATAACTAGTGATCATTTTAGGGTGCCAAGCAAAGGTTCCAAAGGTAGGAGGCGCCCAGCTGCTAGGAACTTTTCTAGACTTTTGTAATTAAAAAACAAACAACTGGGAGGAAACTAATTTAATTTTGGCATATATTATACCCAATGTGTAGAGTATAAAGTTTTTGTTTTGAATTATGAGTGGGGCCTTGCAACAGTCTTTTCCACTAAGTGTCACACCCTAAAAGTCTTCGACTTCATAAAAAAATGCTTGAACTTCATCTTTCTTCTCTCTTTCCAGATTTTGTTGCCAAAAAATCTACACTGATTCTGCCTTCTGAGTTTGCCTCCTTCTTTCTCCATAAACCCCTGGTTTCTGTTTTTCCCAATTAGCCCCAACTAGAGTAGTTGGCAAATCGCTTAAACTGGAACCCAAATTCTTGCGGGTTTGCTGCAAAAGGTTATACAGAAGTAAAACCACATAGACTTGAATTCCGCATAAGGGGAACTCAAGGCCAGGGAAAGGTTGTGGTTTTGTAGGAAGATCACTCTCACTCTCAAAAAAGCCAAGGACATCTTTCAATTTTTTTTTTTTTTAAAAAAGGAGTCCCCACTTTGTTTACGTGGGATATTGGCCAGGGCACAGCGAGTCTCTGGCAGGACTCTGCTGGCCTTTTGCTTTCTAACTGGCTGTTGTAAGGAAAAACAGCCCTCCAGGCTCCACGTTGAGGTGACATGCAGCTGCAGGGAAGAGGAAAGGGAGGATGCTTAACATCTTTCCTGGTCAACCTTTTAAAATTTTGAGCTTGGGTCCTCACAGGCAGGGGTCATCAACCCAAATAAAGTGCAGGGTAGGTGACAGCTATGGAATATCCACCTAATTTTCCTTAAGTCACTCTGTAAACCTGAAGTCTGTCCATGGATTTTGACTTCCAGAAGGTGGGGGTTGGGGAGGGAGCTCTTCCTCTGGACAGTGTCCCCCAACACCCTATAAATCAGCAGCTGGTCCACTACTACGTATTTTCAGGCCGTAATTCTTCACACTTTCTTTAGATCCCAGAGCCAAATCCAGACTACTTAAGGATACATTTTTGGGTCCTTTAGATAAGAAACTCGACCACAAATAGATTAATTTTGAGAATCCTGTGTTTGTAAAATGTATTAGGAGTTGAATTTGAGTAAAGTAGACGTTAAAAGCCCAACTCTCTAGCCTGACTGCCTGGGATTCTCTGTTCACCTCTTACCAGCTGTGTGACCTTGGGCAAGTGTTGTGTGTTTTTTTTTAACTTCTGGGAGAGTCTATTTCCTCTGCTACAAAATGAAGAGAATAATAGCATCTGCCTCATGATCTTCTGTGAGGTATAAAAGAGACGATTATTGTAAAGTCCTTAGAATAGTGTCTGGCACTAATAAGCACTGAGCAAATGTAAGCTCCTGTTGTGTTTGTGGTTGTTGATGTGGGGCCTAAAAATACTTTCTCTCGCACCTTCTACGTTCTTTGAGCAAGGCTAATACAAAATTATCAGAAATAGATTAACAAGAAAAAATGTACAAAGTTTATACAGATGTATATGCTGGGGGTGTCAATGTGTTTCAGGTCTGACGTTTGAATGTTGACGTAAGAAACATTCAAACCTGTAAAGAATTTTTGTGAGTTTATATGAGCCAAACTGTCAACAGTTGTCGGGAAGCAGACTCTCAACGCATTGAGACAATGCTCCAGAGAATGGTGGTTTCTCGCCTATTTTTATAAATCACCATCAAAGGAGGAGACTTACATGGGTTACATGAAATCCCTTGGTGATAGACTAGGGAGGTGGGAGAAAGCAAAGCAGGGAAACTCTGGGATTGGATAAAATGTAAATGATAGACACATGCTTCTTTTACATAGGTGGGTACTGCATAGTTAACAGTCAACAATTAACATGGTAACAATAGCAATGAGGGGATTTGTGGTTTCACCCTGGTGCATTGGTTGGGCAAGTGTTTTTTCTTGTGTGTGTGTGTGTGTGTGTGTGTGTTTTTAACTTCTCGGAGAGTCTATTTCCTCTGCTACAAAATGGAGAGAATAATAGCATTATGAGGGGTATGGGAAAATGGAAGTTACAAGTTACCCTGACTTTCCAAAGGTATGTTATGTAGGTGCAAAAAGACAATAGGCTCAGTTAAGATCAAAGTTGATCTTTGTCAGGGAAGATACCATCTAGGACGTGACTACCTACTATAAACTTCTTTTAATTTAAAAAGTTTTAATTTCAGACCATCCTTTGTGATTACTTTAGGTCTCTGAGTTTGCAAGGCCGCCACGCAAGCCTTGCCTGTTAGTCAGGTTGGCATGTGGCCCCTTCTTGTCCACAGGCAGTTGCGGTCCACATGTCATTATGACGAAAGGAGGCAGGGGTCTTTGATTTCAAAGGAAATAGGCAATTTATATGTAGCTGACAAAGAGTGGAACATTAGTGGCAGGCAAATCACTGCTAAGCAACCCAGAAACACTGGAACATGATTGGGGGATACTCCTGCTTAGAGCTTTTTTTAGCTACATTACTAAGGTGAATGAGTATGTTCAGATGCCCTTCCTGGAGCAAGTCTTTCTATCTGAATGAATCCCTTAGTCAGAAAAGGGTCCAAAGGTTTTCCATGTCTTGTGTTTCTTTTTTCTTTTTAATTTTCTTTATTGATTAAGGTATTACATATGTGTCCTTATTTCCCCCTTTCCCCCCTCCCCCAACTCCCCGCTCATGCCCTCACCACCCTGGTGTCTGTGTCCATTGGTAATGCTTCTATGCATGCATACAAGTCATTCAGTTGATCTCTTCCCCTAACCCCCACCCTCCCCTACCTTCCCTCTGAGGTTTGACGGTCTGATTGATGCTTCTCATCTCTGGATCTGTTTTTGTTCATCAGCTTATGTGGTTCATTATATTCCACAAATGAGTGAGATCATGTGATATTTATCTTTCTCTGACTGCCTTATTTAACTTAGCATAATGCTCTCCAGGTCCATCCATGCTGTTGCAAATGGTAGGAGTTCCTTCCTTTATACAGCAGCATAGTATTCCATTGTGTAGATGTACCACAGTTTTCTAATCCACTCATCTGCTGCTGGGCACTTAGGCTGTTTTCAAATCTTAGCTATTGTAACCAGATTAAAATCAATATCCCAAATGGCACAGTTTTGGGGTCCCCTTCAGTGATGATGTCACTACTATGGTTATTATAAGCATTTCTTATTAAGGGTAACCTGGATCAGGTTCTCTAGAAGCAAAGCCTGAGAAAGGAATTCTTGTTCAAGTCGTAATTGAAGATCTGCTCTCAGGTGAAGTAAGGAAGTGAGAGAATTAGGATGGGACTGCTGCCAATGGAAATTGTGTTCTTTCACAGAGTCTCCAGAAAACCATTCCAGGGACCCATGTATGGGAGATTAGGGTGTGGTAAGATTTGTATGTGGTACCAGATGCAAAATCAAAGGAGTGCCCTTGGGTTCCCAATGTCTCATTTCTGTCTGTCCTGCCCATAGAAAAAGTCCAATCTTGTCTTCATCAGGGCCAGAAATAGAACCAATGCCCAAGACTCTGTGCCATATTAAAGCTTAGTCCTTTGTAAACCTCGTAGTCTCCTGCGGGCCCCAGGTACTATTCCTCAAAACTGTCAAGGTCATCAAAAACAAGGAAAGTCTGAGAAACTACCACAGGTTAAGCCTAAGGAGACACAATCACCAAATGTGATGTGGTATCCTGGATGAGATCCCAGACAAAACAAAAAAAGACGTTACGTAAAAACTGTGGAACTCTAAATAAAGTATGGGCTTAGTTAATAATAACCTAAAAATACTGGTTCATTAACTGTGAAATGTCCCATACTAATGTAAGATGTTTATAATAGGATAACTAAGTGGGGGTATATGGGAGCCTTCTGTACTATCTTTGTAATGTTCATGTAAATATCAAACTACTAGGGGCCCAGTGCACAAATTCATGCACCTTGAAAGGAACTGTGGGCCGTGAAGCTGTGGTAGGCACAGGGGTGGGTCTTGGCCCATCCTCCGCGCCCCTGGTCCCCCCTGTCTGATGGCAGCCCCGCTCCTGCTGTCGCTGCTCCCACATACTGACAGCGCCGGCTCTGCTTGCAACGCTGATGGTGCGGAGTGATTGGGGCTGGTGCCAGCAGTGGGTGCGAGCGGCGGCTGCTGCCCCAATTGCCCCTCAGGAGCAGGAGGAGGTGGAGAAGCCCTCAGGGGTGATCAGGGCCAGCAGCCGCCGCTCGCACCCACTGATAAGTGCCAAGTGATTGGGACTTGTGCCGGGCACTGGCATCAGGTGCGAGCGGTGGCTCCAGCACCAGCAGCAGGTGCAAGTGGGGCTATGCCGGCAGCAGGTGCAAGTGCCGGGGGGGTGGGGGGTGGGGGGTGTCACGGCATGCAGGAGCGAAGAATTTTCAGTAACCACCAGAGGCTTGCCCCGATGACAGCATCTGGTGCCCCGCCTTGGTCTGGCACCGCTGCTCACCTGCTCCACCATCCCGCCAATGGCCAATGCCCTCCATGTTCCGCACATGCCTCTTGGTGGTCAGCACACGTCATAGCAACTGGTTATTTCGGTTGTTCCACCGTTCACTCTATTTGCATATTAGCCTTTTATTATATAGGACTAGAGGCCCGGTGCACAGATTCATGCACCGATGGGGTTTCTCCGCCTGGCCTGCAGGGATCAGGTCGAAACTGGCTCTCTGACATCCTCTGAGGGGTCCCAGATTGCGAGAGGGTGGTTCTTGGGTAACGCACCCCAGAATTGGGCTCCCTCCTCTCTGGTTCTGGGTGCGTCACCCGAGAACCGCAGCTGCCAGGTCACCACAGCTCAGCAGCTTCTGCATTGAGTGTTTGCCCCCTGGTGGTCAATGCGCATCATAGCTTCTGGTCGAGCGTCTGCCCCATGGTGGTCATTGCACATCATACCAACCAGTTGGACATGCCCTTAGTGAACGATCAGACGGTTGCTTAGGCTTATATTATAAAATTAAAAGTTTATTTTAAATACCACACGCACAGAGCTTATACATGAAATAATATATTTTTTAAAGACTTGCTTTCTCTGATGGTATTTTGTGAGTCATTAATTCATGAAAGTCAGGAGAGCATTTACAGCCAACTTTTAAAAAAACACAAACCAATGAAGGGAAAAAGCAATGGCATGGATATTCCAAAACATAAGATATTTAAAATGACCTTTATATAGCTTAGGAAGATACTCTCTCCTATCTTACCTGATTTCCCTGCTTTATTACATTTTGCTGGGACTTAAATTAAAATTACTTGGCACAGAACACTGAATAGTCACCAATTGGCAGTGGGAAGGAGTGGTTAAGAAACAGTGGGCCTTAGCTGATTTGGCTCAGTGGGTAGAGCATCTGCCTGTGGACTGAAGGGTTCTGGGTTTGATACCGGTCAAGGGCACATGCCCCGGTTGTGAGTTCGATCCCCAGTTGGGGGCATGCAGGAGGCAGCTGATCAATGATTCTCATCATTGATGTTTCTCTCTCTCTCTCTCTCTCTCTTTCTCTCTCTCTCTCTTTAAAAAAAAAAAAAGGAAAGAAAAACAATGGGTGGGGAAGTCTAGGATTTTAATATTTACAGAGGATATGCCTATAAACTGGACAAGTCACACATGGATAAATAGGAGGTAGCTCAAAAGCTTTCATTAATTTTTGACTCCAGAATCTGAGGTTAAATGGGTCTTTTAAGTAGAGCCCATTATTTGCAAGTTCAAGCACTAATTAAAATTCTTTCCTCGACTTGTTCAAAAATTCATCGGGAATAGGAAGCATTTTTTCTACTTCAATTCTAAGCACAATGAATGTATATAATGGAAGAACTTAACCCAGCATGGTGCAAAATGAAAGATCCTCTTTCAATGAACGGCATGAGAAGCTGGAGGAGGAGGGAGCTGCCACAGCAGTAGGTGGGGAGGGAACTAGAAAATTATGCTTTATAATTCCAATCACTATCCAATTTTTCTCATTCCTAAAGAGAGCAAACAAAGCAAAAGAAAATAGCTTTCCTCCGGCCTCAAAATAGCAGGTTCCAAACATTGAGAACCATGATGCATGGAACACCTTTGAGGCAACCCACAGTGCATGATTTTTGAGCTTCGGCAACAGGGAGCAAGGGGATACAGGCACGTGAACCACTCCAGTCACCAGTTAGAGTTATTTACCAATCCCGGTTCAGGGAAGCTGTTCAAGAGCCTTAAGAAGTTGCAAACTCTAAATGCCAATAAAAATCCAAACTCAGTGCTCTTGATCTCCAACCAAGAAGCCCTGAGCAAGTCTGTAAAAGGCTCTCCCTTCAGCTCTTGCTTCCGGTGCTCTAGTCTCAGGCTCACACAACCGTTTCAATGGGAATGTTTCTCTAAATGAGATGCACTCATAGAATCCCGATGCTGATTCCAAATTTATTACAATGTCTGGCTCATTCTCTAAATCCCCTTCTCAGGTTCACCTCCTGGGGAAATTCCTCAGAGTTATGCTCTCTCACTGGGGGCAGCCTGAAGCCAATGACTATTTCAGGCGTGCAAAAGTTGGTCCCCTTGTCTCAGAGCTGGACAACTTTTGTTGTGATTCATACTCAGAAGCTCCCCATACAATTAGGATGAGGCTATACCTCAGCTAAAACTGTATCTTTGCCTAGATTATGCCTTGTCCTGTTAGTGTAGGTGGCTAGATATTAATAAAGGAAGGGAGCAAAGGAAATCAGACATTATTAAGCATAATCAACCAGGAAGCATAAGTTTGCTTGCTTCCCTAGGGAAGCTTCCCATACTCCCCAGGGAACCACAGGTCCATTCTCTATCCATTCTCCATAGATCACTGGGGGAACAGATAGAACAATAAAGGGGGCAGGAGGGGGGTGGAGGGGGAATAATGGGGGCAAAAAGGGGACACCTGTAATACTTTCAACCATAGAGATATATTAAAAAATAAAAATATATATTTAGAATTTAAAAGAGAGAGAGAGAGAGAACAGTTGATAGGGAAAAAAGCAGGTTCAAGTCCCAGCCTTGCATGCCTCAAAGTAGCTGGGTCTTTTGGTAAGTCATTGAAGTCCTGTTGGCCTCAGCTTTCTTATCTGTACAATTGGGTCAGGTTTCTCTGAGTTGTCATGAGAGTTGAGTTGAAAAAAGAAGACAGAAGTGTAAATGCTATGGAAGACTTGAACAATTACTAAATGAAAAATAGTAAATTCAAAACTTCTGACGAGGGATCAGGTCAAGGATATGAAGTTATGACCTTAACTAGAAGCCCGGTACATGAAAATAATGCACTGGGAGGGGGAGGTCCCCTCAGCCTGGCCTGAACCCTCTTGCAGTCCAGGAGCCCTCAGGGGATGTCTGACTGCTGGCTTAGGCCCGCTCCTTAAGCCATCAGTCGGACATCCTTAGTGCTGCTGTGGAGGTGGGAGAGGCTCCCGCTGCCACCACTGCACTCTCCAGCCATGAGCCCGGCTTCTGGCTGAGTGGCACTCCCCCTGTGGGAGTGCACTGACCACCAGGGGTCAGCTCCTGCATTGAGCGTCTGCCCACTGGTGTTCATTGTGCATCATAGTGACTGGTTGTTCCACCATTCGGTCGATTTGCATATTAGCCTTTGATTATATAGGTTAGGACTGGCTTATTTATGAGAGCTCTCCAAAGTCTAAATGAAGGGATGATTTAAATGGTCTACTTTTCCAAAAAACCCGATGGATCTCTTGAGAGTCTTGGTCTTGTTAGTTTCTTTGTTGATCTAACAAGCATTTGGGAAGACACCATGAATTAGGGTTTTCAGAATTTATATAGTGTTAGACAATACCATTTGGACTTTTTTGGTTACTTGGCTTATACTCTTACATACCTATAGCTAACTTACTTTTCCCCACTCAATGGCTACTTAGTTCTGTTTACCATGTCCCTGGGATGTTAATTCTCTTGCCCACATGTAAACTAAAAACTGCAGTGGGACTCAAAATTAGAGAATAACACACACTCACACACACACTCACATACACACACATACACACACACACACACACTCACACACACACATACACACACACACTCACACACACACACACACACACACACACACACACACACACACACACACTCACACACACACACACTCACACACACTCTCTGGAGATGCCACTATTAGATTGGATGGATATGTCAAATTGAAGAGTTGCTTTACTATATAGGTGTAGCCAAGTTCAGCACCTCTGGCAGTAGGACCAGTGAAGAGGAGGGAGATGGCTAGGGCCTGTACTTAAGGCCACACATGAGCTTTCCAGGGATGCCATTCCTACATATACTTCTATGTGAATGGGAACCCCCCTCCCCAAAACAGAACAATGTAGCTTCTCTAGAGATGGGGCCTGTTTCCTTGTTGGTGGAGCAGAGAAAACAAACAAACAAAAAAACAAAACACAGACATACCCAAAACTCTTTGACTACTATGCTTCCTATGATTTGATTATTGATGGTTCTGTAGTGTATTTTACTCTAGAAAACACATTAAAAAAAAACACAAACACACCCAAAAAAACCCTTTGACTACTATGCTTCCTGTGATTTGATTATTGATGGTTCTGTAGTGTATTTTACCCTACTTCATCTAACATTTTTGTTGGTTTTAAACATTATCTTAACAAGGGACATGTGAACATTTTTGAGAAGGTGATGCTTCTGGAGAATATGCTACTGCAACCTGCAAGGGTACTTCTGACTTTTTATCTAAGCCTGAGTCTCCTCATCTGTAAAATGAACTAGAGAATAAAACAAGATAAGCATTTTGTGAAGAGCAGCCATTCTGCATTGATGGCCAAGGTTGACCCCACTTTCCATTCAGCGATATCCTTAAGCTTCACAAATAAACTAGTGAAGCCACAAATTCATCTTATCTACATCTCTCTTGGTTCCTTTCATGTGTTTGCTTTCTCTCTGTGAAGTGCTTCATTGTAAATACCTGTGGTACTTTGATAACTACATTAAAATGAAGGTAATGTTTATAGCTATTTATTTATACAGCTTTTTACTTTCTTTCACCTCAGTGGAATCCATAAATAAAAATGTCTTTTCCTTCAAGCAGCTGACTCTAAAAACACTCATATTTAAGAAACCTGCAAAAGAATATACTATCTTTATGATTTATTAAAAGAAGATAAATGAGGAGTTAAAACATACCTTTCAGCCTACTAAAGAGAGAAAATATGTCAACTGGTATATATGTCAAGAAATGCTAGAGAATTATAGTTTTATTACTCAAGATCTATTTCAGACAAATGGGTAGAGACAAATATTCCTTGTGCTTTAACTGTGATTTATTTCACAAGTAAAGCTCTATCTATGTAGCACAGCTTAAAGTTAGGATTTGAATTAGATTGTCAGCTGTAGTCAAGACAAGTATTTCAAACTGTGAAATGAAAGTTTGAGTTAAAATCTCCAGCTTGTGTTAAGCTAGAAGGCTCCTAATATGGAGACTTTTCTACTAAAATAAAGGTTACAATTTGCTTCAGCTATTTTGCATCCAGGTTTCTTGGAATAGACCATTTCAATATCAAATGTTCCCTCCCATTCTTCCTCTATGTATATTCTTCTTCATTAGAATCTATATTCCTATTTATTGTTTAGCAAATGTAACTACCATACACATTGTGTAATTTATTGTTATTATTTGTTGTTTTTTCTTTTACACATTGTGTAATTTAAATATTTCTATACCTTAGTTCTCTTTCAGAACCCATTCTTTTAGCAAGATTTGATATTGCCTTAGTTTTGAAACATCAGATTCTTTGGATAACTATTTTTCATGGGAAGGAGAATATAGTAGTGTAGGGTTTCCAAAACTGAGTCCCCAGGACACTGCTTCCCAAAATGTTAATGAGAGTTTTATAGAGAATGGGTTTTGAACCCGTGTACATTTAAGAAATATTGGGTTGAACAAAACTAAAAATTTTTTTCTGCATAAATTCCTAGAACTGTTGATATGTATTTATACATTATGACTCTTACAGAGCAAAAGAATATTTGAGTGTTTCCCCAATTTGTATGTGGCACTTTCATTTTTTAATCCCACAAAAATTCTGTTCTTCCAGTTACCTATTGCTGTATAACACACAAACCCCTGGTTTAAAACAATTTATGACCATCTCTCCAGTTTAAGCTCAAGTGGGTCCATGGGGTTGTTCTTGCTGGGGATCTCTTGTGCAGTTGCATCAGACAGAGGTTGGGGCTGGAGTTGTCTGAAGGCTCAGCTAGCCTGGACATTTATATGATAGCAGTTGGTAGTGGCTGCTGGCTTAGAAGTCCTACAGCATCACTTCTGCCACAGTTCTCGGTTAAGCCAGGCCCAAGACCAACCCAGACTCAAGGAAAGGAAAAATCAGAATCTATCCCTTGATGGAGATGGGCAAAAATAGAGGAAGGGGAAGGAATGAGTGGTGGTCATCTTTGCAGTCTATCCACCAGGTTTTTTAGCAGCTCATGGGACGGGGACATTTTATAGAACAGTTTGGGTAGTGGTGATGGGGTAGGGTGGGAAGGGGGGGATAGTCCACCCATCAGAGAGAAGTATTCTGTCACTGACATTGTTTAGAATTGCTAATATATGGTGATAATAGAAAGCACACAAAGTTTTAGATAATTTTATTTTATTTTTAATACTAGAGGCCTGGTGCATGACATTCGTGCACTGGGGGGGGGGGTTCCCTCAGCCTGGCCTGCACCCTCTCACAGTCCTGGACCCCTCGGTGGATGTCTGCCTGCTGCAGAGGTGGGAGAGGCTCCCGTCACTGCCACTGCACTCGCCAGCCGTGAGCCTGGCTCGCTGCTCCTTAGTGCTGCCTTGGAGGCAGGAGAGGCTTCTGCCCAAGTGGTCCTCCCCCTGTGGGAGCGCACTGACCACCAGGGTGCAGCTCCTGTGTTGAGCAACTGCCTCCTGGTGGTCAGTGTGTTTCATAGCGACTGGTTTTTGCACTGGTGAGTCGATTTGCATATTAGCCTTTTATTATATAGGATATTTTTATTGATTTTAGAGGGAGGAAGGGAGAGGGAGAGAGAGATAGAAACATCAGTGATGAGAAAGAATCATTGATCAGCTGCCTCCTGCATGCCCCCTATTGGGGATAGAGCCTGCAACCCAGGCATGTGCCCTTGACCAGAATCAAACCTGGGACCCTTCAGTCTACAGGCTGATGCTCTATCCACTGAGCCAAACCGGCTAGGGCTTATTATTTTTTGAAATTTTCTACAGATAGGGTTGCCAGGTAAAATACAGGGTTTCCAGTTAAATTTTAATTTCAGATCAACAAGAAGTAATGTTTTAGTGAAGATGTGACCTAGATATTGCATTGGGCATACTTATAAAAATGTTTATTTACTTAAAATTAATATTTAACTGGGTGTCCTGTAATTTTATTTGCTAACTATGACAACACTACGATAATGTACCCCTGTACTGCCAATATTATTGTTGGACTCCTTTTTCATCCTCTCACCCCAATAGTGCTACCCCTTTGAGTTTGGAAAACATCAACGTTATGGGAAAGTCTTACATTTTAGAATCAGAAAAATCTGATTTCAGATTCTGGCTCTGCCACACGCCAGTCTTGTAAGGTACTTAACCTCGGTGAGCCTCAGTTTCATCAACAGTGGGGACCAGTCAAAATTACCTGGCGGGATTGCTAAGCCCTTAGGCGAGATGATGTGTGGAAAGCTCATGATTCTGTGATTGGAGCTTAATAGCCGTGGAGCCAAAGGGAACCCTGACTCCTGTTCCTCCAGATAAAGCAGAAGCAGGAGGGAAACCCCATGCAGCTTTTAGATGGTGTTTATTTGCTGAAGAACATAAATAGGCAGGAATCTGAATGAGGTGTTTGTTTTAATTCTTACAAAAGAATGGGGTAGTGAGGTGTCATGTTGGGAGTTCCAAGTTTGATTCAGACCACACTTTGGAGGAAGAAAAGAAATGATACCGACTATGCTGTCAGCACCATGACTGGCCCATGATGTCTGTTATGTAATTCTTCTGAATCACTGACTCAATGATATTTTTATTTTGATTTTATTTGCTTGCATATCCACACTTTTATGTCAATTATTAGTTAAAAGCTAGTTCAGTATAATTGACTGTAGGAGTAAATTTCATATTGGTTATTTATGAAAAAAAAAAGAAAGAAAAATTTGAGGGCATTACATCTGAATTAATGCCATGAAAGAACAGGTTTCTCAGATGAATCTTGAATGTGCAGGGCTCTGCCGAATGCTGTGGAAAGCTCTTTGCAGTAAATGTGCTTAGTTCTATTTTTATAGTTAGAGAAACTGAGGCTCAAGTTGGTCTCAAGGCTTGTTCACAAAATTAATAAAGGTAAATGTTCCCTACCCATCTACCCATTGCTACTGCCCTTATGTAAGTAGCAAATGGCATCCTTGCCATGGAGTTCAGTGGACGTTCCCAATGCTGATATTGATTGACCTTTCAGCAGCATTCTACAGTGTTTCACCATGACCCGCATATTTGGAAGGCCCTGTTCTGGTCTCAGTAATAATGTTCTGGATCTGAATCCCTCCTTCTCATCAGTCCTTTCCTTTAATTTCCCTGGAAGCGTATTCTCCTTGATTAGATAATTACGGTTGGCAGTTCCTCAAGATCAATCCGGGCACCTTCCCTTTCATTTCCTCCTCCCTTTACTTCAATCACAAGCACAATATAAATTAGCACATATCACAGTCCTTCTGGTGTTACACATCTTTCCACTGCACCTTTATTTAATTATTTTTTTAAACACACATTTTTTATTGTGTTTTAACAGAGGAAAAGAGAGGGTGAGAGAGACAGAAACATCAATGATGACAGAGACTCACTGATTGGCTGCCTCCTGCATGCCCCCCACTGTGGTTTGAGCCCACAACCTGGGCATTGTGCCCTGACCAGGAATGGAACAGCAACCCCCCTGGTTCATAAGTCAACGCTCCACCACCCACCCACGCAGGCCGGGCTGCACCTTTATTTTTATTGGTGCGCTTATTTTTTTAGCTTCATGTCTGCTTTTACTCACCAAGAAATCCTTAATGCCTTGTATCTAGCAAGCATATAATAATAGCTTTGAGGACTAAAAGAACGAATGAATGACTCTGGATAGTATGACCTAAAACTTCTTTTTTCCACTCCCTGTTCTCTTCCCAAATGACTTTAGGGTTTAAAAAAATCCCAAAACTTTAATTTTACACATGAGGGGAGTGAGATTTAGAGAGGTTAAAGAATTTCTCCAGTCACACAGCACTCAAAAGGTGGGTCTGGGACTCGGCTCTCTCAAATCTATAGATTTGATCCCAGCTGCTGACTGAATATACTGACAGGGATGCTGGTTTTTCTTTGTTGGTAATGGGAAAGTCTTGGGAAATTGGGTCAGCATATGTTGGTTCTACAATTCATCTCTGCCCTTTAGATCTAACCAAAATTTGACGTATGCCTTTATATCAATTCCTCTGCACTTTTCTCCTTTCCTTCTGTATTCTACAGTGACTCAGCATTTTTCATCACCCCTTTTTCCTTCTTGGGTATCTAAAAAAATTCCTTAAACAATAAAATATTTTAATTTACTAAATTTAATATTCTTAGATATTCCATATGCCTATTATTTGAAATGCTATGTTGAAATTTAAAAAATGTTAGTGAAATAGTATGTAGCAATAGCTCATAGTACAATTCAACAAAAGGAGTCCTCTGTTTCCATGGGAGAGTCCTCACACGTCCGCTGTGGTTGGTGGTGTGGTGAGTGGTACCTTTTTTATTGACTGACAGAATACATAGAGTGTCACGCCAAAATAACCCACAGCAGATGACTAAATGCATGTTAAATTTAGCTGCGAGTAAACTTCCCTTTTGCTTCCTCTTTTTTTTAGTGGTAGTGAGGGTGCGGAGTAGGGTAATGTGGATCACCAAAGCAAGCAAGAGGGAAGGGAAAAACACAGCATACATGAAAGATGGGGTGGGGGGAGAGGAATGAAACAAATTTCCACTCTCATTGATTTATAGAATTTTGACTGATGGAGCTGAGAGAACTCTTAGAAACTCATCTCCCTCCCTCCTTTTACAAATTAAAAATTACAAAGTCCAGAGAGGTTATATGGAAGAGTTGAGAATTGAGGTCTTTGATGTCAGTTCATACATTAGGTTCAGCTCACTCATTCATTACCTTCTCTGTGTGTCTTCTATGAGCCCTCTCCCAATATTGCCTTAGCACAATGCATACCCTATGCATCCCATAGTGTTGTACGCACTTCTCTACTTGTCTGTCCTCCCTCCATCTTTCAGCTCCATAAGCTCTAGTATGATGCTGCTCATGCATCAAGGAGTGTGAAGGGAAGAGGATGACTGACATGCTCTCTGGTATGGTGGGAATTGACTTTTCCTGTTTCTTAATATAATACAGTCCTCTTTGCCCATCCCATGTATGAATTTCCCAGATGACTCTTTGTTGTTTCTCAGTAGTTTTTATTTATTTCTAAAATCCAATCTGCCTCAGTGACAAGTGCTTTGCTATCACACCTGATATCTTTTTCTACACCTGTCATTCATAGGATGGTTGATCCAAGGCAGGCTATTTATTTTTGAGAATCAGTTTTCTCTCTTCTGTGAAATGGGTATATAAACAGCTGTATTTCAAGATTTTCATTCAGACTCTATGAGATAAGGTAGAAGAAACATGCTCTCATAGTTGCCTGGCCTACGTGTGTGTGTGTGTGTGTGTGTGTGTGTGTGTGTGTGTGTGTGTGTGTGTGTTTTCTATTGGCTTTCAATAAAACTATAGAAGATGGGATCAATTGCTTCCTTAAGGACTTGATGAATGATTTCAGTTGTTGTTGCAATGTCTATAGGAACATTTGTTATGATTGTTGGTATTTTCCTTCTGATCTTAGAATTTAAAAAATCTTTGCTCGTTTTATAATTTCTTTTTGATAAGATGGATTATGTTGATTGATGTTTGAATGTTGAACCAATACATAAATCCCACTTTGTTGTGGTGTAGAATTTGCTTTATGAATTTTAAATTTATTTTCTAATTTGTGTAGGAAAGTTTACATCTATATGCATAATATTAATCATTTAGATATTAGTCACTAATTTTCTTTTCTTGTAATGTCTTTTATCTGGTTTTGGTAATAGCATAATGCTAGCCTCAGAGAATGAATTAGAATGTATTCCCTCTGCTTCTATTTTTTGGAAGAGATTGCAGAGAATGAGTTTGATTTCCTCCTTCAGTGTTTGGTAGATTTTACCAGTGAAAAAACCATCTAGTCTTGGTGCTTTCTCTTTTGGAAGGTTATTAATTATTGATTCACTTTTTAAAATTACATATAAGGCTATTTAGCTTTATTCTCATTATATGAGTTTACTAATTTGTATCACTCAGGAATTCATCTGTTTCATCTAAATGATCAAATTTGTGGGCATGGAATTGTTTGGAACCTTCCTTTATTATAGTCAATGTCTATGGGATCATTTGTGATACTTCTTTCATATCTGAAATTAGAAATGTGTGTTCCCTCTCTTTTATTCTTGATTGACCTTGTTACAGGTAAGTTTATGTGGTGTTTCTGTGTAGGCTTTTGGTGCCATCTTAACCAGAAGATTTGGTCATAGCTTGTCCATATTGTTTATTCAGTCCTTCCAACAGCTTGATTGGTGAGGTATTCCTATTAATATTTTACAGATGAGGAAACAGAGGGCGAAATCCTTTTGAGAAGGAGGAACAAAATTCAAAGTTTTAAAGGAACGGCTCTGTGCCTTAAGTAGTTCTTGATTGCTTTCCTACCCAAATCTTCCCTTCTCTAGGCTGTATTTGCTGGATAGTTTTTGAGAAGGAGATCATTGGATTGAAACAAAACAAAATGGCTTAATGTTGGCAGAGTATTGCCTTTCAATTCCCCTGAAATGAAAATAGCAGTGGTGACCCCAGTTTTATTACTCTTTAGTCATTTTTAATTAAGGGTTGATGCCATGTACAGCTGGTTGGATCTTACGGACATGCTCCAGGGAGAGCAAGCGAAGAGTTCTGTGTTCAGCGATGCTACTGCAGTGGGTGACGCACATAACTGTCCTTGGATTTCCTCCCTTGGCGAAATGACACGTGCATCACTCTACTGTGAGGGCATTTTGCTGTCATTTGCTAAAGAGAGAAGCACAGATAAGTGTGTGAACCTTGTTTGACATTTAGAAGCAACCCAGCAATTCCAAGAAATGCACGAGACAGTAAAGATACTCCCATAAAAGGTGGCTGACTGATGGCTTGGCCAAAATATAATACCGGGTAGTTTATGGTGGTTTTCTCTAAGGGGAGTAGATATTAAATTAATTTCAAAATTGTCTCAAGAGTGCTCCTTACCAAGATGTTACCACTTTTTTTGCAAAGCATGTAGTAGAAGAGCGAATACTTCAGGCCCTAAAATAAAGTGTGTGCACATGCGTGTGCGTGTGTGCGCTGAGGGAGGAGGGTTTTGTTCAGCGTGCTGTTGATTTCATATAGATAGATTGATAGACTCCATTTCATTACTTTGTGGAGATTGCCAGAATCATTCCCAATGTAGAATTTCTTAATGAAAAGGAAAAGGGAGTTATTTAAAGAAATTTATTTGATTTCAATAAGCAACTCGGTGGTAATTCCCTCTACAATATTTCCAA
The DNA here is from genome assembly GCF_027574615.1 of Eptesicus fuscus. Classification (NCBI taxonomy): domain Eukaryota; kingdom Metazoa; phylum Chordata; class Mammalia; order Chiroptera; family Vespertilionidae; genus Eptesicus; species Eptesicus fuscus. The sequence goes on along the minus strand of NC_072490.1, from coordinate 15,535,038 downwards.
CAAATATGCCATTAAAGGCTTGCATCCCATTCTCTGCACAACTTCTTTCATTCCTCTTTTTAAATTAAGTTATAGAACAGCAAAACCCAATCACCCACTTTAAAATTTTCTCAGGCATTTTAACTACAAAGTCGGAACAATTTTGCTTGCTATGTACTTCAATGGGCTGCTAGCACAAGGTGAGGAAAGAGAGCCTGCTCTTTTCAACAAATATATGAGAGAATCAGGGAGTGTTTTCATACTGTTTCTGCCATGAATGAACTGTGCAACCTCTCCAAATAATGTGTCTAAGTCTTTATTTTGTAAGTGGAAATTAAAATACCTGTCAAATTTGCATCACAGAGTTGAAATAGTGGTAAAGTGAGATACTATGCGTGACAATATAGTCCTTTCTGATTCTGTAAGGCTCTCTGGCCTAGTTGGTCTTAATGTGGCATATTTAGAAGATATGAATCTTGTTCCTAAAACTTTTGGAAATCCTGTGTGGTTAGATGTGGGAAAATAGTTGACATGGCATTGAGTTCTATGAATACCATGTTTTGTCTTCATTTGCTGAGTTTCCTGCATTTTAGCAAGTTGAACTGAAAAATAAAAATATGCCAATGTGTGTGTACGTGTGAGTGTATGTATACATATAATCTTGGCAGAGGTGAGGTATGATTGTGTGCCTCCTTCAAAACACTCAAAGCCCAAACCAATAGCCCTCTCACAAATATAGTTTGACTTGAAGAGAGAATGAAGAACAAATAATACCTTAGAATAATGTAATGGCATTCATATACAAAGATACTGCCCTTGGCCCATTCATGGTTAGTTGAAGATGTTTCAAGTTCTTTTTAAATTCCAAAAAAATGAGTGGGTTAGATTTAAGGGGCAAAGTGATCACTGATAATAAACACAATGATATTACTGTCATATTAAAAACACTCTTAATTATATGGACAAATGATTGAACACAATGAGTGTTTTTGACTTTTGAATAATACTGTTTTCTTAATGTATTTTTTTCCTTCCAGACTGTCAAGGACAGGGTGACCTAATATTTTATTTTTTAATTGATATATTATTCACATGCTATACAATTTATCCCTTTAAAGTGTATAATTCAATGGCCTATGCAGCCATCAACACTATCTAGTTCATTTTTGTCATCCCCAAAGAAACTCCATATCCATTAACAGTCGCTCTAATTTCCCCAAATTCTAGTTGTTGGCAACTACTAATCCTTTTGCCTCCTTGTATTTGCCAATTCAGAAAATTTTGTGTAATTGGAATACTACAATGTATGCCTTTTGTGTCTGGCTCTTTCACTTAGCATAATATTTTCCAGGTTCATTCAGGCTGTAGCATATATCACTACATCATTCCCTCTTATGGCTGAATAATAATGTACTGTATGAATACACTACTTTTATTTATACATTCATCAGTTGATGGATATAATGCTGCTGTGAAAAACTTATATGCAAGTTTTTGTGTGAACATTTAAAAAAAGTAATAGACTTTATTTTTAGAGCCACTGCAGTTTCCTTTAGTTCCCATGCTTCTTTTCACACGTAGGTTTTTTTTGTTTTTTGTTGTTGTTGTTGTTTTTTGCATACTTTTATTTTCTTGAGAATTCTTTCAGCTTGTCTGTCCCTCCCATCTTTCTCTGGATAAAAACTTCTAGTCCTTCAGACATTTCTTTGCATATCTTCCATGCCTTCCAAGATAATTTCTTTCCTATATTTGTCATAGGAAGGCAGATATTTCACATATTTCTCTCTGGTGTTGGGCTGTTTCTTAGTTCTTGTTGCTACAAATATTCCTACTCTCTTTTCCCACATAGTGACTGTATCCCTCTAGACTAGAAAAATATAGAGAATATAAATATTTGTCTGTCTCCAAGTGTTATGAGGTTTTTAAGTCTTGCCAGTTTCAGGGTAGCAGTCTATTCTCAAGTCATTTCAAAATCTCCTATATCAGCCTCTCCTTTTCCCCATCACAGTTAACAACTATGAATCATACCATGCAGCAGAGACCTCGTGAGAAGAAAAGCAGAATGAGTCCCTAATCCAATACTCCACTCTCATTTAAGGAAATTTTCTCCTTAAATGTCTCATGAGATCTTGACACTTCTATACACAGCAAAAAGATCTAGGTGGATCTATTGCTCTTGACATTTGGCATTAATGGAATTTCTCATGTCTATCAACATAAATGAGTATAATATTTATTTAAAATCTACCTATCAAGGGAAAATGTAATGATACAAAAATTCTAATGTGTTTTCTGGTGGTCCTATTTAACCAATAAATATGAGGGTCGTTTGTTGGCTATAATGGTGACTAAACTGGGAGAAGAGATGGAAAAATTTACCAACCACAGGATATTTGACTCCATGTCCTCATCATGTATGCAGAGATTCTGGTTACAATCTGTGTATATAACACACCCTGATAAGTTAGAGTTACTAACCTAAGTAGATGTCAAGATGAATCAAGTCAGTGATGCAAAAATGAGTTCAGTTAATAAAATGAATCAGACATCAAAGACCTGTAATTGGTAGAGTATTGAAATGGAGATGGTTGACCAAGTACAGTAATAGCTGGCTACAATGGTGATGATGTCTCAGAGAGATACAAATTGATTTCCAGGCTAGATGGGCAATAAAATAACAAGAGAACCGAGAGACCCCAAAAATGCACCCAGTTACTTAACCTTCTCTTTACATTTTTTATTTGATAAGAAAACTCATAAAATGCCACATATGTGTGGCAGGACACTCAGAGTTCTAAACAAGCACAGCCTTAACAATGGCTATATACAGAAAGTTGTTCTCTGTTAGTCAGGATAGGTTAGGCTATACTGCAGGAACAAACAAATCCTGAAATATCTGCAGTTTAATATAGTAAAAAATTATTTGTCACCCACATTATAATACAGTGTGGGTCAGGTGGCTTCTCAGTAGCCTTCTTTCAAGTGATGACTCAGGGAGCTAGAATGTTTTTATATTGAGGCTACGTCATATGGAACAAATGATTCCAACATAACCAATGAAGGAGAAGAGACATGAAACATGTTTTAAAATAATTCCCCTCTCTTCCAGCTAATATCATGAACCAGAACCCAGTAAGGTGGCCACAGCCTAACTTGTAATGGTGGCTGGTAGTCTAGCCATGTGCCCTGGAAGAGCATATGAGATCTCTGTCTCAGTTTTTGAGAGTATGAGGAAAAAATGCTATGATGGCATGCTGCACATTTATGGAAGTCTCTGGAAAGGGTTCATTGTCAAAATGAAGAAGAACCTTATTTATTAATGATGGGAGGTTGAATAAATTGACAGTTCAGATTTTAAAAAAATACATTAGCACTGGATGTTCTTAACAGGGTTATGAAGTACTGGAGCGAATAAACATCTGAGACCTCACATAGAGAAGAAAGAATTATTTGGGCATACAATAGAATTTCCATATTAACAGCTAATACATTTTAGCCACAGGATTCCCACCAATGATTGTTACCAACTTGAAACTTTCTGGGCTGCAGTTTAGCCTCTGTATGAGGATTAAACACAGTCTCTAAGGTCTCATCCACTTCTGTCACTTAATGATAACATGGTTTTCTCACTCTCTTTTTTTTTTTTTTTCCGACACTTGGTGGTAGATTTGATATGAACTCTGTAGCTCACAAAACAAGTTTTATTTTTGAAGAAAATTGTTGAGGGTAGAAACAAAATACTATTTTCCAATCTCATGTGTCTTATTCACCAGTATTGGAATTTTAAACATTCCATTTGCCATCTGTCATTTTCTTTATTCTACAATGATCATACATATTATTTCCTCTTATTGCAATACTAATTTGTTTTCTGCAGTGACTATTCAAAAGGTGTATTTCGCATTCTGAAGGGTCTACAAACCATTAGTTTATATATTTTTCCTTGAATACTGTTACTTTCTTGTATAGAGTTTATCACATAAAAAAGGGTAGTGGTGGTGGTGGTGGTGATGGTGGCGGTGGATTTTGCGTAAGTATGAATCAACAGATATTTTTGCATGAAATGTGAAGGTGACTTTTTATCCAAAGGTTAGCCTATTTAGTGGATATGATGTTTAGAATGTGAGTGTTCTCTGTTTCTCTTTTCAGTTCTGTGAACAGACATACCTGGTGGTTTTGGAATTTAATCCAACAATTTATTCCGTGACCTCTTAAATAAGTTACTTGCTTCTCCATGCATTAGTTTCCTTATCTATAAAATGGGGTCATTGTAGGACCTATCCAATAGGATAGTTGTAAAGATCAAAGAAGGAAGTGTTTGACAAGTTCTTAGCCCTGTGATACTGATAGGCAAAGGTTAGATGTTATGATGCTGATTAATACTATGATGATGAATACAATTAATTATTCAGTGATCAGTTAATTGCAAAATGATAGCTCAGTTAATATTATTATTTGTTAAACCTGACAAAAACATCTCCATTTTGATGGAGAGTATGTCAGATTCTTCCATTACAGCCTCAAACTTAGCCTAGACTTTCAAGGCTTGGGGAGGAGACTCTTCATTTTTCTGGCTTTACCTAGAGTGAGTATTAAGAAATAGATTATCATTCTTTTTCCAGGTCTAGTTAGAATTATATCTCAGTTTAATTGTGTATTTTGTGATGATCCTCTGTCTCATACTGTGCTAGGTACATAGTAAATCTATATATACATAAAAGCCTAAGTGACTGAATGACCGGTCGACCAGTCGACCGGTTGCTATGACATGCACTGACCACCAGGGGGCAGATGCTCAATGCAGGAGCTGCCCTCTGGTGGTCAGTGCATTCCCACAGCCAACCTCCTGGGGCCAGCCAACCTCCCGTGGTCCCTCCCCCTGGTGGGCTGGCCCCAATCGTGACTGGGCGAGATGGCCCCAATCAGCCCCAATCACCAGCCAGGCCGAGGGACCCCCACCCATGCATGAATTCGTGCACCGGGCCTCTAGTATTTAATAACTGTATGCTTAATAAACAAGTATATTTATGCAATGAAATTATAAGCCTCCACTTAGAAAGAAGGAACTTCCTTCTGAAATTACTTTTCCAGGGTATCTTTCTATATATATATAAAAGGCTAATATGCAAAGTGTCCCCTCAGGAGTTTGACTGGAGACTGGGAGTTTGATAGCTCACTATGATATGCACTGACCACCAGGGGGCAGCGCATAAGGAAGGAAGGTGAAAGCCCTGGCTGGCCGGCAGCTAGAAGGCCCCGATTGGCCCTGATCGCCAGCCAGGCCTAGGGACCCTACCCATGCACAAATTTCGTGCACTGGGCCTCTAGTGTGTGTGTGTGTGTGTGTGTATTTATTTATATTACTTGGACACTTATTATATAAATTTAGAAATTTAGCATTTTGTACCTGTTGCTCATCCATTTAGGAAAATGACCTATCAACCTTCATTGCAAATACTACAAGAGAAACCTCATTTTTTTAAAGAGATTGAAATTATTGACTTCAGGTAAGCAGAAGAAGCCTAGCCTCTGGTAGCTTCAGTTATTCCTTGGCTTGTAGATGTATGTCTTTTTGCTCTCTCTTCCTTCTGTGCCTATCTGTGTCTAAATCTCCCCTTTTGAATAAGGATCCTGTCATATTGGAGTAGGGCCTACTTTAACAACTTCATTTTAACTTGGTTACCTCTGTAAAGATCCTATTTACAAAAAGGTCACATTCTGAGGTACTGGAGGTAAATATTTCAACATATCTTTTTTTTGGGGGGGTTGGGGGGAGGGGACAGTCACTATTAATTTAACCTGTAAATTGTACGGATGTTCATCAGATTAGGAGTTGTTCAATTCATATGACAAAAGTATAAAAGATTTTAACACATGCAGAGTGTTATCATTATCATTACCGTTATTAGAAGGGGCAGCCATTTATTTACAAGTGAACTTGAACATTGAGTAGGTTATATACTACTTTAAATAAGATGCACTCAGTAAATGAATCCTTAATTTTTAGGCTACTATTAAAAATTTTGTCTCAGTTTTTCTGCTGAAGAAAACTTTTGTAATTTTGTTTTCCATAAAGAATAATCAGTCCTGAAAATAGGATTCACTTAGAGTTAATGAAACCTAAATGAAATGAGCTCATTTTGCTACTGTTAAACTAGGGGAATATCTACATGTGGTACTCTAACCCCCACTGTAAATTATTGTGTTATTTTGCCTATCTTCAAAAAGAGGTGACCATTCCCATATAAACCTCAGAAATCAGAAAAACCACAAAAATGAATACCTTAATCTTATTTTGTTATGGTAGTTTTAAATAGATAGAACCTTGGAAAGCCTCAAAGAGTAGGATTCTTATTCTCATGCTGTGACAGGGAGAATACAAGAATTAGATCTGCAAACATGTTTTTTTCTCCAATCAAATCAAAGTAGGGCAAGAGGATATATCTCCAAATGAGAATGAAATCCCCAGCAGTGGTTACAGCTATGATTTGTTCTTTAGGAGAACAAAAGCTTTTAGAGAAAAAAAAAAATTAGGAGACACTAGAGCCTATTTTTGGCAAGTCTCTTGTAAGCGTGGCTTGAGTTAACCCACAGGAGTGAGCCTTTAGTTCAAATAATGCTGAATGGCTATCTTGCAGTTAATTTTTCAAAACCCTTCTACATCATATTAGTTGAACAATATTTGAGTGTATGGACAGAGGGGATGGTCTTTAGGAAGGTCTATGTTGGCCCTCATTTCCAGTCTCCTTGATGCTAGGGCTCTTAAAAAATGGCAGCTGTGTGGAGACAGGTGATGGTAATGATGCTATAGCTTATATATTAACTAGGGGCCCAGTGCACAAATTCGTTCACCTTGAAAGGAACTGTGGGCTGTGAGGCTGCAGTGAGCACAGGAATGGGTCTTGGCCCATCCTCCGCGCCCCTGCCTGGCCCCTCCCTCCACGGCCCCTGGTCCTCTGTCTGCCAACAGCCCCACTCCCGCCACCGCCGCTCCTACATGCCGGTGGCACTGGCCCCACTTGCATCTGCTGACAGCATGAAGCGATTGGGGCCGGCGCCAGCAGCGGGTGTGAGCAGGACCAGTGCCATCAGCGGGTGTGAGTGGCAGCTGCTGCACCAATTGCCCCTCAGGAGCAGGAAGAGATGGAGAAGCCCTCAGGGGTGATCAGGGCCAGCAGCCATCACTTGCACCCTCTGATGGCGCCGAGCGATTGGGACTGGCGCCGGCAATGGGTACAAGTGGCGGCTCTGGTGCTGGCTGTGGGTGCAAGCAGGGCCATCACTGGCAGTGGGTGTGAGAGGTGGCTGCCAGCCCCAGTCACCCCTCAGGAGCAGGGGGAGGTAGAGAAGCCCTGAGGGGTGATTGTGGCTGGCAGCCACTGCTCGCACCCACTGACAGTGCCGAGCAGTTGGGGTGAAGCAGCGAGTGTGAGTGGCAGCTCTGGTGCAAGCAGTGGGTGTGAGCAGGGCCAGCACCAGCAGCAGGTGCGAGGCCTGGGCAGAACCATGGCATGCGGGAGTGAATTTTCAGTAACTACCAGAGGATTGCCCCAATGACAACGACCAGCGCCCCACCTTGGTCTGGTGCCCCTGCTCACCTGCTCCACCATCCGTCCACCATGTTCCACACGTGTACCCCCTGGTGGTCAGCGCACATTATAGCAAATGGTTGTTTGGTTGGTTGGTTGTTCAGTTGTTCTGCCATTTGATCTACTTGCATATTAGCCTTTTATTATATAGGATACTACTCAAGGGTATATGGAAGCAGTATTTTCACGTGGTAGCTCTGCAATTCAGTAGCACTCCTACTTCTTCTTTCCTCAAGAGCGAGTATAACTTGGTTCATAGGTTAACAAAAGCAACAATCCATTTTCTTCTCCCAACACTCTAGTCAGAATCAGAAGAATGATGTTACTGTACTAATGTGGTGATGTTACTATTTAAAATAAACTCTTTAAACTGTATTTTGGAAAGGATGGGAAAAGTCATGTGTGGGTGGTCCTCAAGTCTCTACATGATGTTGCGTGTGCACGCGCATGTGTGTGTGTGTGTGATCTCTGTAAGAGCTGAGAGATTTTAATAGATAATAGGGCATTAAATAGAAACATCATCTAATAAGCATGATGTGGGCTGTCACTGTTAATTCAAACATAATGAACAACAACTGAATAATGATGGTTGCATCCAGAGGTCTGCCATATGCTCATTCTAGATGATTGTAGCGGGATGCCTCCTTAAATGTGGATGCCATGAGCTAGCCAACAGCATTCCAAGTAATCAGATTTTCTGCTGCTCTCAGACTCTCAATGGGATTTTAGCTATTTCAGTTAGTTGAATCATAAAAATGAAATCAGATTTGAAAGGGTTTTATAGATGTGTGTGCAATGGCAGAGAAGAATGGAGGGGGAGATAAGGAGAGAAGAAAGGAAGACAAAAGAGGGAAGAGAATGGAACCATAATGCTATTTTCCATTAGACCATGAGAAGCATCTTCTGAATGAGAAACAGTCTGTTTACCACTCTTCCTTCCCCCATCTGAAGATTAATTAACTTCCGCTCTATATAGAGCTAGCATGCTAACGGAGCACAGTATACTTAAGTGGACATTTTTCTCTGGATAACATTCTCATGGCGAATTAAAGTCCAAATTACAATGTATTCTGATATGTAAGTAAAGCCAAAATGATCCTCTATTATATTGTGTACAATTAGTTGCTGTGTTTAGCTCATTCATTGGCTAGACAATGTTTAGTCTGAATGAACTGATGGACTACAGAATTTGTTCTGATTGACTCTAAAGGACCAGGTGTCTCACTTGGGAGAGGTACAGGGGAAAGCTCTCTTTGAGGTACAAAGGAATTTTGATTTACATTCGATTGTATAGGTTAGAGTGTTAACTTTATTACTTAATGTCTTGAGCAAGGCCCTGAAGCTCTGAGGCTTTCTTGCTCACTAGTGATATGATGAGGATAGACCATGAACTATATGAGATTACGTAAGTTAAACACTTTGTGAACTAGTAACTAGGCTTTGCTACTCAAAGAATGACGTGTGGTGGGCAGCATCACCTGGGAGCTTGCGAGAAATGCAGAATCTCAGGCCCAAACCCAGATCGGCAGAATTGGAATTTGCATTTCAACAAGATCCCCAGGTATTTATATCCATATTAGAATCTGAGAATTACTTTGCTATGTATATATTAATTTTGAGTGTATTATAAAAACATTCAAAATAAAACTTTGAAAAACCTAAACTATTTGTTGGGTATAATCTTCTAATCTCTTCAGAGATTACGGACAAGTAAACAAGCTTCCTGCAAAAGAAAAAGTCTAAACCAGAAGCAGATATTTAAAAAAAAATAAATCCAGAAACAGTACCCACATATCTCTCCGAAATATGTGCTAGGATACATTAACTGTAAGTCCAAACAACCCACCTTTTATTTTAACCTTTCTACAGCATGATCACCATGGATTAGTGTGATGCCTATGAAAGTGCACAGCAATCTAAAGGTTTATTATGTTAGTATTTTAATGGTGAAGAAGGAAATGCATTTATAGATGCATAAAAGATTTTCATCTACACTTGTTGAAATATACTCTTTCATTATACTCAGTAACTGTAAGATTTACACCTTAAGTCTTGTGAAGTTTGGTAATTCATACCTTTGATTGCACTTCCTTGTTGCAGCAGCATCAGCAGCAGCACTATCCGATAAGGGGAGTGTATGCTTGAAGTGTCATGGAAAATTTCAGTCCCAAACAGAAATAGATGCTGAAATTTCCATTCTTTTTCCAAACGAGACTTTGTTGATTCAGAGGAAAGGAAAGAAAATGGGAGGAAATATGCTTTCATTAATTTTTTTTAATCAGGATAAGTTTTAGGAAAACATAACTTGTTTACTTCTTACATCACTTTGATATCTACTCCCTATGGACTGAAACACCATGTTTTAGCCAATTTCAGGATGTGTAGTGAATGTGTAGCAATAACACACAATCTGAAATCAACAAGGTTTGAAAGTAGCCTCGTTAACACAAACGGAGCGAAGGTGGTCATTTTTAATCATTGACTTAGCTAAACAGTCTTCTTTTTTAAATACAAGACTTAAATCTTAAGTGTGAATAAAAATTAAAATAAAAAGCTCATTTGCATTCTGTCTCTAAAAAAGAAAAAAGTCAATTCAGATTTAACAACCATCAAGTTTCTTTCTGTAGGGGAGAAAAGACACCCACAAACCTTTTCAAGTTGGGAATAACTGGTTCTATCAAATCTAAAATATGACTAGAAATTTCTGAATCCTTCCAGAGTTTTGAAAATCCTAAGTATGAACATAATATACATGGAATAGATAGTTCCTTCCCTCTTTTTCCCAAACACTCTGCTGTCCCCCAAGGACATTAAGAATGTTTTCAGATGCAAGTAAAGAAACAGTGACTGAAATTATCTCACAAAACTCTAGAACAGGTGAGTTTGTTGGTGCTGAGGCTCAGTGACGCCATGGAGGACCCAGGCTCTTTCTAATGCCCTTCCTGTTCTTAGTTTGTTGATGATGTCTTCTTTTATTAGTCGTGAAATGGTAATCCTCGTTCCGTGCATCCTCTCTTTACAGTAGGGATCTCGGCACAAGAAAAGTTAGCAGGTGGCAAAGAGACCTTACCTCACTATCGCTATTTTTAACAAAAAGGAACATCTTTTTTTTTTTTTTTTTTTTAGTATTATGCCATTTTATTTATTATGTATTTTTATTTTTTATAGAAGTTGTTGGGGTGACATTGGTTATTAAAATTATATAGGTTTCAGGTATACAGTTCTACAATATAAATGGTGATAGAAAGGAAAATTGTTACCAGAAGCTGCCTAATAAACATTTCATCTTGTCTCATTGTCCCCCCTGGTGGTCATTGGTACTCTTTGCTTTAAGGAGGGAGGTCAAGTATCTGGCTTCTTGAGTTTCATTAGGGAAAGGCAGGCAAGAAAGAAGGGGTTTGGGAATAGTTGGTAGGTATTTTGTTGACAATGCTGCTGGACCATGGACCTCACTTGGAGTAGCAAAGTTCTATATCATGTCTGATCTATTACAAAATTTTTTTTGAGGGGGGTGTTTCTATGTAATATCTACCCTAATCTCATCCTTTAATTTCTTCTGTCATTTTCTGTGTACAGTGCATTTTGCTGTTTATCTCTTTTATTTTCTCACTTATCCCCACAGGCACTTTAAATAAGATTACTTATCCTTCCCTTTTCTTTTTCTACCCTTGCTTATTTAACTGATGAAAGATTTTTCTACCTCTCGTTTTATTTCCCTTGTAAAATTCCATTTATGAAGGCAAAATATAATTACCTAAACTGATAAATGTAAGTCTAGTGCCAGTAATATTTGCATGTCAAAGAAATACAAAGCTCTATGTTGTGATTTAAATGCAAATTGTAATATAGACTGATTTGTTAGCCACCTCTATTGTTGATGGAAAGCCTAAGAATATATTTAACACAATGCCACAGAATTCCCTATTCAGATGGACACCTCCTTCTCTAATTAAACTTGTTATTTCTTAGCTAAAGCACTATTTCTCAGGCAAAGTTATTGTTTTCTTGTTTTATTTAATTACAAGTGTACAATAGAAGTATTTAAGACTATGTTGTATTGTCAATTGGCAGGATTTCAGTTCCACTGAGGGCTAAACTGACTTTTATGGACTCCACTAAAAATCATTTGTACTCATGATTTTATCGGAAAATACATTTTGGTCTAGAGTCAATCAGCTTAAATATATACACTTTTAATTGTACTAACATTCTATTGGTCAAAGACAACTTAAATTCTACAAGTAGTACTGTCAGAGCTTTGTGGATGATAGAAATGTTCCATATCTGCAACAACCAATGTGGTAGCTGCCAGCCATAGATGGCTACTGAACACTTGAAACATAGCTAGATCAACTGAACAACTGATTTTAAATTTTTATTTAATTTTAATTAATTTAAATTTAACTAGCTATTTGTGACTAGCAGCTGCCATATTGGACAGACACATCTAGAGGCATTCTAGAAAAGTTGTTTTTCTTCACCATTGTTAATGACTTGAGTGATTGATCCTGGAGGTTACCACCTCCTTCTTGCGTACAAGTATTGTTTGACAGTCCACTTAATCTTTTAGAAATGGAATTGCATAATATAAACAGGGCTGAAGTAGCTAATTGAAGATGTACATATGCAGATATAGTAAGAAAATGCATAATGGGCATTTTGAGTACAGGAGGATGCAATATTGATTAAAATTTTCTGACAGGGAAAAGCAAAGGAATATGAGATTGTCATGATTATTTGAAGAGTAATTCTCCTTTTTGTGTTGAAGAGCTAATTGGACTTTATAGTTTTATGTCCATCTGAGTGAAAATTATTTCCATTGTGCTAATACAGTCATCATTCAATTATTCATGTCCATGACATGGATTAGCGACATTACTTTTCATTACTGTCATTAATTCACTCATTTATTATGCCTACTACACCAACTTTCAAAAGGAATTGGAGATGATTCATTTATGTCATCACTTTGCTTATCAGGTATTTGTCTGAATATTTATAAAGCTTGAATACAGCTTCTTACACAGTAAAATGCTCAGCTGAAAAGGACCTCGTGGTATTTATCTATGCTAATAAAAGGGTAATATGCTAATTAGACCGGGAGACCGGACATCTTCCTACCATCTGACTTCCTTCCAGACAAAGCCACGGTGGTGGGGGCCAAGGCAGAGGCAGTTAGGGGCGATCAGGCCAGTAGGGGAGGGCAGTTGGAGGCCATGAGGCCGGCAGGGGAGGGCAGTTGGAGGCCATGAGGGAGCAGATAGGCAGGGGAGCAGTTAGGCAGCAATCAAGCCAGTAGGCAGGAAAGTGGTTAGAAGCCAATGGTCCCGGATTGCGAGAGGGATGTCCGACTGCTGGTTTAGGCCCTATCCCGCATGGGGCCTAAACCGGCAGTCAGACATCCCCCGAGGGGTCCAGGATTGGAGAGGGTGCAGGCCAGGCTGAGGGACCGCCCCCCTGTGCATGAATTTCATGCACCGGGCCTCTAGTATGTTAATATCACACCTGTCCTCATCTTATTTTTTTTTTCCTTAGTTCCCATTTGGTGATTTTTTTGTACTTACATTTTTTTGTCTTGTATATAGCTTTGAAAGCTACCTGAAACTTTTTTTTTAATAAGGCAAGATAAAAATCCAAAATTAAAAGTAAATAAATATATTAAGATAGATACTTATTAAAGTCTACTTGAGAGGCTAGGAATGTATATATTTATAATCTTCTGAAAGGGGTTTTGGAAATATGCATCCGAAATAATTTAAAATGTGCATACTTTTGACCTAGCTATGCTACTTCTAGGTATTTTTTTAAGTAAACAATGAAATAGTTTTCAAGTATCAAGGTGAAAGCATGTGGATTATATTTTATTTATAATAATTATGCATAAAGTTTTGAAAATAGCATAAATGTTCACCAGTCACCTACTGGGTAGGTAAATTATCCAAGCAAAATTGAACATTATGTATCATTAAAATTATGGCATAAATCTATATTTATTGACACTGAAAGATACTGATATAGTAATAAAAATGTGGGTTACAAAGGAGTATTTGAAGAATAATCTTGTTTGGTTCAAAATAATGTGTATATTTATATTGTATTTTTAACATATGGTATCATTTTAATGGTACCTAGGTAGTGGGATTAAGCATGATTTCAAATTTATTTTTTCACCTTAAGTGATAACCATGTTTATATACAAGGCTGATCTTCAGCTACTATGTTTTCTTAAAGCCACACCTGTGGTTAAAATATGGAAATACTTCCCTCTTATTTGAAAGATAGTTAATATCTGGAGCCCCCTCAATAAGTGTGACCCTGTCTCTTGCGATCTAGACTCCTCTCCAGTCTCCTGTATCTCCCCATGATTTAGTAATTGAAGTAACCACATGCCATGGGGACCTCCCAGAGCCTGCTTTGGTTTTAGCCAATGTCCGCTGACAACTTGGTCTCCATGACACATTGTCTGATAAGTGTTTGAAATTTAGCTCACATAACTGGAAGTCCAGTCAGATGATAGGCTCAGGTATAATCTGCAGCTCACTGATACTTGCAAAGACAGAGAACTTCACAACTCTCTGTTCTACCATTTTAAAGCTGGTTTCCATTGTTGTTCCAAGAGGAATTCAACTCCTTGTCAAATTCTCCAGGAAAAGCCTCAAAAGTAATTCTGTCGCCAGGAACACACCAGTAGGAGGTGCCAAAATGTCAACTTTCTCTGGTTGAACTATCACACATCACCATTGCTTGAGATAGGACTGCCCTCATCTTTGCAGGGTTTAGGTTACACAGTAAAATCACCATCCGATTTTGCATCTGATCAAGAGAAACACGATTCACCAGGCCACTGACAACTGTTCTTGCGACTGCTTCTCCAATATCTACAAAGACTCTGCATCAGGAATTTTTCTAGCAGTAATGGTACTACCAATTTGAAGATCCAGTGGCTCTTTAGGGTACTTATTTTCTTGCTAGAAATGCAAGAAAAGAAGAGAGTAAAGCACTCTTTCCCAAGTGCTTTTACTCAGTGGGACTGAGCCTCTTGGGTCATGTTCCTATGCCTAGAATGTTGTCAGCAGAATGTCTGAGCTGACTGTCTGAGACTGATCAAGATCTACTCTGTCTGAGGATGGGTCTCCATTGTCTGAGTGTCACGTGGAAAGGGGTGGATACCTAAAAAAAGCTGAGCTTCACATTGTGCTGATGTTGGGTAGACAAATAGAGTGTCCATGTCAGGTACTTACGAATTTTGTTGTTTGGAGATTTCATTCTCATGGAAGCAATTATTCCTTTACTAGAGGCCCAGTGCACAAAATTCGTGCACAGGGGGGTGGGAGGTTTGTCCCTCAGCCCAGCCTGCACCCTCTCCAATCTGAGATATCCCTCTCACAATCCAGGACTGCTGGCTCCCAACTGCTCACCTGCCTGCCTTCCTGATTGCCCCTAACCACTTCTGCCTGCCAGCCTGATCACACCCTAACCACTCCCCTGCCCGCCTGATTGATGTCTAACTGCTCCCCTGCCAGCCTGATTGCCCCTAATTGCCCTCCCCTGAAGGCCTGGTTACCCCCAACTGCCCTCCTCTGCAGCCCTGGTCTCCCTCAACTGCCCTCCCCTGCAGGCCTGGTCCCCCCACAACTGCTCTCCCCTGCAGGCCTGGTTGCCCCCAACTTCCCTCCCCTGCTGGCCTGATCACCCACAACTGCCCTCCCTGCAGGCCTGGTCCCTCCCAACTTCCCTCCCCTGCTGGCCATCTTGTGGTGGCCATCTTGTGTCCACATGGGGGCAGCCATCTTTGACCACATGGGGACAGCCATCTTGTATGTTGGAATGATGGCCAATTTGCATATTACTCTTTTATTAGATAGGATAGAGGCCTGGTGCACGGGTGGGGGCTGGCTGGTTTGCCCTGTAGGGTGTCCCAGATCAGGGTGGGGGTTCCCTTGGGGTGTGGGGTGTCCTGGGCGAGGGGCCTGTGGTGGTTTTCAGGCCAGCCGCACCCCCTGCCGACCCAAGCAGAGGCCCTGGTATCTGGGATTTATTTATTTTCTGTAATTGAAACTTTGTTGCCTTGAGCGGAGGCCAGGGCTGGCCAGAGCGGGGAGAAAGCTTGGCTTCCTCCATCGCCAGGGAAACCCAAGCCTCCTGCTTGCTCTGTGGCCAGCTGCCATCTTGGTTGTATTAATTTGCATACTCACTCCTGATTGGCTGGTTGGCGTGGCTTGTGGGTGTAGCGGAGTGATGGTTAATTTGCATGTTTCTCTTTTATTAGTGTAGATGGTGCCTCAGAATTGTCCTACCTGAATGAGGGATCTGGGGAATTCATATACCAACTCTTTTCATTTATTTGCTGAGGGCTCTCCTCAATAGGTGTTAATTCCCTGGCACCTCTGGTTTACTGTGTACACAGGCAGAAGGACCCTCTGAGGTTCTGGGAGAAACAACTTGGCCCAGAGAAACAAATTCTGGTAGTTGGAAGCCATAAGAGCACAAGACATGATAGGATCTGAGGGATATGGGTGGGCCTCTGACAGTGTCTGTTACACACACACACACACACACACACACACACACACACGCATACACACACACACTCACATAATCTCTATCTTTCAATCTATCTCTCTATCAGCACACTATGTACATATGTGGGATTATATATATGTGTGCATATGATGGTTACTATTATAATCCCCATTTTACAAATGAACAAACTGAGGCACAAAGAAGTTAAGAAACTTGCCCAAGGTTGTGCAGCTAATAATTGGCACAAAAAGATTCACCCTTAAGTCCATGATGCTTGGGGCCTCGCATTTTAAACACTATATTATTGGAATTAGACTTTTACCCCCAGTGACACTCTTTTGCGGCATTAAATCATTGTAAAAGGCCTTGTTACCACTGTTTTTACTTTCCTGTGTGTCATACTAGGCTTGGGGGCAAATGTCATACTGCCCTTCAGAACAGGCCACCTTGTACAGAACCCAGGCCTTTTGTGGCTGCATGTTTACACTGAATTAGAATTTTCATTAATTGATAACCTTTAAAGGACAGCATCTCTTCGAGCTAATGCAACCAGGAAATTAATTTCATATGGTTACAGCTCTGTGTCACTGAGGCCAGAGGGTCCTAACAAAGGTTAGGAAATGCAGACGGTGACTCTCAGCATGACTCTTCTTGCCCAGCAAACATGTGAAAATTTAGAGACCCAGTCAAGCACATACGGTTTATTTCTGCTTTAATGTATATCCTTCTCAGAACAAGCTGGACGCCTGGGAGCATCTGCCTTCTTGTGCTGTTGTACATTTTGTATTTGTCACTTCAATATTGCCTTTGGTATGGCCGTCTAATACACTTCATTATCTTAAAGTGTATTATTTCCTGAGTTTGACAGCATATTTGGCACTGTACAGTTTGTGAGAAGGGAAATCTCAGAGCTGAGTGCCGGCGGTTGCCATCTGTCAGGTCTGTTTGGGTGTGCTGAGAGTTGGTAGCACTTAGCGGGAGGGTGCATGGGTGGGGTCCAGGAATGGAGGGTGAGGGAGCCTACCTCTGCCTCAGTAGCATCTTATCCAATGTCCTCTGAACACCATAGAAGTCTTGTGTGTGAAGATATCCTTATGCTCTTCCTCCTCCTCCTTGTGATTATTTCTACAGTGCAGGGAGAGTCCTCAAAAGAGTGAGCTCTGCATTCAGACTGCTTATGTTCAAATCCCAGCTTCTTCAGAGATTTATTTTGCTTTTATATTAAGCTACATGTGTTGCAATTGGCTTGTACCAATCAATCTCTTCCAAGTTCACAGTCGGTGATGTCATGTTGGTAACTCAAGTTGGCCATGTCTGGAGCATGTACACAATGGGAATTGGCAGATTCTACAAACCAGGAATTTACTCTCCCCTTCACTTCCCTCCCTTCCCTTCCCTTTTCCTTTCCATTTTTTTTTTTTACAAAAGCTGGTTTAATATACACTACATTAAAATGCAGATGACACACTCCTCTTAAAATAATATACTACTTGATGATTTTTACTTATGTATTCACCACTACACAGGTCAAGATATAGAGTATTACTCCAAAAATATTCCCCATGCCACCTTCTATCAAAACCATTTCTTCCTGGATGGTGAGGCTCTGTGGTTGAGCATCAACCCATGAACCAGGAGGTCACAGTTTGATTCACATGTCCGGGTTTGGGGCTTGATCCCCAGTAGTGGGCAGGCAGGGGGTAGCCAGTCAATGATTCTCTCTCATCATTGATGTTTCTATCCCTCTCTCCCTTTTCCTTTGTCTCTCTGAAATCTATTTTTTTTAAAAACACACAAAACACAACAAAAACCATTTATACACAAAGTAATCACTATTTTGACTTCTGTGATCATCAGTTTTGTCTTTTCTTAAAATTTATATGCAGAATCTTCATCATATCCTCTTTTGAATTGAACTTCTGTTCAAGAATATGTCTATAATAGTCATGCACATTTCTGTATGTACCTGTGCTTTACTCTTTTTAAAAAATATATAGATTTGTATTGTTCAATTTTTATTTGGTAGTCTGTATTCACATATGGTTATTATGGCAAGTACAACTAAAGAACTGGATTTGTAACTGAATTGAGATGTGTTGTAAGTATAAGATACACAACTGAAAGATCAATGAAAGAAATAAAATAGAGCTCAAACAATATTTGATTCTTTGCAGGAAAGTAGCAAAAAGCATGAGACAAGTATAGTTCAGATACCAAGATGATAGACTTAAACCCAAATATATTAATGAGTATATTGAATTAAGGTAGACTAAGCATCCCAATTAAAGCAGAGACTATCAGACCAAATTATAAAGCAAGATTCAACATATTTTGCTTATAAGAAATACCCTTTAAATATAGATACAAGTTTCAAAATAAGAGAGAAAGGTATACTACACAATGACTATATGAATATTCATCTATATGAATACAGTAGACTCCCTTATCTGTGGGGGATACATTCCAAGGCCCTCTATAGATGCCCGAAACCATGGGTAGTACCAATCCAATATATATACTGTTTTTTTCCCCTATGCATATATACCTTTTCACTTAAAGAAAGCATTTTATGGCCTTTCTTTGGCATATCTGAATTGTCAGCATCATTATTCTTGTGCTTTGGGACTATTATTAAGTAAAGTAAGAGTTACTTGAACACAAGCACTGAGTGATACCACCACAGTTGTTCTGATAACCAAGACAACTTCGAGGTGACTAACAGATGAGAAGCATATGCAGCATGGATGTGCTAGACAAAGGGATGATTCATGTCTCGGGTGGGACAGAATGGGATGCTGCGAGATTTCGTCACACTACTCAGAATGGGATTCATTTTAAAACTTAAGAATTGTTTATTTCTGGAATTTCCCATTTAATATTTTGCCCATACACTGAAGATGTGCTTTTCTTCTCCAAACATATAGCTTCAATTTGTGTGCAGAGGTATGAAGGGGCCTGTGGGAAAGAGGGAAGAGATTAACCAAAGAATTTATATGCATATATGCATAACCCAGGGACACAGACAATAGTGCAGTGAAATCCTGGGGAGGGGGCGGAAACAGGGTGGAGAGAGTCAATGAGGGGGAAAAAGAGGGACATCTGCCATACTTTCAACAAAAAAGATACATTTTTTAAATGCCCATAAAATGCCTCAGAAACAAATCTTTGTCAAAGACTAATCTTATCCTATATAATAAAAGCCTAATATGCAAATTGACTGAACGGCGGAACGACCAACGGAACAACCGGTCTCTTTGACATGCACTGACCACCAGGGGGCAAGACGCTCAATGCAGGAGCTGCCCCAGCCTGCAGGCCCCAGGCCAGCCAAGGTGGGTGCCAGCAGGGGCCCCCCGATTGCCCTGCCGGTCAACCCACAGATTTGCCTTGATCACAGGCCAGGTCTAGGGACCCTACCCATGCAGAATTTCATGCACCAGGCCTCTAGTTTATAATAACCAAAATCTGGAAAAGCTCAAGTGCCCATTAACAAAGGAATAGGCAATTAACAGTATATTTATATTATGGAATACTACTTAGTAATAATAAGGAATAAACTACTGATATATAAGAAAATAAATGAATCTCAACAACATTCTGAAAGACTTCAGAAACAAAGTATTATATACTGTAAAATTATTTTTATAAAGTACTAATTAGGCAAAACTAACATATAAGATCAGTGTTTATTTCTGGATAGGTGGGGGGGTACTTGACTGAAGGGGCACAAGGAACTATTTCATCTACTACAGTTGTATCCCCTTATTCACAGTTTCTCTTTCTGTGGTTTCAGTTACCCACGGTCATTTCTAACATTTACATTAGGCTCATCTGTCTAGTTTTCATCTTTTAAATTCCCTATCTGCTCTTGAATATTGGCTACTTTTTCCCTCTGTGTACTTGAACACACATTCATCAGCGATTTGAACGCTTCTATTTGACAATTTCAATGTCTGGGCTATTCGTGGTCTAGTTTATTAAATTAACTCTTTTTATCTGGATTGTGGGCTTTATTTTCTTGCCTTTTCATGAGTATTATTTAAAAAAAAAATTCTGGTGAGGCCTCGCGCACCTAGCTCCGGGTGAGGCCACGTGCCCCTGGGTCTGGGAGAGGCCACGCGCCCCCGGGTCCAGGTGAGGCCATGTGTCCCTGGATCTGGGTGAGGTCTCGCGCACCTAGGTCCGGGTGAGGCCACGCGCCCCTGGGTCTGGGAGAGGCCACGCGCCCCTGGGTCTGGGTGAGGCCACGTGCACCTGAGTCCAGGTGAAGCCGTGCCCCTGGGTCCGGCCGAGACAAAACCAGAGGGAGTCGGACCTCTGTTACCACCATTTGTCCACCATCCAGAGCTGAGGGGTCAGTGCTGACATGTACACATAAGGAACTGGTGGACATCGAAATTGGGTCTCTAAAGAACTGTTGGTCCAGAAAGAAACTCACTACAGACTGATTCATCTGCCTGTCAGCATAACTATTATTGCTCGTCTCACATTCAGTTCTTATAAGTATATCTCTAGTGACACATGATCTCGCTCATCTAGGGGAAATGATGAACAACATAGACTGATGAACAAGAACAGAACCAGAAACAAAGAGGCATCGATCGGACTAGCGGGCCTCAGAGGGAGGATAGGGGAGGTTGGGGGGAGGGGGGAGAGATCAACCAAAGGACTTGTGTGCATGCATATGAGCCTATCCAACGGTTAAGTTCAACAGGGGGTTGGGGCATCCATGGGGAGGGGTATGGGATGGGAATGGGGGGTGAGGACAAATATGTGACACCTTAATCAATAAAGAAATTTAAAAAAAAATTCTGAACATTGTATATAAAAGTAGAAAAATATAAACTAAAGGTAATATTTCTGCTCAGAAAAGTATTTATGTCTCTTCTCCTGTCACACTGCAGTGTATATGTGCACATGTTGGGGTTAGTGCTGTGTGAGTAAACTGGACCAGTAGTTAAGCTGTGTCTGAGCTTTGTTATTTACCACAGGTGGGCTCAGTTCTGTTCCACTGTCAGACTGGTGCAGGCCATGTGTATCTATCCTCTGTGTGTGTGGTGGGGGTTCTCTCTCAGCATTGTGTCTCCCCAAACTCTAGTAGCATATCTGGTGGCTGGTCATAGCGTGGGGTTTTCTCATTTCTCTCCACTACTCTCTTACTTCTCCTGGGCTGCCCTAAAATTTCACTATCGCTCTCTCTCAGTTCCACTACCCTGTGCCTTTGTCATGAATACTCATGAAGGCCTGGGAAAAAGAATTGGCAGGGAGCCTTAGCCACTTTGGCTCAGTGGATAGAGTGTGGGTCCACAGAGAGAAGGGTCCTGGGTTTGATTCCAGCCAAGGGCACCACCTACCGTACTTTCTGGAGGGTAGGTTAGAAAAACCTATGACAATGTATATCAGATTGCTTAAAACCCAAATACCTTATTTTCTGGCGTATAAGACCCCCAACTTTTGAGATTTTCCTGGGTTAAAAAGTCGTCTTATACGCCGGAAAATACGGTACATCAGTTGCAGGCTTGATCCCTGACCCTGATTGGGTGTGTGTGGGAGGCAACCAATCAATGTCTCTCTCTCACATGGATGTTTCTCTGTCTCTCCCTCTCCATTCCACTCTCTCTCAAAAAATCAATGGAGAAAATATCATCAGGTGAGGAGTAACCTAGGGGCTCTCTAGGCCAAGCAGTCATGCCAGTCCAAACATAGGCTTAACCTTTGCTGAAAGTTTAGCCATTTTTTTCTACCTGCATCTAAGGTAGCTTCTTCCTTCTTTTCCTGCTCAGTTAGGGAAGAAAGTAGCCACAATTCCCTTCTGTTCTTGGAGAGTCTTGTCAAACTTTGGAGTTTACTGTAGTTCCATATGATTTTAAAAAATTATTATTATTACTAATTTTTGTGACTTCAGTTTTCTCACAGGCTTTAAAAATAACTTTGTTTTCCTATATTATCTGGCTTCTCATTTTGTTAAGAGTATGGTGTGACTTGCTTTCCACAAAACAAGTGGAAACCCCATAACTGTTTTTTAATGTCTACATCTCAGAAGGTCAGAGTAAGATACCATTGAAGTGATTTGAGGCCGGCATTATAATCTTCACTTGTCAATGAAGTAAGACCCGTTCCAGAGTTTAGGAAATCAGAACTTGTATTCTTTTGAACTATTTTCTTTCTCTTGTCTTCACCCCGCGTGCTGTGTAGCCAGTGTTATATCACAGCTCATCTGAAACCTATCACTTTGCAGCCCTGGCAGGGTACCACTGTACGGGTCACAATTGACGTATGTGTAGAGGAGAAGCAGAAATGAAACTGATGGAAAAACCTGCCATGGTCTTGAAAGATGAGATGAAGAATACGTTCATAGTACTCACTTTGGCTTCTGCTCGTGAAGGCTTCTTCCAAGCACTGTCTCACCCCTTCGGCATTTGGTTGGAACAACTTTAAAAAGTGTAATGGATGAGTGAGAGCCTCATTGGAATTTGAGCGTGTGGTCCTAGGGTTGCCAAAGCTGGCTGTGGAGACGATTACATTTTGTTCTGTTTCTTAAAGAGATCCATTCAATGGTCATGAGAGAAACTGTGTTTTCATCGATAGTTGACTCCAATAATTTGTTTATACAAAATAGTAGAGCTCCTTGATATCAGATTAGAGATGCTGATATGAATTCCATATAACTGAATTTTTTTGCACCTAAATTTAGAATCACATTAAAATAGCACATGCCTTGAAATACTCTTGTACTCAGCTTCCTGTTGTTTGTGGGATTAGTGACATGTTTGTTCAATTAATTACACACATTATTTTAGAAAATTACCTTTGCCTTTAGGCTTGACTTAAAAAGGCTTGGGTTGCATTCAGAGAGGCACTTGGTTAGTTACAGCAATAGCTCTTGATTACTGTAAACCGCAAATGATTAGGATTCAGATGGCTGACAATATCACTTTTGATGTACTAAAGAGAATTTTATTAGCCAACCAAAATTTTATCCAAGCAAGTCCCTCCAGCCATGTTAAGGCCACTGGATGAAGGTCTGCTGGTCCTGGTCCTCTTTATAAAATGTGACCTGAGTTACTTGTTAGAACATCAGTTTAGGAATAATCATTAAGAAACTAAAACTGGGTTATGTGGAGGAGAGGTTTTTGAGGCTGACATGGGCATTACATTATCACACCTTTCTTTGTTTACACACATACCCAGCTTGTGGCTACGGACGGACGGGAGACAAGTATAAAGGAGCTGTTCTGGGCTTTGAGGGCTCCATATTGCAGTCTTGCTCTACAGTAACGTACAGCAGGGTGCAGCCTCTTACGTCCTTCTTCCTTCTCCTCAGTGCTGGTTCTTCACTGTCAATGGGACATTGACTATTAGGAGAAACCAATAGGTAGATCATAAAAGAAATATGATAGAGCTAGATTTTAAAGATGTTTTTATGGAAAGGGAAGAAATTCTTTCAGTAAAAATGAGCCATAAAACTACTCAGCCCATTCCCACCCCCAAATTATATCCAGAATTGATCAGCTGTCATCTTATATTACATTTGATGATCTTATATGCTTAGCAGCTCACAGAAAGAGGAGGAAATGGTATTTGTCTTTAGATATTATGTTTTGTTGATAAATTTGAAGATTAAACAAACTATAGGTATTTCTAGGAAATGGGATAATTCCCAGCCTTTCCCCCTTTTTTAGCAGATATATCAAAAATTCTATATGTGATAAAAATAAAACGAATGGAATTGCCAAGTGCGCACTATTGGTTGAGTCATATTGGCCCCTATTTTTGTAGCCATTCTTAGAAAATTACTGTAATAAGGGAGCCAGAAATAGAACACAATGAATTATTTATTTATTTTTTAAATGATCTCTATCCTAATTGCCTTCCATCTTGGCTGAGTGAGAATCACCCATTCTTTTAAAGAATTCCCAAACCAGGTTTCCCCACAAATTACTGAAGTCATAATCTCTATTTCTAAACCTCTTCAGGTAATTCTAAAGTCCCCAAGGTAGGAACAACCACCCTCTCTTTAATCTCTGAGTGTAGTCCCCAGATCAGCAGCATTAGTATCATCTAGGAAATGATTAGAAATGCAAATTAATATAATTAATCCATACATATTCAATATATAGAGTATGATACAGTTTGGCATATGTACTCCCACAAGAAATCATCATCACAGTAAAAGGAATGAACATGTGTATTACTCCCCAAGGTTTCCTTGCACTCCTTGGACATCCCTCTCTCTCTTCCTCCTCATTTTCAGACAACCACTGATTTGCTTTCTGCCACATAAATTACCTTTACATTCTAGAATTTTTATGTAAATAGAATCATGTAGTATGTACTTTTAAAAAACTAATAAACTTTTTAAGCAGGTATATGTTTATAGAAAAAAATTAGCAAAAAGTACAGTTTCCATATACCCATTCACCCTCACCCTGCCCCTCCCAATTTCCCTTATTTTTGCCATCTTGCATTATTGTGGCATATTTGTTAAAATTGATGAGCCAATATTGAGATATTAACTAAAGTCCATAGTTTATATTAGAGTTCCCTCTTTGTGTTGTAGAGTGAACCCTAATGTAGTAGGGTTTTGACAAATATTGATTTTGACAAATGTATGATGACATGTATCCACCATTACAGTATTATACAAAACGATAGGTTTATTGCTCTAAATATTCCTAGTGCTCCACTTTCCCCCTTCCCCCTGGCAACCACTGATCTTTTTATGGGTTTTGACAAATGTATAATGACATGTATCCACCATTACAATATAATACAGAATAATAATTTTAATTCCCTCCCAAATCCCTTGTGCTCCACCTCCCTTCCTTCCACCTGACAGCCACTGATCTTTTTACTGTCTCCACACATTTACCTTTTCCAGAATGTCATATAATTAGAATTACATAGTCTGTAACCTTTTTGGATTAGCTTCTTTCACCTAGCAACATGTATTTAAGGTTCCTTCATGTCTTTTCATGGCTTGATAGCTCAACTCATTTTATCACCATGTATGGATGAACCACAGTTGGATTATCCATTCACCAAATGAAGAAAGTCTTGATTGCTTCAAAGTTTTATCGATTATGAATAAACCTGCTCTAAACACTCATGTGCAGGCATTTGTGTGGACATAAGTTTTTAAGTAGTTTGGGTAAATACCAAGGAGGATGACTATTGAATAATATGGCAAGAGTATGTTTAGTTTCCACCAGGAATGATTGAGAGTTCCTTTAGCTCTACTTTCACACTAGTATTTGGTGTTGTCAATGTTTTGGAGTATGGCAATTCCAATAAGTATAAAGTGGTATTTTATCATTGTTTTAATTTGTGATTTCCCAATGACATATAATGTTGAGCATCTTTTCCTATGCTTATTTTCCATCTGCATTTATCTTATTTGATGAGATGTCTATATCTTTTATCCATTTTAAAAAATTAGGTTGTACTTTTTCTTATTGTTGAATATTAAGAATTCTTTGTATGTTTTAGATAGAAATCTTTTATCAGAAATGCGTTCTGCACAGATTTTCCCTCAGTACATGATTTATCTTTTCATCCTCTTAATGCACTATTTTGACTGGGTTCTTTCACTACACAAAGTTATTTATAGACTCCTTCATGTCATTGCATATACTAATAGTTCATTCAGTTTTATAGTAGAATTGTATTCCATTGTGTGGATATACCATACATTACTTATCAACTTGCCTGTTAATAGAATTCAGTTGTTTCCGGTTTTCACCATTACAGATACAGGTACTACATATAATGTTCCGGTACCATTTTCTGTTAGGACATATCATAGACTTTCATTTTTCTTGTGTAAAGACCTAGTAGCAGAATAGCTACAGTATATGATGAGTATATGTTAATTTTTTGAAAGAAACTTCCAACTGTTTCCCTGTGGTGGTTGTAATTCTTACCAGCAGTGTATGAGTATTTCGGGTTCTCCACATCTTCACTAACAGTTGTTATGATTGGTCCTCTCCACTTCAGTCTTCTACTACTCCATGGTCTTGAGTACTGTAACATTATAATTCATGAAGTCAAGTAGTGACAACTCAATTTTGTTCTTCCTTTTCAACATTTAGAGGCAGAGTAGAAATTGATATTGAAAAGGATGAAAACCATTCTAATTTTTGCCTTAGTATGTAGCTCAAGCAGCAATTTTGAGTTTGCTATCCAGGAACCCCAGGAAGTCCACTGTCAGGAGGTTCAGAAGGTCAGCACTCTTCTCATGATAACACCCAGGTGACTTTTATGTTTTTCACTTTCATTCTCCCACAGGTGTGCATTGGAGCCTCCCAAGGCTATATAGTGTGTGACACCATTGCTCTGACAGCTGATAGAAAGTGTGCTGTGCATATGTGTTTTCCAAACTTCTCAGTTTTAATTTTGAATATGGTAAATATTTATCTATGTAACACATATGAGCAATAGCTCTTGGGGGGATCCTCAGTGATTTTTTAAAAAAATGTCAAGTCTGAGCCCAAAGATGTAGACAAGAGTTAAAGATAGAAAAGTGGTGTCATAAAATGTGGGGAAAGTATAGAGATTGAAACAAAGGAAGCAAATATTTAAAGTGTGAGAAACAGAATACCTTCAAAGCTCTGTTTACTGTATATTCTTCTTCACACTGGGAAGGGGGGAGTATAAACACATCTCTACATGCTGTTAGTGGCCCCAGGGACCTGGCCTTTGTTCGGATGTTGACAAAACTCTAGCTTCTGTAGCGCTAGACTTGCTGTCTCACGGCTTTATCCCAGGGTCGCCCGCAGCCTCTTTCCACTGTGCCTGGTCAAATGGAGCATTTTTCAGTTTATGAGAAGCTGCCACTGGTTAACTGGCTTCCAGTGTGAAAATACCATTGCAGGGACTGCGGGTTTGATACTGAAACCTGCTTGCGTTTCTGAGAGTCAAAGGCTGCTGGGCTGCTGCCACCCGAGGAGAACTTAGATATTCATAGGGGACAGAGGAGTGATGATTTTCAGAGAGAAAGCAATGGTTTCTGTTTCTCCATGTTTATTGGTAATATTCATTTGTTCATGTGCAGATGCTTTAACGTGAATGAAGAGAGGATTTTTAGAATAAATAATAAAATCTTCCCCCCTCTATTTCCTACATCAGTGCCCTTTGGCTGTAACACACTGCCTTGCTAAGTTTGTCATAGGAGACTGAGATTTATAATGCTATTGGGGGTGGGGGGGAGAAGTCGGGGGGGGGGGCAAACCGTTTTAAAATTCTACTAACACAAATCACAGTAATGAATTCTTTGTTAATAATGTTACTTTAATGCTTATTCTGAGTACCACTCCAGTTTCTTCTGCTATTGATAAAATTACCCTTTTAATGTTAAAAAATGTCCCCAGAGCACAAATCTAAAATGTAAAATATTTAAGTAAATGAAATTGTCATATTCTTTTGAGACCAAAATTAATTTTTTTTAATATTTTTCTGGAGACCTCTAGTTTGCTTTTACTCCAACTGTTATAAGTTTCATTCTTCTTCATATGTATAAATAAAACATATTATTTTCTCCTAGGGTTAAGTTTAGGCATTCCAATTAAAACAACTGTATGAGTGTTTTTTAAAAAGTTTCTTCAAAATAAATTAGCCTTACATAAAATGTAGTTTGCTGTTCTACATATTTTTGTAGATGTTTGTTTGGGTTTTTGTCCAATAATTATGATATTAAACCCAAATATTTTAGAATGAAAATATATCCCTTCGTTCTAAGGATAATTTTAAGCATTGGAATTTAAGTGCCTAGTTGGAACTTGTCCAAGTTTTTGTCAAGATGTATTAACAA
Source organism: Eptesicus fuscus (assembly GCF_027574615.1). Lineage (NCBI taxonomy): Eukaryota > Metazoa > Chordata > Mammalia > Chiroptera > Vespertilionidae > Eptesicus > Eptesicus fuscus. The sequence goes on along the minus strand of NC_072490.1, from coordinate 15,507,138 downwards.
AATTCTTATAAATCTATAAATTATAACTATAAATAACATAGTTAAAGACTCAACGGTAAATAAGTTGAAAGACATACTGGCAGCATGAGAGACAATTTAAGATTCTGAGAGGTAGGGGGATGTTAGTACCTTTCACCCCCTGCTTTTACTGAGATAAATTAAAATCACTAATACAGAGGAATAGCACGCTGGGTCATGCCATTAACCTGTGCTGATTGCTCAGCAGTCGTCACCAGCAAAACCATGGAGTTTTCATCAAAGCAATGGTCACTTTGTTTATTCAGCATATATTTTTGAGCTACCTCTATGTGCAGGATTATGTTAAGGTAGTTACTTTTTCATGTTCTGTGTGTAGATCACAAGTACAATTGCACAATTGTAGTTTTACAGGAATTTTGAATCTGCGGGAATGTCTTAAAATGTATACCCTCAAACAAATTACTTTTTGAATATTAATATGTAGTTAGAAAATGTCTTCCTATATGAAGTTAGGTGATTGGCTTATAGGACTTGAAAGTATATTTTATTCAGAGAAAATAGAAGTCTGCTAGTTGCATATTCTTATTTTTACAGAATAAACACAGTTGCTGAATTTTGTAGAATCTGACATCAACTTTTTTATTTTTTTATAAATGAACAAAACTAAGCAGAAGGCAGTATTCATATGTAATAGAGCATGAAAATATGCTGTGATTGCTGTGATTATTGTTGTTGCTATTGCTTTAGAGGACAAACTTATTCTCAGAAAAGAAATTGAGGTGTATAAAAGCAAAGTAAAATCTGAACTAATAAACTAACATGAAAGATACATGGAACTTTAAAACTGATGGTGGTACAATCAGTCATGTACAGGTTTTCGGACCAGTATCTAATTTTGACTTTCTCCCATAGTCAATAGCTGTTCAGTTCTTGTATCTTCAGTGCATAATAATGAACTATATCATTTACTTGATGTGAAAATGTATAACTTTTAGAAAGAATCTATACCCTTGCCAGATAGCTCAGTTGGTTAGCATATAATCCTAATACACCAAGGTTGCAGGTTCAATCCCTGGTCAGGGCACATATAAGAATCAACCAATGAATGCATAAATAAATGGAACAGCAAATCAATGTTTCTCTCTTTCTCTGTCTCTGACCCTTTCCTTTCTAAAATCAATAAATACAATTCAAAAAAAAAAAGAAAGCATTTGTAGAAGACACTGTGGTAGTAAAGGTCAGGCTTCTCATGTGAGCATCATTGTAAGGATTTGCTCCTCCAGGACACATCTGCCTGCCACTAGCTACCCTAAGACGCCATCACAAAGTCCAGGACTAGTTTTTCTTGGATTGGCTCCATCACTGTTGAGGAGGAATTCCTAAAGAAACTAAGAGTCTTCTTCAGGTATTTTGGATGAGAGAGTAACAGATTACCAGGCCTACAGGAGAAGGCTGGGATGCAGAGCTTCTTTCCTTCATGCAAGAGAAGGGAGAACAGAACACCCAGGATGCAGAGCAGGGAGCCCTCTCTTGCTCCCTGCACCTCACTTTATGAGTGAAACTCAACAGGAAAACACACCTGCGCCTTCAGCATCCCAGCTGTTACTCAGTTTCCTTTCTCCTTTTCAAGAAATCATGATAGTGCTAACAATAGAAAAGGCTCACAAAATACTTGGAGAATTGATTTTGAATACAACTTTGACTTATTTTAATATATACAGAAAAGGCAATCATTTGTGAACTTGCACACTTTATTATTAGTTTTAAATTGTGAGCCATAACACTTTATATTTTTATCATCACCAAAGGGTCACGTTGGCACAGTTCAGAGACCCTGGTATAGGACGGAGTTGTTAGAAGGAAACCAGTGTCAGGACAGGGATGAAGACTGAGGATCCAAGCACAAGCAAGGAGCAGCAAGCAGAATGGGTGTTGGGACCAAGGAAAGCAATAGCAAGAATAAAACAAAAGCTATGTTATGCTTGATTGCCTTGGTTTTCCTCCTGTTGTATTGAAGGGATTTTTCCAAATGGGTTCTGAAGCCTTGAGATTCTAGGGCAAGCATGTCAAAGTCGCGGGCCATGGGCCGCATGTGGCCCACAACGAATATTTTTGCGGCCTAGACAATATAACGATATGTAAGAAATGTTATATAAAAATTTTTGTAACTTAATTTTTACAATATCCTGTTATACATAATCTATATATATAAAAGGCCAAGTGACCATCCAACTGTCTGACCAGCTGGTACATATGATGAGCACTTGACCACCAGGGGGCAGACACTCAATGCAGGAGCTGCCGAGCTGTGGTGACTTGATAGCAGTGGTTCTCAGGTGACGCACCCCGGAACCAGGGAGGAGGGAGCCCAATTCCTTGTGGGGCCATGCGATTCCACCTTTGGCTGTGGGTGCACGAATCCGTGCACTGGGCCACTAGTCATTAATAACAAACTACAATGTTCGCTAATGACTGATTACTATAATTGTGTTGCAATCATTTCCCTTACACGTCTTATGCGCAGGCGTACCATTTCTCTCCACTAATACTAGCAGTGAATATTTTAGCAGCCGATTGCCACGTTATTAGTCTTGGACTGACTTGTTTGGTGTGTGCAACAGGAAATATTTCGTTTTCGGAGAACAAGAAAAGTAGGTTTATTTGTGTTACACTTATTAATTTGTGAAGTTATTCAGTGTCTGGTAAGTTAATGTTCAAGAAAAAATATTAATTTTTATTAAAGTGTTCTATTATTTTATGTTAATGATTACTAATTTATTTCAGCCCTTTGTATTCAGCATGTCTCTATCGAAATAAACCTATGTTTCTATGAAAATTGAAGCTTATGTTTTTTTGCAGCCCACATAAACTTAAACCTTGTTTATTTGGCCCGTGTTAGCCTTTGAGTTTGACATGCTTGTTCTAGGGAGAGCTAGAGGGCCAACTTGGTGAACGTGTAACAGAAAGCCAGTATAGTCTTGTGTTGGCAGGTGAGAGCTGCTTGTGTGCATTTGTTCCAAAATCTGGGTTTTGTTGACCTCACGTTGGTGGCTTTAAATTGGCCATAGCTCGACCATTCACATCAGAAATCACCAAATGCTTCAAATCAGAGCTATCAGCCAGTTGATCACCATACACCAGCACACCTCGGATAAAGTTTCAGGCACCTTATCAATAACAGATTACATTTAGCAACAAAAAGTGGCAAAAGAACTTTAGGATATGAATCATCTATTTTCTTCTTTAGTATTACAGTTTTGCAAGCCAGTTTCTTCCCATTTCATTAGCAACACTAAGATACAATAAAGCAAGAGAGCCTGTAGGAACTTATAAACTCAGGATGAATGTTTGTTAAATAATTAAAAAGATTCATGCTACCTACTCAAAAGTAAACAAAGTTTTATACACACACACACACACATATAATATGTATAAAATATCATATATAATATATACATATTACGTATTATGTAATCTACTAGAGGCCCAGTGCATGAAATTTGTGCTCAGGGGATGTGTCCCTCAGCCCAGCCTGCACCCTCTCCAATCTGGGACATCCCTCTCACAATCCAGGACTGCTGGCTCCCAACTGCTCGCCTGCCTACCTTCCTGATTGCCCCTAACCATTTCTGCCTGCCAGCCTGATCACCCCCTAACCACTTTCCTGCCAGCCTGATTTCCCCTAACTGCCCTCCCCTACAGGCCTTGTCACCCCTAACTGCCCATCCCTGCAGGCCTGGTCTCCCCCAACTGCTCTCCCCTACAGGCCTGGGTCCCCCCCCCCCCCCCGACCCACTTCCCTTTCCTGCAAGCCCAATCACCCCCAACTTTCCTCCTCTACCAACCTGGTCACCCATAACTGCCCTCCCCTGCAGGCTTGTTCGCCCCCAACTACCCTCCCTTGCAGGCCTGGTCCCTCCCAAATGTCCTCCCCTGTTGGCCTGTTCGCCCCCAACTGCCCTCCCTTGCAGGCCTGGTCCCTCCCAAATGTCCTCCCCTGCTGGCCATCTTGTGGTGGCTATCTTGTGTTCACATGGGGACAGCCATCTTTGACCACATGGGGGCAGCCATCTTGTGTGTTGGAGTGATGGTCAATTTGCATATTACTCTTTTTATTAGATAGGATATTATAAAAAGCCCGTGGCTGTAACACCATAATGCCATAATAACCAAACGACTGGTCACCAAGAGGTGCTCCGTGCACCTCTCAGGCTCTCCCCCCAACCTCCGGGGTGCCGGCAGCATCAAGGGAGAGTCACGGGGTGCCAGCAGCACCCCTGGAGTGTCACGGGGCAACAGCAACATCTGCAGAGTGTTGCCAGGTACCAGCAGCGTCCACAGAGCATGCAGGGTGTCGAGGGGAGGCGGACATGGCCCTGATGGCAGGCTAGACCTAGGGTACCCTACACGTGCATGATTTAATTGTGCGCTGGGCCTCTAGTATGTATATAAATATATATGGTATATATATTTTACTGATTTCATCTGGGTTTTTGTTTGGCTCAGTGCTTCTCAACTTTAATGTGCATGTAGATCATCTAGGGGTCACATTAAATGCAGATTCTGATTCTATAAGCATAGGGTGGGCCTGAGATTCTGCATTTCTAGTAATCTTCTAGGTGACGGTGATGGTCCTGGTCTATGGACAATATTTTGACTAGTGAAGATTGAACTACTGTGGCAATTAGAAAAAAGTAAATAAACAATAAGGCAGACAAAGGTATATTTAAAAGTATCTAGTTTCTCAGAAAGGAAACTCTGCATAGGAGGAAGAATGATGCTTTATTTTTGTGTTGAGGATCTTTGAAGCCAGACTGTTGCACTTTTTTTTTTTTTTTTTTTGGCAGATGTTTGTTGAGTTCACACAATACAGTGAAAGACTAAATGAGCTGGAAACATTAGAGATCCCAATTATACAACTCACTGGCTATCCACAAGCCTGAACAATGAGAAGCATTCTGTGTGCTTTACTCATTTAACTTCATTGAAACCCTTCTTGGCATCCAAGTTACATTAATGTGATAACTCTTGTGTAGCAATTAACAAACTGTGGCGATTGGGAACATTTCTGGAGTTCATCCTATTGAATGGCAGCAGGCTTTGGGCCTCTAACTCTTAACTTTTTTCTTAGGGTTGATCTGTCTTTGTAGAAGATTTATAATCTTTTTTTTTTTTTTTTCCATTTTCCTTTGCCAAAGTGAGTTACAGCTGTATCTTTCCACCAGACATTTAGTTTTGGAAGTCATTTGTCATGGGTGAGTTTTGAGCCGTGTCTTCTTTTGCTCTCTCTTGTTGGAAAACTCATTGAATCTTCAGGAAGATAATGGCATTGAACCCACACAAATGCACATCCAACACTTCCAGCAGGGTCACAAAAGCTGAGTGTTCTGCATTGCCCTGAGCCTTGTAAGTTCAAGAGCACTGAAAGGCAAATGGTGGGCTGAATAATACCGTAGCCAATGCTAACAATATTGGGTATTGTGTCTATTCGAGTGGCACAGAATTAACTGGGTGGCTGGAAGGAGGCTTGAGGAAGAGAGAGAGAGAAAAAAAAAAGCTTCTTTTCCAAACTGGGAGGGCAAAGAGTATGTTACCCTGGGGAGCTGCCTGATCTTTCAGCACTGAAATGCAGCATTGTTTTCATAACAGCTCAAGGGTGTTTGGAAGTCTGATGGAAAGGAACTGAGGTACTACCTTCAAGCACTGGAAAGTGCTCCTAGTTTTATCGTTTCCTATCTGTAGGAAAGCAAGGCATGGGCTTCTTTCCTTCCTACAAGTGCACTTTGCATTGTTCTGCACAGATGAAGGCTGTCCTGTGGCAGAGAACCAAGTGGAGGGGTGTTCTGACTTCCTGGCGAAATTTGTAAGTGGATGCAAGAATGATTTCCTGGTAAAGTAACTTGACTGTACAGTGTAAGGGGCTTGGCTCTGGTGGAGTCTCAAATCAAGAGTCTTTTTAGTATAGCAAAATAAGAGTCTCTGTCCCAAGATCTGTGATCTGTTTAATTATCCGTGACTGAAATTGTCCTGTTTTACCATCTTCCCATTTTTCATCAGAATATGTTTCAGCCATGTAGCATGCTGTTCTTTTTTAAAACTACTCTTGGTAGGTTCAATGATTAGCCTATATGTATGATCAGAGGAATTCTGAACAAGATGCATTTTTAAAAGCATGCATAAGGAAGCTACACAAATATTACTTGAGAAAACATGATAAGAAATAAAGAAAGGAAGGATGGAAGGGAGGGAAATAAAGAGAAAGACTAGAAGGAAGTGAGAGAAAATTGAAAGAAAGAAAATGTATAATTTGTTACACTTAATGTGAAATGAAACATTAAAGCTTTCAAGTGAAGTCTGTATTTTCTGATCCTATCCTATATAATAAAAGGGTAATATGCAAATCAACCAAACAGCGAAATGACCGGTTGCTATGACACACTGACCACCGGGGGCAGATGCTTAATGCAGGAGCTGCCCCCTGGTGGTCATTGTGCTCCCACAGGGGTAGCGCTGCTCAGCCACAAACCGGGCTGATGGCTGGCGAGCGCAGCGGCGGTGATGGGAGCCTCTCCCACCTCTGCAGCAGCACTAAGGATGTCCACCTGTAGCTTAAGCCATCAGTCGGACATTCCCCAAGGGCTCCCGGACTGCTAGGACTGCTAAAGGGTGCAAGCTGGGCTGAGGCTGAGGGACGCCTCCCCGCCCCACCCCCCGCCCTCCCCCCTCACCCCCCAGTGCACAAATGTCGTTCACCGGGCCTCTAGTATTATATAGAATGTTATGACTTCATTGATATTTCTCAAATATAAGGTTCAGCTTTATGATTTAGTAAGTGACCAGACCCATCTGTCAGGTACCTCTGTGGGTTGTATATTAAATATACCCAAATATCACATGCTTAAACTTCAAGTTTAGACTTTAAAAAAAAGTATTTAAAGTTTGCAGAAACACAGGAGAAATCAACTGATTCCAGAGAAATCTCTCTGGATTGTTGAGCTCTGAACCAAATTACCGTTCACAGACTAGGACATCATTATCCCATGAATCACTCTAATAGTCTCATGGTAAATTGTAGCTGAGCAACTTATTTTGTAATGCCATTATGCATCAAGAATCACCATTGTTGCAAAATGGACAAGAAGAAAACTCATTGCTCTCAATGTAAACAGCGATGAAAATAAACATACTTTGTCTTGGCACTTTAAAATGTTCCATAAGCTACTAAATCGGTGGTAGAATAATCAGAACAATGGATGGGGATGGATAGCTAAGTATAGTTTGGGGAGCTGCCTAGATTGTGGTTTGTGTCTAAATGGCTAAGCGCTGTGTGGCTCTTCCGGTGTCCCGGACTACTGAATAACCTGGCAAGAAGAATTTGTTCATCAGTGCAGATGACTGATTTGGCACAGCTTATGAATTCAACGTGAAGAGGCCTGATTTTGTACCTTGGATGAGTGCAAATATTGAGTCCTTGTAGCCAGTTTTCAATGCTTGTTTTGAGCTCGCACTTGTCACCTGGTTACCAAGAGAAGTTCTTTACTTTCTCAGCAATTGTTACTTTAATTTTTTTTTCTCTGAGTGAGGCAATGCTGAAGGAATTCCTTTATCTGTAAGCTTAGCACAGAGAAAAAGACCTTTCTTACCAGGTCTCTCCAGGAAGGCAGAAAATGCAGTTTCCTCTATTTCCCGGAGACACTTCTGGTTATGTGCTGGTATCATCTCTATTAGAAGAATCTATTCAAGTCAAAATTAACTCCTTAAACTTTGGAATGCCTCATATGAGTTCTTTCCGCCTTCGTGGTAAAACTAAAGTCAGTTTTTGCCCAGCCGGTGTGGCTCGGTGGTTGCACATCGACCTATGAACCAGGAGGTTTAATTCCCAGTTAGAGCACCTACAGGCTTGATCCCCAGTTAAGAGGCAGTGCGGGAGGCAGCCGATCAATAATTCTCTCTCATCATTGATGTTTCTATTTCTCTTTCCCACTATCTTCAACTGTTAAGTCAATAAAAATATATATATTTTGAAAAGTCAGTTTTTATCTCTCATTACCCAGTTCTTCAAAATAACAAAAACTAGGGTGAGTAGCCTCTGTTTTCTTAACAAAAGAGTTCTACATTAGCTTGAGTCCTTCCATTGGCTCTGGCCAAAGGCACGGGCATCTGCTAGTTCCCCATATCATTCAGGCATTCTAAAAATAACGTTACTTTTAGAGTAGTTTTTGGATTTACAGAAAAGTTTTAAAGCTTTTCTATAGTCCTGAGATTGATGTCCAATCGCTTATGAAGTAGACGTCATACTGGCAATATGTTATGTAAGGTTAGTAGAGGATTTCCTTTTAATGATTTGTTATGATAAATGATTGTACACATAGTGGAAAACACAGTGCATCTGGCTGCTGTGAGCCCAGTGGGCTCCCATAGATGCCGTATAAAAGCATTGTTAATGGAACAAATGTTACGGAACCAGCAGCATAAAGGTGGCATTTCTACGAATATGTCAGCAGTGATTCTACCCTGTAGATGCTCAAAAGTTTTTCATAGATTTCATCTAGAAAATGACTAGAAAGCTTATTTTGAAGTAGTGTTTCAGTAGTAAGAAATATTTATACATTTCAGTCTTATCATACCTTTATGAAATAGTTTTTATTTTAAAAATAAAAATTTTAAGACAGTTCCCTTGATATGATATGATTTATGGAATAACTTTCTTAGTATAAGAAGCAAACCTACCCAGCCATTTGTGGCTCAATGATTGAACGTCAACCTATGAACCAGGAGGACATGGTTAGATTCTCAGTCAGGGCACATGCCTGGGTTGCAGGCTCGATCCCCAGAAGGGGGCATACAGGAGGCAGCTGATCGATGATTCTCTTCATCACTGATGTTTCTATCTCTCTCTTCCTCTCCCTTCCTCTCTGAAATCAATAAAAAAGTATATAAAAAAGAGAAGGGCAAACCTGACTTCCACTCTGGGTAATATAGCTCCTGATCCCCTTGCTTAGTATAACTATAAATTCTGGAAATGATGTAAGAGGCAACCAAGGAGAAGTCTATAATATTGAAGACAAAATGTTTAAGAAGCCTAGGGTTGGAGGAACAAGATAGCAAGAGAACATCTTATCACCATCCACCCAACAGCGGTAGACAATTCAAGCTTTCTGTCTCCTCATCCCTAACCTGGTAATAGTTGTCTCATTTCTTCCTTGGATTGCAAGAAGGGTTAGTGACAACGCCAGGCAAGGCCAGGGTCTATCGGGAATCCCACTGAAATATGCAGCCATGGGGAAGTCCCATCTTTCCCCACTGAGCCTGGAATGAAAAAAATGTTTCAAAAACTCCTATGACGGCAAGCTGAGTGAAAAAAACAAAAACCCATAGGTTTTATACTTTCTGATTCTGTATAACATTCTTGAAATGATAAAATGATAAAGGTGGAGAACAGATGAGTAGTTCCAGGTTTTAGAGACGAGAGTATCAGTAGTAAAGAGAGACACAGGTGTGGTTACAAAAGCAACAGGAGGGATCCTTATGGTGACAGAACAGGGATCTCTCTGTATTACTTGTTGCAAGTATAAATGAATGCATAATTCTCTCCAAATCAAAAGTTGAATTTTTAGGAAATGTAAAAAGCACCCAACTCTCGAGAAAATGTTTGGCACACAATTCAATTCTTAAAATAACACAGTGACAGTTTTCACGACATTTTTTTGATTATTAGAAAAAGCAAGTTTAATGCACTCTATACATTAAGATGCCACTTACGTTATTTCTAAACTAGAGGAGGTCTGGTGCATGAAATTCATGTGGCGGGGGAAGGGTCCCCTCAGCCTAGCCTGCACCCTCTCCAATCCGGGACATCCCTCTTACAATCCTGGACTGCTGGCTCCTAACCGCTCACCTGCTTGCCTGCCTGATCACCCCTAACTGCCTCTGCCTGCCAGACTGATCAACCCCAACTGCCCCCCTCCTCTGACCTGGCTCCCCCAACTGCCCCCCTCCCCCCCGCCCTCGCCACTGGCCTGGTCGTCCCACACAGCCTCTTCCGTCATCCGTTCGGTTGCAATGGTTGCTTAGGCTTTTATATAGATAGATGAAATAATTTTATACATTGTGGATAGAGACATAAATAGTGAAAGTCAAGAGATGTACATATTACTGTGATACACAGCAGTTTTGATATAATGCCTGCTTTTAGGAAAGACTGAGAGAATAGCAACATGGGTATGATGAAGCCTTGGTTATAATTGCTTTTTTTTTTTTTTTTTGCAGAAAACAAAAAACACTGAAACAAAAAATAGTAAAATATTATTTGTTAACCCCCATACTTGGTCTGTGTCATGTATTTTTTCTATGTAATTATACCATTGTTAGACAGGTCACATAATTATACCCTTTTGGTTTTTTTAAAGTGACTTTAGTTAAAAACATATTTTACTTCATTTCTGCTACATAAATGCAATGAAAGAGTATTTCAATAGGAGCTCCATGAAGCATCTTGGGGTATAACATTTTTTTTTAGTATATTATAATGGGATTAAATCAGCTAGGAGAACATTAATTCTAAAGAAATGTGGAACTGAGGAACTTGAATCAATCCCTCATTTAGCCTGCACATTCAGGTTTCCAGCAGGATTTGAGGCAAATTATAATTGAACAAAACAACCCACAAAATAGTACAATTCACGACAAAAAACTACAACCAATGTGTAAGTATAAGAAGCACCACAAATCTGAATAAAGTAATTACTTTTATTGAGTACTGTGTTTGGCTCTAAGTCTCTAGATGGCTCAACTAAAGATCTGTTAGATTCCAGTTATTTGTTGCTAACTTAGATTAGGTTACTGTATTGTTGATACAATTTATCCTTGAAATTTAACTCATTTGGGATTCAAAGAATACGAAGTAGTAGTTCTAGCCCAGAATATCCTTCCTTTTTTATTTTCTCATTCTTTCTCCTAAAACCTACTTACTCTGCTCCAATTGACCCCTTGCCAATCAGGTCAGAAATTAAGCCTCAGCCATTTGGGGGTTCCCTGCCAGGGTATATAAGATTGTACAAGTCTTCTGGCCTCTTGGGTGCTAGAAAGCTAGGGAAGGGACTAGGTCTTGTCTGTGGTGTTCAGTAGATTTATCACAGAGGTCTTGTCCTTTGCAACTTGACAGTTCCTGTCACCTGTCTCCTGAGTCCTGCTGCAGAGCTCTCTCTCACTGTGGTCCTCTCCACAGGCTGCAGCTCAGGGTCCACATCTGCTCCCTCCATCTCCACCCTCTCTGTGAGGGGCACATCCACTCCTCCCATCTCCGTCCTCTATGTCAGGGGCACATCTACTCCTCCCATCTCCATGCTCTATGTCAGGGGCACATCCGCTCCCTCCATCTCCGTCCTCTATGCCAGGGGCATATCCGCTCCCTCCATCTCCGTCCTCTCTGTGAGGGGCACATCCGCTCCCTCCATCTCCGTCCTCTCTGTGAGGGGCACATCCACTCCCTCCATCTCCATCTTCCATGTGAGGGGCACATCCACTCCCTCCATCTCCATCTACCATGTGAGGGGCACATCCACTCCCTCCATCTCCATCTTCCATGTGAGGGGCACATCCACTCCCTCCATCTCCATCTTCCATGTGAGGGGCACATCCACTCCCTCCATCTCCATCCTCTCTGTGAGGGGCACATCTACTCCTTCCATCTCCACCCTCTATGTGAGGGGCCACTTGTCTCACTTCCTGTCATACCCTTGTTCATACTGCATCCAGGCAAAGCTGTTTCTCCTCCCGCTTTCCCTGTGTCCCTCCACGTCCTCCTGCTCTGCAAGCATAACCTCACACAGTGGGCCTTGGCGAGTCTATTTTTTTTCTGGAGTGAGAGTGAAGAAAGAAAATTCCAGCACATTTTAATTTCTTTATTTTTTCAATTACAGTTCACATTCTGTATTATTTTGTAATACTTTCAGGTGTACAGAAGAGTGGTTAGATAATCATATACTTTACAAAGTGTGCCCTTGATATTTCCAGTACTCATCTGGCACCATGCATAGTTATTTAAATTATTGACTATATTTCCTATGCTGTACTTTCCATCCCCATGACTATTTTGTAACCACCAATCTGGACTTCTCAATCCCTTCACCTTTTTCACCTGGCCCCCCACTTTCCTACCCTCTGGTAATCTTTAGTGTGTTACCTGTATCTATGAGTCGGATTCTGTTTCGTTTATTCATTTATGTTGTTCTTTAGATTTCACATATAAGTAAAATCATATGGGACTTGTCCTTCTCTGACCAACTTATTTCACTTAGCATAATACCCTCTAGGTCCATCTATGGTCCTTTTTTCTTAATATAATTGCAATGGTAATTTTCCAAGCCAAAGCTTAGGGGAGTGGATACGGAAGCTGTCTGAAGTCCTCCACAATATAGTACAACTGGTTACAATTCTATTACAAAGACTTTTTTTCAAAGTGATCCATGGCCAAGCACATCACAAACTTCTATGTGTAGCTTGAAAGGAAGGGTTATTTCAGGGCAGTTGACTGGATTGATTTTAACTATGGTTTTTTTTAAAAAAATGTGAAAACAAAACATCTTTCCTCTCAATGCGTAGGAGGAAAGGAAAGGCAGTCTAGGAGAAAGCATATTCATTAAAAGGGGGCCAGAGATTAAATGAATTTTAATTCTGAAGTGGATCTATGAGAGCAGTATTTTGTGAGAAAAATGAGGATGTTTGGTGTTAACAGCTGGCGAGGGATAAAGAGCAAGCTAGAGGAATAGAGGGTGGAGGCATATGTAATGCAGGCATACGATTGCAACTCGGATTTCCAACTTCAGGTGCAGCGAAGTAAATCTATTATAATAAGACTCTCTTGCATATTGATACTTCTCTTTGCAGTGAGAGCATAGCCAGACTATTAAAAGCAAGCATGTTTCTAAGAAGAATTCTGAATCGGAGACTTCTAATAAACTGTCCTTTTGCCTTGGGGGGAACTCACTCCTTTTCCCAGAAGGCAGCTAAGACAAATGGTATTCAATGGAGGGGTGACATGGCACTAATCAAACAATTGCATCATAACTGATTTTTGCATATGGGCCAGCAAAAATAAACATTAAACAAGATCATTTTGTGATTGGACTTGTCAATAAAGAGAAAAAAAATCAGTTCAATGCATCTGCTGTTGTCTGTAGCAATGCATCTGCTATTGTCTGTAGATGTCTAGGTAGTATACATTTTAGGCTTTGCCGGCTACAGGGTCTCTGTCACAACTATTAACTCTGCTGCTATAGCACAAAGGCAGCCATCGATAGTCCATAAAAAGATAGGTGTGGCTGCTTTCCAGTCCAGCTTTATTGACAGAAATGAGCAGCTGCAGGATTGGACCCATGGACCATAGTTTTCTGACATCTGGCCTAAACTGTCTTGGAGCCTGGGATATGGCCTATTGTTGTTATCCTAGAAACTGTGTACCAGGGATGCTATGAAAACAACATAGGTTCAGAAGCTTGGGAAGTATAAGTTGTTGGTTGAAGTACTGTTTATAAAAACATGTTTACCAGCATGCCTCTATACAAATACAGTTCTTCAAGACTGCAAATACTTTATCCAACCCTGTACTTTCAAAAACTAAAGTACTTAATGGGATGCAATTTTTTTCACTGTGGACAGAGCATCTACTTTTGAGTAATTGCACATTAAAAATAACACCTCCCTTATTTCTCATCTTTTTCTGCCCTCAAATTCTAAAATGTGTTTTATTCATTTTTCCTTTTCATAAAAAAATATTTTAAATTCATTAAAAGGCACAATGAAAATTGAATTGGGAAAGAAATGACATAAATTAAGTAATCTCAAAAGTAAAACTAACTAAGAAATTTAATGCAAAAGAGTTAGCATGTGGAACTGTCTAAGGGTCAAAATTTTAAATGATGAAAAACTTATTCATGCACATATAACCTTGTTTAAATGATTTATGACAACCCTGCTCTGTGCTGGGTCTTGTGATACATACTGTAAAGGACATGCAAAGTATAAAAATGAGTCAGGAATCTCTCCCCTGACAAAATTTCATTGCTTATAGGTGAAACTAATAGTTGTAAAGCAATATTTGCAAGAGTTAATTTCTCTTCAGCTGTTGGCCTAGGGGAGTTTAACCTAAAATAATTTAACCAATTTTCATTTTTTTAAGGAAGTAGTTGAGAGGTGAAGACCTTTTCTGATTCCAGTGAAACCAGTTGGTAAATATCCTACTAAGACCCCCAAACTCTCTCTCCCCAACCTTCCCCCACTGCCTTTACTAGTCAACGCCATTCTGTTACTGTTCAGCCAGACACTGGGTCTTGTTCATTCATATTTATTTATTTTTTCCCCTCACTGAAACAAACATCAGTGGAAATCAAAATCAAAGGCAAATTATTTATTTTTTTATAGTTTTTTAAATGTTTTGATGTGGAATAATCAAGTGATTCTATTTTTGAAGTGGAGTAGTCAATTGATTCTATTCAACTTAAATAGAATATTTGGCAATTTTAACGGTACCCAGACTCCAAATCTACCTATTTTTCACTTTTTAATAATTATCAGGAGGCAGGAAAATGGTATAATGGACGGATTATGGCCATTTGTCTTAGGTCCATGTGCATGACTAAAAAAAAAAAAAAATTCAAGCATAAAATTTAGTTTTTATTCCCCAAATAACATGTCAAATTGACGTTCTCATCCCACTTCTGAGGTGGCGACCAGAACTGAGGTGGTAGTAAGGGTTGGTATAAATTGAAGGATAGTATATGTTATGGGTTAAATTGTGTCCCCCACCTCCCTAAAAGCATGTGTTGAAGTCCTAACCTTCCCAGTGTTTCAGAATGTGACCTGATTTGGAAGCGGTCTTTATAGAGGTGATCAAGTTAAAATGAAGCCATCAGGGTAGACTCTAAGCCACTATGGTGGGTGCCCTTTATGGACACAGAAACAGAGGAAAGCCTGTCTAAAGAGACAGAGAGTGAACATCACGTAAAGATGTCGGCAGAGTTCAGATTGGGCTGATGAATATACTAGTACAAGCCAGGCGATGCCAAACACTGCCAGCAAACCACGCAAGCACATCAAATTCACCGCGGAAGGTATGCAGCACAATGGCCGTGAGTTTGACATGCTTGCAGCAGAGGCTAGGCAAGAGGCAATGGACCAGATTGTCCTCTCACAACCCCCAGAAGGAGCACCCACACCTGCCAACATTGTGATCTCAAACTTCTAGCCTGCAGACCTGGGAGACAATGTATTTCTTTTGTGTAAACCATTCAGGCTGTGGTTCTTCGTTATAGCAGCTTCTGGAAACAACATGGAGCACAGGAATGTGGAATGAGAGAGAGGTCAAAAATAATGTATGCATCAAGGATATATGTTGATAGGTACAATTCTCTACAATATTAAAAGATCACGATTTCACATTTTGACAAGGCCGCCAAATTTGTTTCCACATTTTAAGGAATCATTTAATATATTGGAGACACGGAGGAGGGAGTGAATTTCATTTTAGGTGAACATTGGTCCCTTTTGGCCCTGGCTGAGATGAACATGATCCCATCATGTCCTTGGTTATTAATCCCTACAGACCTCTGCCGTAGTGTTTCTTATTCTCTGCAAGTCCAGATCTCTGCCAGCAACTTTCCCTACTCTCTGGGCTGCTGGGAATAATTTATATTTTTTCAGTCCTCTTTGGGGTTATGGGTAACTCTTTAAAACATGAAAATGTATGGGCCTCATTTAACTGCTAGGGGCACAAAGCTTGGTCACATGAGAACTCTGGGAGACTGTTTCAGGCTATTGCCTAGACTCCACCTGGACTTCCACTCAACCACTTTATCACTGCACTTTATTTTTGGATTTAGGTTTTGGACCCTTTAGCCCTACTGCTTTCCTATATTTACTCAGCTGTGAACCTGTATGAGGCTTCTGGATTCTTTAAACTACCTTCTTTTTGGGGACTTGACAAAGCCAAGTTCTTTTTGATGGTACATTGACCAGTATCGCACTTTTTATTTTTTATTTTTTTAAAATATATTTTACTTATTTTTTTACAGAGAGGAAGGGAGAGGGAGAGAGAGCCAGAAACATCGATGGGAGAGAAACATCGATCAACTGCCTCCTGCACACCTCCCACTGGGGATGTGCCCGAAACCAAGGCACATGCCCTTGACCGGAATCAAACCTGGGACCCTTCAGTCTGCAGGCTGACGCTATGTCCACTGAGCCAAATGTATCAGGGCAGTATCGCACTTTTTAGCTTTTCCACTGACTCACTTCTTTCTTCTATTGGAGGAACCTTTGACCCAACTGTGAGTAAATAATTTTTGTCTTACATGGTTAATCTAGAAAGCTAATGCATATTTGTCCTGATCAAGGTTATTGAAATGCAAAAGTAAACAATTTGACTTTTTAATTTCATTGCATTATGTTGCTCATTCTTTCTCTCAGACATGGCCATAGAACATTATAGCAACGACTTAATAGAGGGAAAGTTATTGGATGATAGGAAGTACCCCACCCAACAATGAAACTAATTTTTAAAGAAGGATGTTTGCAGTAATTTGAAAAAAATCATACAGCAGAGGACAACCAAATTGTTAGATGAAATATTATATTTTAAAATTCTTAAAAGCATCAAATAACTAAGACTAGAGTAAGTAAATACTGAACCAAAATCTTTAAGAGGATAATAACCCGTATGGACTGGTCCAGTATACAAAGCTGCTTTGACTTAGGGGTATTTTTTTTAACCCCCAAAATTGACTTATCAAACTAAATGGTGTTTGGCAACCTCATGGAGCTGGGAGGAATCAAAAGTCAGTGCTTCTGACTCATCAAGGATGGAGACACCAGGAAAGCCACTTCTACTTCAAGAAGGGACCCCAAAGGCTATATACTTAGAGTCTAGGTAAACTCTAGAAATGGACTTGCAGGCTGGCTCTACATTATCTAGGTGACCCAGGAAATCGCTACTGATTAAAGTTGTCGCAGACCAGTGAAACATCTACCTACCTCCTTGCTGAGCAAAACAAAATCCAACTGGATGATGAGTTTGCCATCATCTCATGACTCAAATTATTCCCATGGATAATTATGAAGTTTCAAGTTAATGGGATTTTTTCCAAACCTGCCACAATTAAAAATATATATATTTTCTTAGCACTTCTTATGCCCTTTAAACCTAAAAACACATCTCATTCTATCTTTCAAAATAAATGTATCTGTGATAATTTCCTCTTGTTAATATTTTTTTTATTCTATCCTATTCTTACTTGAATAACCTCCCGGCAGTTTAATATTAGGTCTCCTGATTACATCTCCATGTCTCATATATTTTCCTTCATGTGTTTCACCTCTTGAGTATTGTAGTTAAGAGCAAGGGTTTGGAGCCAGAGTCACTTTATTTGAATCAGAGTTATGCCTTTTCCTACAATTTAAGCCAATAGGTGATTGTTTTCTTATCTATAAATTAGAAATAATAATAAAATCTACCTTATAGAAGTATAGAGGATTAAGTGAGCTAATACATACAACATGTTTATAATAGTGCCTAGCACAGAGAAGCACTTACCAAGGATAGCTCTTATTATTTCTCCCTTTTAAAATTATTTTCTGATGTAGCTATTTGACTTTATCATCCTGCCACTCCATTGAATTTTAAAAAAATATTTTTTTAGTCTTGGAGAACTTTTACATATTCTCTGATTTTTGTTTTATTTTTGTTGGGCAAATATCATGAATTTCAAGAAGTATGCTGAATACTCCCTCCCTGTCTTTTTTGTTGTTGTTGTTGTTCTCTTTAATTTCCTGTATTACTTGTTTACTTAGGGATCAATTTGATCTTTCCCCTTCATTATCTTAGACTTTCTCACATTGTTGTTGATCTTGCTTGCCTTTTCATAAATAAGAATTAAGGACAGGGTAGCTGTTGTGATTATGGTTATTACTGAATATTTATATCCGTTTCACAATGGGTCTCTCCTGTGTGTGGGGATTCTGACTGTATTGGTGGACAGGGCACCTAAGAGGTCAGACTTAAACTATGGATAAACATAATCCAAAGAGAATTAGAAGGCTTTATTTAAGGTATCGGCAACAATTCTAGAAATCACAGTTTCCTTAGAGAAGAACCTTTGCATTTTTCTCCTCAGAGTTGAGTTGCCTGCTCTTATGTGGATGTCAGATGAAAGAAGGGTAACTGAATTATTATTCCATAGTGAGGTCTTTGTTTAATTCTCCTATCTTTATTTCAAAATTTTACTTAGTTTTTTTTTCTATTCACTTTAAGCTATGGGGGTTTGATCAGCAGAGTGGCTAGTACTCTGTGCAGAACTGTTCCTCTTGGTAGGGATCAACAGAATATAACCATACTTTGGTGAAGTTTTGTTGGAACACAACCACATCCATTCTTTTAGGTATTGTTGATGGCTGTTTTGTGGTCTGCAAGCCTAAAATATTTAGTGTCTGATCCTTGATGAAAAGGGCTACAGGCTGGTCCCTGCTTCACTCTTTCACCTATTTTATAATTTTCTGAAATGTGTTAACATCTCTTGTCTGAAAATGATTTATCTTTCTATTCTCTTAATAAGGTGTTTGCTTTTTTTCTTACGCATTTATACTTTTATCTCAGTGTCTTTCATGAGGGACATGAGGTATCTGTATGTTTTCATCCTGTCATCTTGAACTAGTAACCTGTTTTCTTTCCCCTTAAATTCACTGAGTTCACAGAGTATATTATTTTTAATCATTTCCATCTTCTAATTCTATACCCTTGATTTAAATCATATATTTCCTTCTTCCTATTTCTCTGTTATTTTTCAAACTTAATGGCCCTATTCTGTCTTTCTTTCTGCTTTCACTAATACTCCCTTTTTTTGTGTGTCTTTCTCTCCTTTAGAGCCATGACTTTTCTTGATTAAAGATTAATTAGTTTCTAGATTTGTACACTTATTGTTGTCACATATTGGCCATTTGATGCATTCTAGCACATATGCTATAACATTAGGAGAAAAGAAATTCAGCCTGCTTATACTTTTATATCTGCTTATAACCTTCTGAAGGACATAACTTACTATTTTTAAGATAACTCATTTAACCCCACTAAGCAGTCATATAGCTAACTATTTGGGAAATAACCAGTTATTGGGAAAGAGTCAAATTTGTAGTTTTCTTTTTTTCTCATCAAGTAGATTCGTATGTATAAGATTCGCAGATAAGCTGAAGTTGTTCTTTATCTGTTATGGAGAAATTGCTGGTCATGAATGCATTCACTATTTAAAGTTTGAGGATTAATGGTAGATTTTAGTACTACCTCTCGGTCTCTCATTGCTATATCTGGATAATTAGGAGACCTGTATTCATTGCCTTCATATCATAGAGATGAGTCAAGATGAGTGAGACAGAGGTTTGTAACATGCTTCTAGGATGTCAAAAGGTTGTTCTTTAGATTTAGGCATGTATAAGAGACATTCTATCTTTGTTCCCTACTTCATGCAATTTGCTTATATAAATGGGAGCAGGGATCTTTTTCTCATCCCTGTTCTTCAAGTCTGCTTGGGACTTACAACAAGCCCACATTTTTTCAGAAATTCAAAACTCATGAATTCACTAATGCTTTGAGAGTAGAGCAGTTGCAAGTCAGATGACAAGCTGTGAAGAATCCATGGTTGACTTGGAATGCATAAAATCAGAAATAAGCTTGACTTATGACAGCAATAGCCAAATTTTAACCTAAAATTTATATAAATTAGTTATTTCTTATCATTAAAAATAGCTCCACACATCAGGGGCCATCAATTTGTAAGAGAATACAATGAAAGTGAATGAGAAATGGGAAACCTGGTTTACCAGATATGTACTTGTTGTAATTTAGACTTGAAGTTTTATCAATGATTAAAGTCTTATGCCATCCCTCTATATCTTATAAGATGTACTCAACAATGTATTTTTCTATCTTAATTTGAACTTCAACTTTCTTTTCACTTGGAAAGATTTTCGTGTGAGTCTGTTCACATACTGTGTATGTGGGCAGATATAATTACCTCTAGTGCTGAGAGAAACTAGAGGTATAAAAAAGTTTTAATCATTTGGTCACCATGTAGATATTTACATAATTTAATCACACAAACTAATTAAATGTTAGGCCATTTGTAATACAGAAATCAAGTGATGACCATAGGTCATCAGATGTAGTAATTAGGTATGCATGTATAATTGCATTAGTATCATATTAAGAAAAAAGCAAAATCAAGACAGGTCATTTCTTTGTTCCTAATTACTTTTTTATAGTTTTGAGTTGATTTATTGGCACCATTAGAAGCTGCACAAATGTGTGTGTGCGCGCGAGAGTATATCTGTGTGTGTTTTAATTGGGTTTAGTATATGTCAAGTCACAGTTTTCAAATGAAACTTTTTGATGTTTGTGGGAGAGTTAGTTAAGAAATTAATGAGAAGGCTAACTAAACAGCATATTTTAACCCTGTGTTGAGCATACTCCTTTTTTATTCTACTATAGCTCAGAAAAACAAGGACTTTTAATTTTCAATGTATTGCCCAGATTTTAGTGAAAAAATTTGAAGTAAGCTTCTCAACAATTAATGTAAAACTTCTATTTTATGAATTTCCTTTATTAAAGTAACCTTAGGTAAAAATAATTTGCAGCAAGTCCTTTTTGTGTCAAAAATAGATGTAACTACAATTAACATTAATACTAAGCTAAGACATTTGTTTTGTAAGATCTGGCAAAAACATCACAATTCTTTATTAATAGGAATCATTTGTTCTGTGCAAATATAAGGTGTAACTAGTGGTGATTTATTGCTTATATCCTTTATAAAATATAAAGAGAAGCAGTCCTTTTTTCTATTTAAAACACAACACTTTTTTTAAACTTACTTAAGGATTTGCTTTGGTTGAATTTAGAGATTTTTGTGTTTGTTTGTTGTTTAATAATGTGTGAGAAGGAAAACAGCCAAAGGTAATGGAACTCTCAAGGAGACAGCAGACTTCAATAAGCCGGGAGTTCTGTAACAGTAGGAGACCATTATTAAGCTGGTTTTCAGGGGCAAGGATGACACCTTCATTTTAAGCTTCCACATTAATAAGACAGAGCCTCTCTTTATCATGGAGATGGATTTGACTGGCAGGCATTTTATAACCAAACCTACATTATAGCAAAGCAGATTGTAAAGATTTTCTAAGCAATTTAGACAAATGATTTTTTTAAAGGCTGCAAGAAAAGTCAGAGCTAGGTTTTGAAAGCAAGGATCTGCTTTGAATTACTGATTTAAAAAAACACACAGAAATATATAACATTGGTAAATTTAGTTCTGTAAAAACAAAGCAAGCATGACACATCAGAACTTTAGACAAAAGTGAAGCATACAAGAATAGCCAAGAAAATTTAAGCAAAATTATAAAAAGTAAAGAGTAGCGAGTGAAAATTCTAACAAAGGTTAAAACATATTTTAAAACTACAGTATTTTAAATAATTTATACCTGTGCATGCATAGATGATGTATATAATGGAAGGAATAGAATATTGTTTCTAGGAATAGATCCAAATATGTATGGAATTTAGTACATATTAAGGTTGCCTCTTAGATCACTGGGAAACAAATTTAAAAAATTGGTGAATGTCACTAGACATGTAGAGAAAGAATAAGCCAGACACCTACTTCAAACTTTATGCTAAAATAATTTTGAGATCAGCTTTTTATATATAAGTTAAACTATAAAATCATAGAATAAAAATTACTATAGTATAGGTGAAGTCTTTCTAAGAAAAATACAAAGTCAAGAATTCATAAAAGAATAAATTTAAAAAAAGAATAAATTTACTAGGCTTAATTCACATGTATACATGCATATTTATTTGTATTTATATATGCAGTTGACATTAGCAACTTATAATGATTGGCTAGGTTCCTTGTCCATATATTTTTATCAACTTTGAAATAAGGACTGCCAAATGCCATCTCTTTTCTTCAGTCCTGCCATCAGCTCTGAGATTGCTCCTGACTCATTTGAGCCATTGAAAAGGATTGTAGAGGTACAGCTCCCCATCTTATCTCCTGTCAAGACTTGCTGGTTGCAGAAGGAGTTGGACTCTGAATTTTTTGATCAACCCCTGTTCTTTCTTAATTCCTTAAAAAAAAAAAAAAAGAAAAAAAAGATGTGCCTTGGG
The DNA here is from genome assembly GCF_027574615.1 of Eptesicus fuscus. Taxonomy (NCBI): domain Eukaryota; kingdom Metazoa; phylum Chordata; class Mammalia; order Chiroptera; family Vespertilionidae; genus Eptesicus; species Eptesicus fuscus. The sequence goes on along the minus strand of NC_072490.1, from coordinate 15,484,958 downwards.
ATCTCTCTTCCTGAAGGATAACCTCGTTTTAACTCCTGCTAAGTAATTAGAGAAGTTTTCTTTTCTTGCTTTTGTTTTTGATTAAAGGAGTTCTTTAAAGATCATAAAGACTAGAAACAGGATAGAGAACAAAGATGACAACTAGCCAAGACCACAAGAGTAAAGACAGAGTTGCAAAGATGGCATCTTTGCTGGGAAAGATCTTGAGAAAACTGTTGCTCTGTCTTACTGAATCCCAATGTGGAGGCAAACCCAGATTTTGTGGGGACTGGACCTTATGCCATTTGTGGGGCCCTTTTTCAGAAAAATCTTTTTAAATTAATTACTTATACAAAATTAGTTAAAGGAGTGATTACTTATTTAGAGGGTCCTGTCCAAGAGAGGGGCCCCAAAGTTTGTGTTATTATTTTTAAGCTAAATTAAACTCTGCTTCTATGCTAATTACTACCTGATGTACTGTACACTCTCCATCTGATACTTGACAATACACTACCTAATTTTTAAATTTTATTCTTCATGCCTAGAATTTAAATTCCAGGAAAGTATTTTTCAAAATTGGCTTTCTTCTATTGTACCTTTTCCTTTTCTGTCCCCTGCTCTGCCATGCTCATACTGAACCAAATATCTGTGCTCAGAGTGCATGCTCAACAGATATTTATGGAATAACTTTTTGAATAAACAGTTAATGAATAACCATTTTCTCTGAAATGGGCCATTTCTTTTGAAATGGGTATATAAAAAATGATCAGGCTAAATGTTTCCATAGAAGATATTTTAAATGTAGCTCACAAATAGGATATGATTGCAATATTGGGACTCGACCCTAATTCAATAATTTATCTATACTAATAAAAGAGTAACATGCAAATTGACCATGCCTTTTCAACACCCATCAGCCAATCAGGAGTGAGTATGCAAATTAACCCAACAAAGATGGTGGGTTCTGGACAGTGTGGGAAGGCGGAAAGGCGGCTCTGGGCTGGAGCGAAGGCAGTGCTGGCAGCCAGGGGAAGGAAGGCCCATTCTTGCATGAATCTTCCTGCATAGTGCCTCTAGTTAATTAATAAAGAGTAGTATTATTTTAAAAAATGGGCTACTGGTTAATACTATCAACTAATGCTGAAGTTGTCCTTGAGGATAATGGAATTAATTAATTAATTGTGTAAGTATTCCTATACACAAACACTGTCTTCCTCTCTAGTCCAAGTAAGTGCCAAATTTATGTCATTATCTTTGCCATCAATTTGATAATCACAGTTATATCATTACTGACCAATTTTCACACCATTCTTTTGTCTCAGATGTAAATGTAGATGTGTGTTCACTTCTCTAGCTTTCCTCATCTGCCCTTGCTTTTTTCATTATCAAAGAATTATCCATGTAGAAAATTAAAAAGAAAGTAAAACTCACCATAGAATCACAACTCAAAAACACTCCACTGATTCGTAATTTTCATAACTATTAACAACATACTCCCTAATGACTACAGCACAGATGGGATAGGATGCTAGTTATGCAGGACCTCCACCTAAATCCTTTCCTCCCACTCAAGAAGACATAATAAAAGGAAGTAAGGAAAAATGACATTGGGGCAACCTTGAACTAATCTTATTTTAAGTTTTTTTCAAGAAAATTATTAACAAATGTTAGCCTTTTTTGTTTTTTCCTGATAGTAAAACAAATTACTTCCAACATCATGATGCGATCTTTAACAAAAACGGAGAAATACAAAGTTGGAATTGTTACTTCTTTGCCACAAGCGTGTTGGCAATTATTGCCTCTTTATTATCATTGCCCAACTAATTTCCATTAGCATTTAACACAGCACAAATGAAGGGAACCATAATGAGTATGAAAAGACTACAAAGGGGGACAGTGACCTTATGTTAATATGCATTCGGTTGTACAATGGGAGCACAAGAAACATTATCAGCAAGTTTCAAGGGATACTATTATGGGCCCTGACTTCCGCTACCAACTTAGGAACAGCGGCTAGATTGACATTCTAAAGCTGTTACATCTAAATCAACCCAGTCCCAAGACCTCACTTGCCATATTTCTGATTAGAGACAGTGACTAAATGCTGTTTATTGACCAATTGAGGAATAAAAATTGGCTGATATACTCCAGTTGCTTTCTGTTTTATGATTATAATGGTTACACATGGCCTAAGATCAAACAAAAATCAAAGTAAAATGTGAGTGAAGAAAAATTAGTCATTAGAGGCAGATCTAAAGTAGAGTCAGAATGCAGTTAATGCACTGATGAGACCATAGAGAGTTAGTATTGGCACTCGGGGCATGAACTGTGGAGCCAGACTGCTTGGCTGTGAATTCTGGCTCCACCAATCACTGGCCATGTGACATGGGGCAAGTTTCTCAATCTCCACCTCCCTAAGCCTTCTTTTCTCATAGACTTATTATGAGGAGTAAATTGAGTTAATGACTATAAAGTGCTTAGAATAATGTCTGGCATATAGTTAATTGCTCTATAAGCTCTTATAGCAGTATCTTCAGATAAAATAGAGGAAAGGGGAATTTTAGAATGTTAAAAGATAATATAGATTTCTATGATACATGATCTATATCTTGCCTACCACCAAAAGTCAAATCATCTTCCATCACCACATATGTTTCTGTTTTACTAATCCTATCTAATAAAAGAGCAATGTGCAAATTGACCATACCTCTGCTAATCCACAAGCCACACCTACCAGCCAATCAGGAGTGAGTATGCAAATTAACCCAACCAAGATGGCTGCGGCCATGGAGAGAGCAGGAGGCTTGGGTTTCCCCGAAAATGGAGGAAGCCAAGCTTTCCGTCTGCCCTGGCCTGTCTTGGCCTCCGCTTAAGGCTACAAAGTTTCCATTATAGAAGATAAATAAATCCCAACAAAAATGGCAGCAACCACAGAGCTGGAGAGAGCAGGAGGCTTGAATTGCCCCCAGAGATGGAGGAAGCCATGTTTCCGCAGCCTTGGCCTGCCTTGGACTCTGCTTAAGGCTACAAAGTTTCAATTATAGAAAATAAATAAATCCCAGATCCCAGGGCCTCTGCTTGGGTCGCCAGGTGGCATGACCAGCCTGCAAACCACCACAGGCCCCTTTCCCAGGCTGCCCCACGCCCCAAGGGAACCCCCACACTGATCCAGGACACCCTTCAGGGCAAACAAGCTGACCCCCACCTGTGCACCAGGCCTCTATCCTATCTAATCAAAGAATAATATGCAAATTGACCATCACTTCAACACATAAGATGGCTGCCCCCATGTGGTCAAAAATGACTGCCCCCATGTGGACACAAGATGGCTGCCACAAGATGGCCAGCAGGGGAGGGTAGTTGGGAGGGACCAGGCCTGAAAGGGAGGGCAGTTGGGGGGGGACCAGGCCTGCAGGGGAGGGCAGTTAGTGGTGACCAGGCCTGCAGGAGGGGGCATTTAGGGGCAAACAGACTGGCAGGGGAGCAATTAGGCATCAATCAGGCTGTCAGGAGAGTGGTTAGGGGGTGATCAGGCTGGCAGGCAGAAGCGGTTAGGGACAATCAGGAAGGCAGGCAGGCGAGAAGTTGGGAGCCAGCAGTCCTGGATTGTGAGAGGGATGCCAGATTGGAGAGGGTGCAGGCTGGGCTGAGGGACACAACCCCCTGTGCACAAATTTCATGCACCAGGCCTCTAGTTGACATATAAATGTCCTCATGCTTGTTGTTACCATTCAACTTTAAATGAAGATCTACCTGAAAGAGCTCTCTCTCTCTCTCTCTCTCTCTCTCTCTCTCTCTCTCTCTCTCTCTATATATATATATATATATATATATATATATATATATATTCAATCTACTGATGCCAACATTTCACTAGCTTAAGTGAAGTATAGAAAACTTACATCCCTTTTTCTTTCTCAATTTATTATATAACTAGAGGCCCAGTGAATGGATTTGTACATCAGTGGGGTTGCTTGGCCATGCCTGTGCCCTCTCACAATCTGGGACTCCTTGGGGTATGTCAGAGAGCCAGTTTCGGCCTGATCCCTGGAGGCCAGGCTGAGGGACCCAATAGTGCACAAATCCGTGCACCAGGCCGGTTTCAGCCTCATCCCCACAGGCCAAGGTAAGGGACCACACCGAGCCTCTAGTATGCATATAAGATCTTTGGTTAATCTCTTTCCGTCTTCTCCCCTCCCCACTTCCCTCTGAGATTCATCAGTCTGTTCCATGTTTCCATGCCTGTACGTTGAGTGTCTGCCCCCTGGTGGTCATTGTGCATCATAGCTACCAGTTGAACCGTCGAAGGTCGCTTAGGTTTTTATCTATAATAATAAAAGTATAATATGCAAATAGACCGAATGACCAAACAGCAGAACGACGGTCCAGATGACCTTCCAGACGGCCTTCTGGCTGAGGCAGCCGGGGCTGCGAAGGCCTACTCTTGCATGGGTTTTGTGCATCGGGCATCAATATATATAGATTTTCTTAACAGCACAGTTGGAGTTGTGGCCTTGTTACCTCTGGGTGGTTGTGGAAGTCCTGACCCCACTTGGCCCCCCATGACATTGCCTCAGGAGGGAGCTGGAGCACCTTACTACTGCTGATGGGGGTAAAAGTCTGTAATTCCCACATATACTGCAGGGGTAGCCTCATTACCACCTAGCTAAAATGAAAGTCTCAGCTTCTTCCTCAGTCTTCTCAGATACCATCCTGGTGAAAGTGTCTCATTAAAGCCTAGAGAGGGTGGAAATCTAGGGTCCCTGCTTAGTCTTTGCTGGTAAGGGTAGTGGTGGCCCTTAGTTCTCTCTGTGGAGTTTGATTGTGTAACATGGTTATTATTGAAAAGTTTTTGTTTTGCTAAACTGTGTGTTTTCTGGTTCTTTGGACAGAGAGCATTCTTTTTTGCAAGGGGTGGGGAGGGTGGGGTGGCGAATACCCATTGATATTTCTGAGTTTCTGGCTTATCATAAGTCTGGGATATATGAAGCAGAAGGTAAACCTAGAGAACTTACCATTGTGTCATTCCTTGTGGCCTGAGATCCCTGGCTGGTTTGCCTTCCTCCCTCTGCTTTTCAAAATCTTCTATTTGTTTTACATATAATAGTAGAGGCCCAGTGCGTGAAATTCCTGAACAGGTAGGGTTCCTAGCGGCTGCTGGCTGCCAGCTGGGGCCTCCCTTTGCCAGCTGCTGGCCAGAGCCTTCCTTTATTCCACACTAACCCCTGGTGGTCAGCCCACATCATAGCAAGCGATCGAACTCTGGGTCGGTCGAACTCTCAAGGGGACACTTTGCATATTAGGCTTTTATATATATAGATTAACATTTTTGGTGAAAATAGTGAAACATGTCTATTGCATCTTCCTGAAAAGAGAAGTTCACATTATTCAGTTTTTCATCAGCATTCTGAACTTCTCTAATGGGGGAACTGAACAGATTTTTTTTTCTATCAATTTCACTATCATACTCTCTCCACTGGCACTAAAGATGGTTCTGATTTGTGTTGTTTGTTTTTTTGTTGTTGTTTTTGTTTTGTTTGTTTATCATGTTGGATTCTGATTGTTGTAATAAAGTACAAGAATGTTCAATATGTTTTCAAGTAGATTGTCTCCTGTAATTTAAATTAAGAAATGCTTTACAATATTTATACACTTCAATTAGCATGCTGAGTCTATAAATTGTTATTCAATACAGAAAAGATATATAGAGGAGCTACTGGGACAATTTAGAGAAAATGCAAACACAGCTTGAGTCTTAAATATTGATATAGATTCAATTGGTTCTATCATCATGCTCAATGAACAAGTTTATATTTTGGGAATAAATCTATAATATTCATATTAATCCTTGGGAATATTGTTTTAAAATGGTCTACGTTAAATCTCTTAAAAATAAGTGATCACCTCTTGATATTACGATACTTCACTCTCTTTTATACAACAATTGAAATACTATAGAATAGGTTGATGCTACTCAAACTTTTGTCCATAAACCATAGCATCAGCATCGTAGGAAAATATATTAGAAGTGCAAATTTGTGGGCCCTAATTTAAATGTAATGAATCAAAATTCCTGTAGATGGGGCTCAGGAGTCTACATTTTTAACAATGCACAGGGTTAACACATGATTATTATGTACACCTTTGACAAGGTGGGTAGGAATTCTTTGGGCTCCAAAGTCTCATTGCCTATTCCAACTCAACCACATTTTATGTGTCACCATTATCACTAGTTGCCTCTATTTTATTAGCTATAAAATAGGATAATAATAGAATATACCTTTGACAATTATTTTGAAAATTAAATAAATGAATAAATAAAAGTACTTGCAGTAGTGTCCAACCCCTGCTTAACACTTGATAAAGGTTAGCTATTATTATTAAAATGTATAGTATAATCATAGTGAAAAATTAAACTTTTATTGATTTTTTTTCTCTTTTGATAATTTTACTTAGGTTTTAATATTTACTATATATATATATATATATATATATATATATATATATATATATATATATATATCCTGACTCATTATCAGTTTAATTAGAATTCACATGGCATGGAAATATCTGACTTTTTACTTTAAGTCACTTGCCAAGATAGTATCTCTTTCTAGTCATGCAAATATGAGGCTATTGCATGTTATTTTTGTATTCTCTGGTATTGGATATTTTGATGCACAAAGCAACAAGCATGGGGACATTAATGTGTGTATACACACACACACACACACACACACACACACACACACACACACACACTTGGGGCCATATCATATTTGTAGCGGACAATCCATGGAACCCAATCAATTTGGAGCACTAGGATTGTCTTGTAACTGCTCCTTTACTCCTGTGGCTCCTGGGACTTGTCTATTTCCAATAAACCCCTGCCAAGATAATAGTTCTAGCACACCACCTGGAATCCATCCTTCTTCCTAACCTCCTTTTTGCCCTCTAGAACCTCTGAACTTGAAATCTGCTCCCTCCTAACTTCCTGAAACACATACTCTACTATTCCACTGTAATAATGTCCCCATTGATCCAATCCCATATAGGAACCTCAGAACTTGCCATGTGTATACCCACCTTCCCCTCATATTATCCCCTGCAGCATAGATTTGCTTCAAGGACAGATTTGGTGCATGGTCTGTATTTAGGTTTTAATATTTACTTCTATATGTATACTAGTGACCCAATGCATGAAATTCGTGCACTCGGGGGGAGAGGGTCCCCCAGCCTGGCCTGTGCCCTACCACAGTGCGGGAGCCCTGTGATCAATTGCCCCAAAATGGTAGGCCCTGCCCACCCATCCAGGGCTCCTCGATGGATTGCCCCAAAGAGGTAGGCTAGAGCTGGGGGTCCCACCTCCATGGCGTGCGTGGGACTGTGAGAACCCTGGCGGAAGCCGTGCGGAACAACCACCAGGACCCGCCCCCGTGCCGCAAGAGTTAGCAAATGAAGAGCAAAAGAAGTAAGTATAATGTATTTGGCACATGAGGAACACACAATTATTTCTCTCTGTACTTAAAGCGTCAAGCCCTGCCCACCCTGGTGATGGATTGTGACGGCATGAGGGCATGACGACCACCTAGGCTTTTATTAGTATAGATATCCTGTCTCATCATCAGTCTAACCACTACTTTTAGGACAGGGAGGAGTGTACCTTTATCTCTTCCTATGTTTTGCTGTTGGTTGTTCATGTCTCTCATAAAATAATTTTAAAAGTTCTAAAATTTTGATAATGCTTTCATTTTGTGAATTATTTTTATGGGCACTCTTCTACTAAAAATATCATTGATAGAGCTCTCTCTTTACATGAGGCACTGTGCTTTGTATAATCTGACTCATTTAATTTCCATAATCACATAAGGTAGATACTGTTATCATCTCTTTTTCCAGAGCATACAAATGATGCCAGTAACTTCCCAAGGTCGCATTGATAATACATGTTGGTAAGTGGTTTGTAACTCTGGTGGTCTGACTTCCAGAGCCCTCTTTCTCAGTCACCTTGTTTCATGACCTCTTATTCAATATTACCAAAGAAACTACAGTAAATCAGAGAAGCTAAGTAAACTTGGCCTAGGGTAACTAGCTTCAAATTCTTTATTTTTTCATTATGCCATAGGACCACTGTGCAAGTAAATGTTTGTTATGGAAATAAAGACTTGGGAGGACTTCTTCAATGGATTAAATTTTCCCCCCTCTGACTTCTGAGATCTCACCACAATAAAGTAAATTGCTTGTTAAATAAATTAGATAAAGAAACAGAGGAGAAGGGTAAAAGGTAGAGATGGGTAAATGAAGGTGGAAGAAGGCACCTTTCATTATGAGATAGGTTATTTGTGATTTCTACCAATGTTTTGTTTCTTCACTTTAATTTTTAAATTAAATTTATTGAGGTGACATTGGTTAACAAGATTATGTAGGTTATTTGTGATTTCTACCAATGTTTTGTTTCTTCACTTTAATTTTTAAATTAAATTTATTGAGGTGACATTGGTTAACAAGATTATGTAGGTTTCAAGTGTATATTTATATGATACATGATCTATATCTTGCCCACCACCCAAAATCAAATCACCTTCCATATATGCCTCTATTTTACTAATTGACATATAAATGTTCTCATGCTTGTCAGCATTCAGTGGTAAATGAAGATATACCTGAAGCTTTACAACAGGTTTTATTTCTCCTTCCTTTTTTATATTAGAAGAAAACAAACAAATAAAAACAAAAAGCCATTCCTGTGGTCATGGCAATTACCAAGCACTAAATCTAGCTTCAAATTCTATTTAAGTAATGGGACCAAAATAGATAGGAAAAACCTGTATATATCCAGGGAATAACAGAACCTTAACAATAAACAACTTTATAAAGTACAAATTGGGCTAGACAGGTTTGGTCACACTTTTCCAATTGAATCACCGAGTTAGCAAATGAAGAGCAAAAGAAGTAAGTATAATGTATTTGGCACATGAGGAACACACAATTATTTCTCTCTGTACTTAAAGTTCAACCCAAGGAGGAGGAAGTTGAGGAAAACCCAGCCAAATGAGATATGGAGATTATTGATTTAACTATGTGCTTAAATATATCACCATGGTTTTAACTTGACGTTTCCTGGTGGTCCATGAAATTAATCACCATTTTGAACGTTCATTCTACTATGATAATGAATCCAATGTGGGAGCCATTGTGTTTCACTTCAATGAATACAAAAGCATAGAGTATGCTGTTAGGGATGTCAAACATAAAATTGACTTTGCCTTCAAGATTTCTTGTAGTTGTCTTTACTACTCTAATTCTTAGAGTCTCTACTAGTAGCCAGTGAGAAACACTCTTCCCACCCCCAACCCCTTCCATATTACTCACTGGGCTATCTTGCATTAAAATATTTCTTTTATTTTACTTTGAAAACTAAAACAACCAACCAATAACTAAATGAGCATATAAGAGAGGACCCTCAGAAATGGATGTATCGTAATTGAGAGGCCATGGTTATGTTTGGTCTGGCCTAGTAACTGAGGATTATTTTTTGCTCTCTGAATGCCTGATGCAATACAATATGGGTTCAATTGACTTTAGATGTCTTGTGGAAAAACTGACAAGAAGCTTATTTTAGGTTATGTTGACAGGATATAAGAGTTGATGTTTTAAATAATTATCATTGTTTTAAATTTATTTTAAAATTATAGTTGCCATATAGTATTATATTAGTTTCAGGTGTGCAACACAATATTTAGATATTTATATACCTTATGAAGTGATTACCTGATAGCCTAGTACCCACCTATCACCATACATAGTTATCATATTATTGACTATACTCCCTATGCTGAACTTTACATCCCCATGACAGTTTTTATCACTGGTAGTTTGTACTTCCTAATCCCTTTCAAATTTTTTTTTTTTGCTCATCCTCATACCCCCTCTTAAATAGCAACCATAAGTTTGTTCTCTGCATCTAAGTTTATTTCTGTTTTTTTTTTTTAATTTTTTTGTTAAGATTCCATACATAAGTGAAATTATATGGTATTTGTCTTCTTCTGACTTATTTCACTTAATATAGTAGGTCCATCTGTGTTGTTGCAAATGGCAAGATTTCATTTTTTATGGCTGAGTAATATTGCATTGTATGTTATGTACCAGATCCTTTTTATTCATTTGTCTATTGATGGACATCTAGGTTGCTTCTGTATCTTGGCTATTGTAAATAATACTGCAATGAAAATAGGAATGCATATATCTTTTTGAATTAGTGTTTTTAATTTCTTTGGATAATAGTGGTTGCAATTTTAATCCCAGATAATGATATTTGTTTGGGTACAGATTAAACAACTCATTACTAAAGGTTTGTTTTCTCATCAGATATAGACCTGTATCCAGGAACTCAGGGAAGAAACAGTTCTAGAAAACACGCATACCAAAATAATAATTTTGGAGATATAACACTAAATCTTTGTACTTTAATTTCCTATTCATATAAACATAAGTTTTACAATAGCTTTCAAATCTAAAGTATAACTCATTATTAAGATACCATCCTCTGATGACAGGTCAATCACTGTTGATTAAAATAAGGACTGACAACACCTATATGGCCCCAATAAGCTACATTGCAATGAGGCAATGTACCTTTGTCTTAAACTTCATGATACTTGATGATCTGTTGGCTGTTTCCATTTACATGTTTTAGTTTTAACACAGAAAATTAATTAGGTCTGCATTTTTTGTAATGTCCAATTTTTTTATGTGATCCCCTGAATACATTCACCATTTCCACTGTAACAAACATTCTGTGTACCAGACTGATGAAACAATCCGCCTTAAAATCCCAGTTCCACCATTTACTTTCTTTGTGAATTTGAGCTCCTCTTACAAGAGAGAAGAAGATAAAATAACAAAGTTAATAAATCCTGGAGGCATTCAGCTCCTTGAGTGCAGTGGCACTCAAACCCATTTGTATGTCTTCCCTTCTGAAGTTATTGAGTTTTTCCTTGGAATCCATGAGCTAGTAATTCTCCTTCTCTTTTATATAATACAAGTCGTGTTTCTGGTGCCTACAATGACTCATATGAGTTATGTTTATTGATCAAAAAATATATTCATATTTGCCTGTGTCCCTGATTTCCCTTTTGCCTTTTTATTATTATTTTGAAATTGTATATCATCTGTCACATAAGAGAAAAGATAGATGAGTTGAATTTCAAAGGTTGTTTAACACCCTTATATAACGTTTCCAAAAACCTTTAGACAAGACATCACACTCATGCAGCCTTATTAACATTCAAAAATAATCCTAGAAAATATTATAATAATCCTATACTTTATAAGGGTAAGTATAGAAAATTGGTCATAAGGGCAAAGTGAGCTGTATTACTTGCTATTTGGGGAAATATTAAAAAAAGGATATATTGTCTCTTTGTACCTGACACAAAGATTATGAAAATACCTAGTACTGCAAATATGACTTATCTTCATGAATAAGGGGTATATCTTAGACTGACAATCATCCCTCAGATTTTGTAAGGATTAGACTTTTCAACTTGATAATTCTCAGATAGTTATTAGAAAGCATCTCTTAAGATCTTTGCTTCATGTTTTCTTTCTAAAAGATGTTACCATCACTTAATAAAAGTCATTCAAAAAGAATTAGAAGATGCAGAAAATACAAGAACTAATCAATGGGTATTGCTAATCAATCCAGAGTATAATTTACTGGACAGCAATAATTCCACATTATGACTTTCATGGGCCCCTTCCTCCATAAAAAAATTATTTAAAATTTTTATTTTAGAATACTGTTGGTGAAAACACAAATATACTAACATTATATGATAATTTTTTGTGACCTAAAATTAAAAATATAAAAGCATTTCATAAGTCTCTAAAAGTATCACAGTTCCTTGGCACTGTACCTACTGTGCCTGGTAGGTACATGGACCCTGAACATCAAATCACCTCATACACTCTCAGCCATTTGTATATATTTAGATTACACAATTAGACACTATCTTAGATAATGGGGAGCAAAGCTCGGGAGGAATGAAATGTAGGGCAGGTAAGTTTTAATAGAAAGATAAAGACAAGTAGAACAAATATTCACAAAACCCAAATCCTGATCCCAGTGACCTCCCAGGTTATCAATAGAATCATATATATGTTGGAAATGACTCTAGTCTTAAAAGCTCTTACTGAAGAAATTACTTTTATTTCTATAAACTAAATACAGTAACTTGTGATAAAATGTCTATCAATTTGCTTCTTGCCTTACCTCAACAAAGGAAAATTATCCTCTATACAGTTGCACTTCCAAAAGAAAATTACTATTTTTGCCTTTTTCTGTTTGTCTCAACATACCTTTGTAATGAACTAACTTTATACACTTTTGGCTTGCAAATCTTTTAATCTAAGGAATGTCAAAGCTTAATGGGTCAGCGGAGACTCATAAGCATAGTGCTCATTTCATTTGTGAAAAGTTAAAAGTCATAGTCCTTATTAAAAATTCTTACCTTTGTTTCTGCGGAAAACAATGCCATACATTAGAGGAATGTGTGTGGGTGTGTTTTAATTAAGCTTTAAACTGGTTTACCAAGATGCCTTTGAGGACTTCTTTGTGAAAATTGGACTAAGATTGATACACGTGTAAGTATATCATAGTTGAATACAATCAGAATTGTGTCACACAATGAACATTCTTTATTCTCTATAATAAAAACCCAAGTTTCCTATAATGCAAAGCATGTCCTTTGCTTTAAAATAAGCAAATGAATATTCATTGACTTTTGGTATTTGGGGTTGTCATTAACATGATGGTAAAATTTCATGTTATTACTATCATTTTCCATGCTCACATATGTGGGATTTTGAAAACATGTGGTGTCTCTTTCTGTGGGTTATAGAAAGAGACGGTTTGGATGAATTACTTCTGTCTAGACAGACTCCTGCCTTTTGTTGTGTCATTCATCAGCCAAGGAGAATAGGGAATCAAATGGAGATGAGGGATACAGATGTTGCGAACACATAGACCACAAGATGATTTGAACAGTATTAACATTCATAACCAGGTGCATATGAACTCTAATAACCAGGTAGTTTCTTAGCAATCTCAGCAAGTTTTGTTTATATAGAGACAAAAGGGGCCCTATAAGATCCAGGCATGGTTGGTCATCAGGAGGACTGTAAAATGCTAGGGTTTAACATACACACAGTGTTTATGGGATGAGACTGGAGTGTTCCCCATACCTAGAAAACAAAGGATCAACTTAAACCTTAAGTGAACTGCTTTGGATAAGCTTATCAAGGGCACGCAGAAGCCCTAGTTGTCTGAGTGAGTGAGTTGGTGATGCATTGAAGCCGCCAGTCTTTTGTACAGTCAACCTGACTTTCTTAAGAAGCAGAAAGTTTCATCTTGCCAACATTTCCCTCGCATTTCTCTTCCTGATCGGAGGCTTGTTTGCATGATCCTCACCCCAATGATCGGAATTTTATAGAGATGCTTTCTTGCATATTGTCTATGCTGGGATAAAAGCAGATGGAAACGTTGGCTTGCTTACTAGTAAATGAAAACTGCAATACAGAGATTTACTCTCCAAACACACACTTAGTGACTTATGCACTAATAGCACCCACATTTCTGATGCTGTTTTTGAGAATTCTGAAGGATTTATGACTTTCCTGCATTTCCCTCTCACCAGCTTAGACATACTTCAGGATTTTATCATCACTTTTGACAAAATACCTTGAGATGAAGGTTGTAGTAGAAACTGCTCTAAACACCAAATATTGGGCAATATCTGTTCAGAATGCTACGGGAAATCCCAATTCAGCTGTCCTTCCAAAATTAAAAACCGAATCTTCAAAGCTCGGTGTTATTTTCACATTTCGTGTGAGCAAATAAGAGAGAATGTCAGACCATTTTCCATCATTTCCCTAAATCCCATTCTTTTTTTTTTTTTCACCAAATGAGGAATAAATTCCTCGTTTACGGTATCATTTTACTTTTCTTTCCATGACTCCTTTTTCCAAGCAAACAGATTTTGCAATTGGATGCCTACTAGCTGGGTGTTCACGAGCTGTGATGGATTACTTTTAATAGGTGCTACTTTCCTACTTCATTAACTGCTCCTTATCTGGTGATGTTTCTTTGGGCAAGTTAGAAAAGAAACAATGGCTTAGCCATTTACCCAAATAGGCAGTGACACTAAGTGTATTTTGAAAAAGTTGATTATGTACACACAAGGATGTGTTTATTTTGGGAGTTTGTGTGAGTAAGAGCTGAGTTTGTGTGAGTGTGCTTGCTCCTTTCAACTTAAAACTCCCTCTCCCTCTGCCTGGCTGATTGCCATGGCCATGCCAGTCTCCATGGCAACTTTCTTAAGGATAAAATAGCAGAAATGTGAGGAGGCCGCCTGCCCACAAACAAAGCTGCCACAGCCCTGCCAGAGGCCTGACTAGACAGAATCCCAGAACACTCCACATTCCATGAGAGTTATGCAGGTTACTGCAGTTGGCTCCTTTTAAAGGTACAGTGCCTCCGGTCCTAGGAGGAAAGTTCAAGAATGTCTTCTGACTGGTATTCCCACACACTGGAATGTAAATTCACAACCACATGTCTCAACATCATTTTCCCCATCCCGTTCCCTTTGAATAATTTAAGTATTTTATATCTAGCATACATTTTTTCAGTGATATTTGGAACTTTGCTTCCCAGAAACCATTACCTGGTACAGCATACTGAACACTCAGTCACTTGCATAAAATGTTGATTAAATGATGCTTTTAATAGTTTGTCCCAACCTGCTTTCGTGAAAAGAATATACTTGTTTGCTTTTTAATGAGTCATAATGGATTTATGCACAATTTCCCAAAAAACTGTGAAATTATTTGTTAAAAGATATTGCTGTGGATTGAATGTTTGTGTTCCCCCAAATTCATATATTGAAATCCTAACCTCCAAAGATAATGGTAGTAGTAGATGGGGCCTTTGGAAGGTGCTTAGTCATGAGAGTGGAATCCTCATGAATGGGGATCAGTGCCTTATAAAAGAGGCTCCAGAAAACCCCCAGCATCTTCTACTATGTGAGGATCAACCCATGATTTTGTGCATTTGGGATCCTCAAAATAAATCCACTTTTCATCGCCAGTCACAATTCGATGCAAAAAAAAAAAAAGACTTTCTTTCGTGCCGTTAAAGCAACATTTTACCTGATGACTTTTCGGTTTTCCATTTGTCTTTCATTCAGTGGATGTGGCACCCATTTTCCTTCCTTTAAAATCTTTCCCATTGCTTGTAAACGATCAGAAATTGTTTGCTAAGCAACTTTTAATCTTTCTGCAAGTTGTTTTTGAGTTTGACATGCATCTTCATCCAATAATGCTTGTGATTGTTGGTCTTCAAACTTTTTCAGTTGTCCTGGACGTTCTTTGTCTTTCACATCAAAATCATCACTTTTAAAGCGTTTAAACCAGTGTTCACAAGTATCTTGAGATGGAGCATGTTCACCATAAGCTTCCCGAAGTATACGATAACTTTCAGCAGCACTTTTCTTCAAAATAAAGTAATGAATTAAAACTCCCTGCAAATGCTCCTTTTTGTCACGAAATTCGACATTTTTAAGCGTAAAAATATCTATGATGTAAACACCTGCAGAAAATTTGACATATGAAATTTTGAAGCTTGTTGTCAATACAACAAAATAGCATACATATCAAATCGCATATATATCAACATATGTGAAACTCCATCTATTGAAAAAAATCCACATTATTAACCGGTACACCTAGTATAAGCTATTTTGTCTGTAGTATTTAGTCTATGAACTAAGATAGATATATACATAGTGTATATCATTAGTTCTCAACCAGGGCCGAATTTTCCTCCCATGAGATACTCAACATAATTTGGAAACATTTTAGGTTGTCACAACTAGGGCCATGCTACTGGTATCTAGTGGGCAGGGCTCAGGAATAATCCTAAACATCCTACAATGCACAGAACAGCTCCCATAACAAAGGATTACTGGCCCCAGCACCTTCTATCTAAGTTGTTTCAGCTCAGTCTGCTCAGAATGGAACCAAGAATTCTCATATAACAATTGTCAATCTTGGGTCCACGGTTTAGATTTATCTGTGCAATTTGTTTAGCACTCCTATAACTGCGATTGTTTTCTTAAGACCACAAAAGATTACTTTAGAATACCAGACCTACCCTGGGGATTGGAAACTGTGACTAGTTTACTCTGTCTTTAGGAATGATTTCTGCGCAACAAACTATAAATAATATACACAATGTTTTGACATTAACTATTAAGTCTTTCCCATTAGGAATCAGTAAAATGCTTAGTAAGTATGGCTAAGAGAAATATTTGTGATTCGCTGCATTGAGATTGCTCATTTCATCACCAAAGTTCTGCTAATGCTCCCCAGAGTATTCATCTTGTTTCCATCCAATGCTATTCAGCACAGTTCCCTTATGTAGGTTTAAGAAAAAAAAAAACAACTATGGGAAATTCTGAGTTTCTGGTTGTACAAATTCAAAGGTTACTTTTAAAGCCAAATCAAGGAAGCTTTATTGGTTAGTAGTGCTACTCAAGATGTGGTTACCTGAATTGGTGAAGCACCACAAGCATTTGATTACTGGTCTTTAGAGATTTAGTTCTAAAAATTGAAAGTAAGCTTTTAGAAACTTCTATAGCAATTTTAAACTGCACATCTCATCAGACAGTTGGGTGTTGTCAGATTCACATGTGGAGTTGCAAAGGGTCGCTAGCTATGAGCTGGTCAGTGAGATCACATGAATTCACGTGGCAAGACCACATATTGCTCTGCAATAAATTAGAAGTTAAAAAATAACTGACTTTTTACCATTGATAATATGAGAGACAGCATCATGTCTACTATTTTTTATTACCAAGAAATGCTTTCTTAATTTTGTTCATGCATGGGTTGGTCCTGCTTATATCTGCAAATGTCTGCTTAAGTTACCCCTGAGTTTTGTTGCAATGCTGAGATTAGTTGGTTACTCTTCAAGGAGTAGTGTATGGATTTGGTGCAACCTACAAAGGGTCTTCTCTTGGAGAGAAATGAACATGATAGGTATCAGTAAGGAGATACTAGAATTTGCTGCTATAATCAACAACCCCCATATCTCAGAGGCTTAAATCAACAAAGGTTTATTTCTGGTTCTTAGTACTGCTTTCTTTGTAATCACTCAGGAACCCAGGATGATGGTATATCCACAGAGTTTAACATTATTGACAACTGTCCAGGGACAAAGGAAGACTTTGGGTGTTCTTTCATCAGGTAGTTAAATTCTGTGCCTCAGAAGCGACTCACATGCCACTCCTCTCCTCTGTGGCCAGATCTAGTCATTTGAACCGATCCAATAATCAGAGAAAAGGGGTGTAGAGCTACCATGTGCTCAGAAGGTGGGGATGGGAGAGATTTGGTGAGCCTCATTAATTATTATGGCACTGGAAAATGTCTAGGTGTTACTATAAAGCACACACTTTTGCCTTTTGCATCCCTGGGTTTTAGTCCTTAGCATGTCGCTTACCCTTTTACATAGACATAGGAGGCAGGATAGGGAAGCAAAATATTATTTCCTTTGATTTCAGCTATAATCTCAATTCTACAACTTACTAATAGTTGTGGCATAACCATACATAAATTATTTAATCATTTTAAAATGGGACTATAATACCCACCTCATGAGTTGTAATGAAGATTAAACTGGATAACTTTTATTAAAAAGCTTTGCATATTGCTTTTTAAATGCAGGCAAATGAAAGTGTTTATTATCAGGCTATAATAGTTTCAGTTCAGTTTTTTTTTAAATCTTTTTCATCTAGAAAAGTATAAACAATATTGAAATCAATTTAGATAGAATTCATCTATTAAACTATGATAGATCCTTAAGCATCTTTATAATATTGTCTATTGCTGTTGACCTAGCCAACACATCTTGAATTATTCTTTATGAATTTATGAATGTCTCTAGTCTTTCGCACATTTCCCTGCTATAGCATTTTGTGGTGCCACTCGGGTCTTTATTGTTGTAGATTACTGTGTAATATTATTTCTAGAAAATTGAACATGTGATATCATGGGTCTTACCCATGTTCAATTTCAGCTGACATTCATGCTAATTACATATATATATATATATATATATATATATATATATCTTTCATTTAAGAGTTGATTACATAGGTTAATTTATAAAAAAGATCATTTAATAGACTAAAACTAAAATTAATACTGATAATATATCAGAAGATTATTTCTGCAAATAGATGCTTTTGATGATCAGAAGAATTTTGCATTTATGACATGGAAAAAGTCATCCCAACTATAGTAAAACATTTGTCAGTAACTCATTCCCATGGTAGGGGTAACAGTCAAACTTTATAGTCTTTTTTTCTGGCTCTGCCATCAAGGAATAGTTTGATTATACCATTGATCAGCCTCTTGCTCTTTCTCTTTCTGCCTCCTTCCCTCCCTCCTTCTCTAGACTATATTATCAGTTGAATGATTTCAAAAACTGATATTTTGTAGGTATATCAGGATTCTTGGACCTAACTTCCATTTGAAGATTCATTATCATTGCTTTTGTCATGAACAAAATAAATGTGGTACATTAATGCAAAAATATTGCCAATTTTTTTTACCCATCCCTGTAACTTGCCTTCCTGGGGATTTGCAGTTCCTTCCTGTAAGAGATGGTGTGTCCCCGTCCCCCCCTTTTTTTAAAATATATTTTTTATTGACTTCAGAGAGAGGAAGGGAGAGGGAGAGATAAAAACATCAACAATGAGAGAGAATCATTGATCAGCTGCCACCTGCATGCCCCCTACTGGGGATCAAGCACATAACATGGGCATGTGTCCTGACCTGGAATCCAACCCTGGTCTCCTGGTTCATAGTTCCAGTGAACTACTCCGTTCGGGCTCCCCACCCCTTTAATCTGGGCTGGCTGTGAGACTTGCTTTGCTCAGCAGGTGATGGTAAGTTCAGAGCCTTGGCCTCAAGAGGCCTCACATGCTTTGTTTTCTCTTCTGGAACCCAGGCACTTTCACAAGAACAAGCAGGCCAGCCTGCTGGAGGATGAGGTACTGTAAGGTAAAGAGCCAAGTCATCCCAGCGGAGGCCATTCTAGACCAGCCAGCATCCCATAGATTTTAGCCCACTGCAGACCCAGGAGCGAGCCCATCAGAACTTCCCAGGTGACCCTTAGACTTATGACAAATGGTCCATTGCAGTGTATAGGTCATTCAGTTTTGGGGATGGTGTTGTTGATGATCAAGTTGTTATGTGCCTTAGACATGTGCTTTCCAGGCCTGGTGAAGGGTAGGAGCAATAGTATGTGTCAATCATCAATTCATCATGTGTCTCAGGAGCCTCCACCCCCCAAAAACAGTCTTTATTCGCCTGGGGCTTCTCATTTTACCATGGTATTAGTTCCATTTTGCTGATGTAACAAATTACTGCAAACTTAGTGGCTTTCCACAGCAATGATTTATTATCTTATAGTTCTAGAGCTCAGAAATCCTAAAATTACACATTTTTTGACATCTGGATTGAAGGAGAATTTCAAAATCATCAAGTCCTGATTTTTTGGTTTGTCTTGTCACTTAAGAGGTTTTCTTTAACTCAATTTTTTCTTTTCTTTTACATTTTACTATAAACAACACAACATCAAAAACAGGTCATATCTTCAATACTTTGAAAACTTTTGCAGCTAAATTCTCTGAGTTATCACTTAGAAGTTCCACTTTTCATATCATATTTGTAGGACACATTTCACCTAAGCTTTCTGCCACTCTATAATAAGAATCCCATTTCCTTCAGTTTCCAATAAAACATCTTTTTCATTTCCTCCTGAGCCCTTGTTAAGAATGCCTTTCAAGCCCACATTTCTACCAACAGTCAGCGTAGGATGATTTGAATATTCTCTTAAGAAAATACAGGTTTTCTCCACTGCATTCCTCACTTTCATCTAAACCCTCACTAGCAGAGCCATTAATATCCATATTTGTACCATTGGTTGTGTAAGGCCATCTAAGTACTTACTCCTTATCAGGGCCATCAACATTTTTGCAGCCTCTGCCCATTGCCCAATTCCAAAGACATTTCCACATTTTTTAGTTGCTTTTTATATGAGCAGCCCACTTCCAGGTCAAAGTATGTATTCCTGCTGCGACAAAATTCCACAAATTTAGTGGTTTTTAAACAACATACATTTATTATCTTACATTTCTGGAGGATAGAACTTCCAGTATCAACATGTAGGCGGGGCTGCATTCCTTCTGGTGCCTCTAGGGGAGAATCCATTCCTTTGCTTTTTCCAGCTTCTGTACGCCTTCCTGGACATGTGACCCCTTTCTCTATCTTCAAAGCCAGCAGGGTAGTATCTTCAAATCTCATTCTCTCTCCCTCCCTCCCTCTTACCTCTACTTGTCATCATGTGGCCTTCTCTAACTCTGTCACTACTACCTCCCTCTTACCAGGACCCCTGTGGTTACATAAGGCTAACCCAGATAGTATAGGATAATCTCCCCATCTCCAGACTCTTAATCAGATCTGCAAAGTCCCCTTTGTCATTGGAGGTAATATACAGGGAGTCCCCCAAACATGTATACCCACTTTAACAGCTGGTAGCTCAGTTGATGTTTCTTTCTTTTCAGCCAGACTAAGCTTTGAACAAAGGAAATGGTTCCTAAAATGTCACTGGAAGTTTGAAAACATAGTTGAAGTACCAACACTGTCTTTATAATCATTCAAAGTGTGTATACTTTTTTGGGGATACAGGGTGTCCCCCAAAATGTATATAGACTTTAACAACTGATAATTCACTTAATTTTCACTCCTTTTCAGGCTTAACTGATTTGAAATAATGGGTGAAGCAAGACTAAGCTTTGAACAAAGAAATTTTATCCACTAGAGTTTTTTTTATGGAGATACATAAAAGATAAAGTTTATGGTACAAACCTGGCAACAGTTGATGAATGGAGGGTGCACACATACCAAACAAAATGATTCTTGATGTTTCCGATTCACATTATCAGCAGTGCCTGGACCAGAAGGATCATTAGTTTGCAAGCAGGCATTGACAAAAAAAAAATTATTCATTCCTGTAGATTCTTTTAAATTTTGAAAATGAACTGTATGTTAATAAACACTGATTTTATAATCATTCAACATGTATATACATTTTGGGGGACACCCTATATTTACAGGTTTTGGAATTAGGACATGGACACCTTAGAGTGAGGGGGGTGGTGGTGGACATTATTCTATCCACCATCACCTTTCTAGATTTTCTTTTAATATTTAAATCCAAATCCACAACAAATAGTACTCTATCCTGAGTATTGGAAATGGATTGTGTCTATCAAAACTATGTTTCTAAAAGAGGAAGGACAAACTGTCTTATCAGAAATTGATTCATAGTGAAAAGTAAAACAAGCTAGACATGTTTTCTTAAAGCAGTCCCTTTAAATTCTAAGCTATGCCCAAACATTCATGGTTTAAGTAACTTTAACTAGCATTAAATTTTTAATAGTAAGAATTTTTATTACAATGCTTAGAAACTAAACCAAGGTTTTGAAGACATCTGAGGTTATTTGTCCTTCTCTTGGCTTGGTGTTTGATCACCCCTCATTCAGCTACCCCATTGTCATGGTTACTATTGTGGGTCCTTTTTTTTTTTTTAATCCTTACCCGAGGATATGTTTCCATTGATTTTTAGAAAGAGGGAAAGGGAGAAAGAAATATTGATGTGTTTATTGGTTGCCTTCTGCATGTGCCTCACCAGGGCTGGGGCCCGGGGAGGAGCCTGCAACCAAGGTCCAAGCCCTTGACCGGAATCGAACCTGGGACCCTTTGGCCCACAGGCCGACACTCTATCCACTGAGCCAAACCAGCTAGGGCACTGTGGATCTTAAAATATTCAGATTCTTTTCACCTTCAGCCACAGTACTTGACCCTCTGACTGGCAGTGACATTGACTACCGCAAGCTGATTGTGTCCTGCAGAGAAGAAAAATTTTCTTTTGTATATTTTGTTTACTTGCCGTCACCTCTCCATGACCCTAGTTCTTGCTTTGTAAAATTGCATAAGAAGACAGAAGAAAACTGCACAGATAACAGATCCTTCCTCTTCCTGCCCCCACCTGATAATAGTATTAAAGTAGTACTTCTCAGTGTCTTCTATGAGCAAAAATGAACATATTAATTATTTTGGTCACCTCATAAAATCTAAATGTACGACCACATCTCTCACGTTGCTTCTTTGAAGGCCCTAGGATTCTGGTCCAAATATTGCTCTTTATATAGGAAAAGGTTATTTACTCTCAGTCTAGGATGTTTCATTTCTGGTCCTAAGGCGAAGGCAGTGAAATCAAATGTAATTCTTCAGCACAGCGTTCGGTTCTCTCCCTTTTCACATTCTGCCAAGCATCCTGTTTGCTCTCTGGAAATTGGATTTTCACGGTGAAGAACATCATCAAAGTAACTCCAAAATAACTCCAAACTATTTTCTCCATAGAACATTTGGTCAGTTTAGAGCCCAGCTGTTGACAGATGCAAGTTACAAGCGAAAAGGTATCATTCTGTGATATTGACTCTCTTGTAATTCACGAGTTATGCTTCTGTGACAGTGAAATACCGTGAACTGACTTTTTATACTAAGGTTAAAGGAAAATCCGGAGTGCTGCACCTGAAAGTTGATTTGCTGCTTTGTCAACACATTATCTCCCCTTTCCGGAGTTAATTTTCATGTGCCATCAATCTGCCTCCTCACCCAAAACATCGGAGTCCATCTGGAGTTCCTTTAGGTCGTCTGCCTATGGGTTTCCCTCTCCCTTCAAATTCAGGCAAATCAGCATCATCAGAATCCTTCCTAGTTCCCATCTGCCACCTTACTTCAGATGTTGAGGTGCTTACAGTGTTCACAAATCTTGAAAGTAGTCATGGTTGTCTGAAAGATATTTTATGCTAACATCTGTAGTATTATGTATTGATTTATTTTCTAGCATTTAATCTGCATGTGTGTGTGTGTACGTATTTTTAAAAATATATATATTTTTATTCATTTCAGAGAGGAAGGGAGATGGAGAGAGAGAGAGAAACACCGACTGGCTGCCCTCCATGTACCCTTGTCTGGAATTGAACCTGGGACCCTTCAGTCCACAGTCTACACTGAGCCACACTGACTAGAGCCGTGTATAGTATGTATTTTAATGTACACTACCATTGACCTTAAATAGGGTTGGGGTTGCACACTGGGAAATTTTATAGAACACAGTATGACTTAGTGGTTAAATGTAAGACTTTGGGGTCAGAACATGTAGATGTAAATTATGATTCTTCCATTCACTAATTTTGCATTGTTAGGTAAGTTACCTTTGCTCTGCAAGGTTCAGTTTCTACTTCTTTAAGCAGTGATCATGATAAAACCTTAAGCTATACATTTTTCAGAGAACTTAATGAAATCCTACAAATAAATGTCTTAGCACCTGGCCGGTGTGGTTCAGTGGTTGGGCTTCGATCTATGATCCAGGAAATCAGGGTTCGATTCCCAGTCAGGCCACATGCACAGGTTGCGGGCTCAATCCCCAGTAGGGGCATGCATGAGACAGCCTATTGATGATTCTTTCTCATCATTGATATTTCTATCTCTCTCGCCCTCTCCCTTCCTTCCTGAAATCAATAAAAATATGTTAATAAAATAAATAAGTAAATCAGTAAATGTCTGAGCCAGGTGCTTGGCAGGTAATAAATACTCAGTATTTTTAATTTTTTATCCTTTATCTTGACAAAGAGGTTAAGCAATTGTACAGGAAAGTTCCAATTTAAATAGAATTATGGTTATATTCTTTAAATGGGGTTGACATTTAGTTACTCAGTATACGTTTATTAAACATTCATTACTTGTCTGGTACTATGAATATAAATTCAAGTTCCCACCTTTAAGGATTCCAGAAGGATAAAACTGTAAAACAAAAGATGATAACACAACACAACTGTGATGGGTATTATGACAGAGGTGTGGCCAATATGATAAGCACAAGAAGTGGTACCTGAGTGATGGGAAGAGGGTGGCAGGGAGAAGCCTTCTTGAAAGAAGTGAGGTCTAGACTGAGTCCTGAATGGTGGACACGTGGAAGTTCCCCAAGTGAAAAGGAAGTTATTCTAGTCACAGGGATGAGTAGAAGAATACATTCTCTTTAAAAAATAATCAAAAAGTTGGATTGTTACAGAAAACCGAAGAACCAAGCAACACTTAGATGGAGTTACATTTATTACGCACGAGCCCAGAGGAAAATGTCTCTCAAATTCTGGACCCCAAAATGGAGGAACTTTCCCTATTTATATGTTTTTACCTTCTTTGTCTCCCAAATATGGGGTGTTTCTGGCCCCCTTTGCAAGTTCTTAAAGAGCCCCTATGTGCTGGGGCCTTGAGACCTCAACCAAAGGCTTGGCCTGGTGCCAGCACTGATAACTTCATCCGGGGAAGGTTTAGTGGCCTCTCTGAAGTGGGAGTAGTCTTATTTTTCTTATTATTTAAGCAAGAAAGCAACTACAGAAGCCAAATAGCAGTGTTAAAATTTCAAACAGCAGTTTTTATATACGATGGATGCTTCAGGATTAGGACAAAGGAACTGATATTAATTTCTGGCATGAATTTGTATGATATCAAATCCTGGTTAAGGAAGTAAATAATTCACTGGCAGCTCTATACTAGTAGATGTACAGCTTAACTTCTGTTCTTGTGCAGGAGTTAATAAAGTAATAGTGACTACCATTTCTTTACCAGTAAAATCTACTATGGGCCAAATGCTGAAATTGAGGTTCGTTGCTTTACAACCATTGTCTTCTCAAAACATATCATATTTTATTGATTTTTTTAAAAAAATATTATTTTTTGTCCTCCCCTGAGGATATTTTTTCCATTGATTTTTAGAGAGAGTGGAAGAGAGAGGGAGAGAGAAACACCTATGTGAGAGAAACACATCTATTGGTTGCTCCACATGCCCCCAACCAGGGCTGGGAGCCTGTAACTGAGGTATATGCCCTTGAAGGAATTGAACCTGGGACCCTTCAGTCCACAGGCCAATGCTTTATCCACTGAGCCAAACTGGCTAGGGCTCATATTTTATTGATTTAAAAGCTAAATACAGTGAGGCATGCCACCATTGCTCAAACCCTTCAGTAGAAAATGCAAGGAATGATAAATAGAATTTGAACGCCAAACTCTCTTTATTCTGTCCAGGTTATGTTTATTATGAAGATTAGAGTCGCATACCTAAAATAATTCACTTCCAGCTGCTACCATTTATTTTGAAATGGTAATTAATAATTAATAGCTTTATGATTAAACATAAAATTATTAATAAGAATTTATAAATTTCCTGGATGTCAACAGCCAAACTTGTAACTTATTAACAGATCATGGGACTTCAATTTATGGTGCTATCAAGTTACAAAATTTGCAAGTTTACATACCTTCCTCCCTAGTTGTCATTCATTTCTTCCAGGGAACAGTGTAGAGAGTTAACCTTCTTTAGACGTTTCTGGACATAAAATGTTGTTGCCTATCTACGTGGAGGACTCTCTGGAGCATTAGAGAAAAGAGACAAGACAATAGAGGGGCCCCTTCCGTGCTTTTTATGGAACACAATCATTGGGATTGTGAAAAGGCTGCAGCCTTGAAGTTGCTCTCTTTAATGAAAGTGTGAGCTCTGTAGGGAATGTAAAGAGTCCTGCTGACCATGCCTGACACCTTGTTAGGGTTGCATCCTTGGGATGTTAAAATGTCTTAGAGGTTTAGAGACGGCTGCTGGATTCATTATCTAGAAAAGGGAAGTGTAGCTTCTTCGTGAGTATTGACCTTGTAAGGTGCACTTGCTCCCATTGACCGCAGTGAACTGCCCAGTGCTAAGTGTGTGTGCCCTGTCTAAAAGGTTTCATTGTTACAGATTGAGCTAATAAATATTTAACTGACTGGATGAAGTTACAGATTGGATTGTCTTAATGGAATGTACCTGGTTTTCCACATCTTTCCACTTCTTCCCATTATAGATCCAATACACCCACAGACCCAACACCTGTCAGTTTTTGTTTGTTGCTGGTTTCTCTTTTGCGGTCTGTGTTGCCATATCTTTTAAAGCAATAAAGTTTAGAAAGAGATCAATTGAAACAGAGAACAAATATCTAGCTACCCACCCCTTACCTGAGAGGCCATAAGCAGCTGATTATTAGACTTGGCCTCGGAATCCTTCTTCACTCTGTTACAGATAGACACTAACAATGGAAGGTAGTTGGCATATGAAGTGAAACCTGTTGGTCTTTTGCACCAGTACCATATTTCACATGCTTAAAATAGGGGATCAAGTGAAATTGGCAAAGAAGGCTTGCATTCTGCCAATGAGGTAAGAAGAAAAATGTCAATTTTATGTGTGTATTTATGTATATGATTGTTCACATGTGTATATCTATTAACATGCATTTAAATAGGGAAGCAAAAGTAGTACCAAAAGATAATTTTCGTTATCTATAATACATTCAATCAATTAATAAATAATAGAAAGTAATAGGTTTGTGTTATTTCCCCCATGACTCACATTTATTATTTGTAGCTAAGAAATGCTCTTTAAAGTTGTCTTTCTTATAAAGGCAAGGGAACATTTTCTGTCTCCATAAAAAAATTACCCTGCCAGTACCTGTACAGGTTTATGTTCAGAAGCTATAACCTTTTTTATGGGATTTAAACACAGGGAATTGTTCACATTGATTTGGCTGTCACACACAACCTAGGCAACACTTTGCACTTTTCATCACTCTGTGATAAACAAAAAGATGGGTTACGAAGCTAGTCATTTCATCCCTGTACTCTGTACTGATAGAAGTAGATGGTTCTCCCTCCTTTGCTTTTGTGGTTTATCCAAAAGGTAGAGCAGGAAGCTTTCCCAGTTTTTCATGTCATTCCAACTTGCTCAGCATTTAAAGAATGTGTCTCTGCATAGTCCTAGGCAAATGGAACATCTCATTTTTTGGAAAAAAAAATTTCTGTAGTCTCTATTAGATTTATTTACCAACTAAACTCAGTTTGCATGCATGAGAACCAAAACTCTCAATTTGAAGTTTGAATTAATTCAGTCAAGCTCTACCAGATGAGAAATGGGAAAGACTATTTTGTTTCTTATTCCTCATGGGAAGATAATTTTCTTGCTTTGAGAATAGCCCTATTATATTATTTTAATGTTTCTCTTTAAAAGTTTGCAGCATTTTCAGCAATTTGTAATTCCCTCTTAAAACCCTTTGAAAATAGAATTGAGATTTTCAGCCTGCTGGGATCAGGCCGAAACTGGCAGTCTGACATCCCCCGAGGGGTCTGTATTGCCAGAGGGTGCAGGCCAGGCCGAGGGACCCCACCGGTGCACGAATCCATGCACCGGGCCTCTAGTATTTACATATGCCATTAAGCAAACATATGACTTTTCCATAATGTTCACTAAGGAGATGCCTGAATTTTAATAACTTTGTGGGAAACTATTTTGGAAGAACAGATTGTCTTGGAAAAAAATGGTATTTACCAGTATCTTCTATTGAAAGTGATTTTCCATCTGACCAGTTGTCATATCCTATTGATAAAAATTATAGCCATTTTGAAAAACATTTTCATTTGGTTGGCTTCCTAGACATTTTGGTTGAGTTTATGTGATTCTATATAAGTTTTTAAACATAAAAAATATTAGGTTGGAAGTTTAAGACTGAGAGGCAACCATTAATATTGCTTTGTCAGACCATGAAAATAAGTTCTTCAGAAAGTCAGTCTGAAGCAAACATGCCTATTCAGCCAATTTGGATACTCTCCGAACAAATTTAGGGACCCTCTATTGTCTTACAATCTCTGGAAAGCTAACAGTGACATTGATTTCAAGGAGAAAAAGAAGGAAAAGGCATTGGGAAACTGTTTTTAAGAGAGATATTTAAAATTGTATTTTTCAGTTTATTCTTGCTCCTTGGCTATGTCAGAGAATTTAGAAGATGCAACACTAGTGATTGGGAGAAAAACCAACTGGGTAAAAGCCATGGAACTGTAAGATTCTTACCAGGACTCTGATTGTGGAAACATATGGAGACAATCGCAGACCCTGCTACAGGGACTAAAATTAGCATCTGTTGTCAGACACATGTGGGATGCCCCCCCCCCTTTTTTTTTAAAATATGATGAAACATTTGCATGTGACTTTTTCCTGCCTGTTCAGTGTTTTAATTGTATCAGAAGAGGGTTAGTGACGATACATACTCCATGTTCATCGTTACTTTCAGCTTTTGACTCCTCCTCCAAATCACATTTGTTTGAGTCGGAAAGTGAAATTAGTGGTAGCCATGGCACTAACAATATCCAGGCTGCTAAACGCTCCCCTCACAGAGCATCATATGAAATATTTAGTGAGGAAAATGTTTTTATTCTAAGTAAGGGCAAGTGGAATTCTAGAACACTTTGGGGTAACAACATTGCAGATTTTGTTTTCACATTGACATTTGACATCCAATGTGAAGACAAGAGTCAGTGAATAAGCAATAAAAACAACAACAAACAAACAGACAAACAAAAAAACACAATAAAAGTTCATACCAACAACTGTTCTTTTTAAAAAATCCTCAAATTTTTAAAACTTTCACGCTCTGGATGGCACTTACACCCAAGCATGAGCTGAGCTGAGGAAAATTCGTGGTGTTTTTATTCTTATTATTGTTGTTCATCCTCACCCGAGGATACTTATCCATTGATTTTTAGAGAAGGTGGAAGGGAGGGAGAGAAAGGGAGGGAGAGAGAGAGAGAGAGAGAGAGAGAGAGAGAGAGAGAGAGAGAGAGAGAGAGAGAGAGAGAAACAAACATAGATGTGAGAGAGACCCATCAATTGGTTGCCTCCCGCACATACCCTGACCAAGGCTGGAGATTGAGCCTGCAACTGAGGTACATGGCCTTGACTGGAATCAAACCCTGGACCTTTCAGTTCTTGGGCTGATGCTCTGTTCACTGAGCCAAACCGGCTACAGTGGAAAATTCATGTCTTTCATCTCACCCGATACTTAGTTCTAGATTCATTGAGTAAATGATTGAGTAAAGCATCTACTACTATTTTTAATTGTTTTTGTCCCAGAATGTAGAATTTCTCTTAGTTAAATGTACATATGATGTCCCACCCATCTCTTTTTTAAGTGCAGAATTAATGATACTAAAATAGTGTTTTCATATTTAGGTAGTGGGAATAATTTCAGCTAGTTACTAATGTGAGAGAGACCATGCTGTTAACCAATTCTTCATCTTTCCTGACCCATTTACTGCAGCCTGGATATTGTCACATTTTTATCCAATCTCAGCTATCTGTCATAAGCTATTAGTTATCTGTAGGCATCACAGCACTGCTTATAGATTTTCTTCTTTTTTAAGGCTGAATAATATTCATATATATA
This sequence comes from Eptesicus fuscus, assembly GCF_027574615.1. NCBI lineage: Eukaryota > Metazoa > Chordata > Mammalia > Chiroptera > Vespertilionidae > Eptesicus > Eptesicus fuscus. Next base: position 15,455,490 of record NC_072490.1, on the reverse strand, counting down.
TATATACATATATATATATCACATTTTCTTTATTCATTTTTCAACAGATATTTAAATGGAATTCATATCTTGGCTATTGTGTATTATGCCATAATGAGTTTGGAAGTACTAGTATTATTCTGATTTAAGTAAAAAATCCTGCCATTTGCAACAACACAGATGAATCTTGAGGACATTATGTTGATTGAATTAAGCCAAACACAGAAAGACACATACTGCATGATGTCACTTATATGTGAAATGTGAAACAGTCAAACTTATAGAAGCAGAAAGTAGATATGTGGTTGCCAGCAGCAGGGGGAAGAGGGAAATGGGTAGATATTGGTTAAGGGATATAGTCTCAGTTATGCAAGATGAATAAGTTCTGGTGAGCTCATGTACAGCAATGTGACCATAGTTAACAATATATTGTATACTTGAAATTTGCTAAGAGACTAGATATTAAGTGTTCTTGCCATATACAAAAACATAATAACTATGTTAGGGGTTGGATATATTAATTAGCTTGATTGTGGTGATTATTTCATAATGTGTACATACATATATCAAAAACATCAAGTTGTTCACCTTAAATATATACAATTTTTGTTAATCATACCTCAAAAAGACTGGGGGATGTTTTTTAATTAAAAAAAAAATGCTTACAGAGGTAAGAGACCCTTGGTGATACGTAACTTAACCAGCCAGTAGAGGTTTAACATGTCTTAGCCACATTATCAAACAGTAGAATAGATAAATATGGAGCCATTGCGTGGAGACACATGACCCAGCTGACAGCCACTATCAACTTCCAGACAAGTACCTAAGATCATTTCATACCATCATCTCAGCTGAGCTGCCTGTTGAGGACAGTCACATGATTTGAACCAAGACAAGACCAGCAAAAGAACCACCAGCTGCACCCAGCCCACATTGCTGATCATGCATTAATAAATAGTAACTATTGGAAATCATTAAGTTTTAGAATTATTTGTTACCTAACAGTAGGTTACTGATAGACTAAATACACATGAATTTTTAAAAGTTTTCTTTCTTCTTTCCTTCCTTCCTCCCCCTACCTCTCCCTCCCTCCTCCCTTCCCTCCCTTTTTCCTCCCTCCCTCCCCTCCTCTCCCTTCCTCTTCCTTCCTTCCTTCCCTCCCTCCCTCCTTCTCTCTTTCTTTTAAAGCTCCCATGACAATATGTTTGAGGGTAGGTAGTCCAGGGCTGATACAGGGAACAAATGATAACATTAGGGCTTTCTATCCTTAGTGTCTTGACTTGCTGTTCATGGCAAGGTGACTACTCTACCTTTAGGGATCACATCCATGCTCAGGGCAGGATGAAAGGAAAATCACTTCACCAACTGTTCCTAGTCCCCTCATTAGGAACGCAGAACTTTCTCCAATGTTCCTAAAAGACTTCTGCCATGGTTATTGGACAGGACTGCGTCATCTGGCCACTGATAGCTGCCAGCATGGCTGGAAGGCTTTCTCAGCCCCTTTAGTACATGCAGGGAAATGGGTTTGGGAATGGCTGCTGTGTGAGCCAACCAACAGTGTCAGATATACTTCCTTTCTCTTCACATTTCTTTTATCTTTTCAGTATTACATGAGACCCTGGGAAAGAAACCAGATAAGCCTGGGTTTGTATCTTATTCACCAGTTAGGCCATACTACTTTGAGCCTCAGTTTCCTTATCTGTATTATGTAAAACAATGCTGCATGCTTCAAAATGTATTTTGAATTGAATTATAATATGAATAATCATATAGAGACATGATATTCATTGTAAGTAGATATGAGATTTAGGTAAATTTTGTTTGCCAATTTTACATAAAGAAATATGGCTTTGGATGGTCAAACAGGTACATACTGGCTTCATTTCATCTTGTCTTCCTAGTTAATTAGAGTTAAAATATCTCTGATAAACAAATTTGACTCTAGGTCCTAAACTTATCCTAAGTTTCTAAAAAATAGTTTAGAGATGCAAAAACTAAAGAATGGTTGTTTTTTATCCTATTCTAGGTTTAGAAATTTGACATACAGCATGATGAGACAAGAGTTGTAGTTATGGACAAGTTGGAATGCTCAATTATGAGATAAGGTTGTGATACATGATAGCATCAGTAACCCCTCTGATAATCAGCTGTATCCCCTGAAAAACTTTCTTTGAACACTGCCAAGACATTGGCCAGTTGGCATTACTAGACTAATTTGACATTGGAGAAGACAGATCATCAACAAAATCCCTGAGAATTCATGAGCCAAACAGCCTCTCTCTTAATTTATGTTACTCAGAGCCTTAGCAATCATGTTTATGAAAGGTAAAGTTGCGTTAGTCATGCTTTGCTGCAGTAACAAACAAACACACAAATCTCAGTGACTTAATACAATATGTGTTTTTTCTTTGATTTTCCCAAGGAAACTCTTTCATTTAGTGACTCAGGCTCCAGGCAGCTTCCTTCTTATGGCAGAACCAACTGATCATTTGACCTTCATAGACATAAGTAAATAGGTGATTAGAGTCTGAGGAGGCATTTAACTTTTTAATGGTCTTGGTCTGGAAGTGACACATATTACTTCTCATCTCCATCTGTTGTCAAAATGGGCACACAGCCCATCATACTTATGAGCAGGTCTGGGAAATGTAGGAAGATTTGGATGTTTGGTGAGCACCAAATTGGGTCACAGAGGCAACTGGTTTTTGAATAGTCATACCTTTGAGGTTTAAATTACTAGTAAGTGAGGTAATATTCGTAAAATAGATGACTTCAGGAGGGCTGAAACTTGATCTGTTTTGTTCACTTCTAAATGCCAGGCGCTGAGTATTTGAAAAGTAGGAGGGACTGTAGAATGAATAGATGAAAGACAGAATGACTGTATGACATACTGAATGAATAAATAAACAGACAAGTGCTAACTCCCTTTATTTCAACCATATTTTATCATATTTCAGTATAGATAAAACCTATCTGCATAGATTAGCACAATATTCAGCATATGGCATAAAGTCAATAAATATTTATTTATTTTGAGGTTGGTGATAAACAAGGCCAATGATTAGCAGTGATTGCACTGCAGGATTTTCTTTTCCTTCCACAACAAGGGTTAAAATTTTAAATAGGATGGATTGTATCTCCCTTTGGCAGTTTGATTTATGTATATTTTAGAAGTAGAATCTTGAAAAAACTTTGTTCAACTTCGAAATACCAGGACAAATGCTCACCATGTGCTGTACGAAGTTTGAGGCATTTAATATAACTGTACCGTCTATAGCACATTGCTTTTCTTTCTTAAACAACATAAATTTGCTGAGCTGGGCCTTAGAGAACTACGATTTGTTGACATGAATTCAGCATGATCCCAACCTGCATAGTAAGAATGTTTTGATTCCTTTGCCAACTTTTATTTCTTTGCCAAGTTTTGTGGAACATGCTTTTGGTCTTGGCAATCTCCTGCACATTAGCTATTCTATTCCTTCTAATTTCCAAGGAGAGACATTAATTATAGTTCTCCACTCTCCTGGGAGTCACACACATGATATTACTAGACAACAGCAGTGCAGTAGATATCTCCCTGAGACATTTTAAGTTGGGGTGGTACCAAGGATGTCTGCAAGCTAGAGACTGGGTCTAAGTGGTTCTCTCTCAGCTGGCATTTGTCAAAATTGTGTTGTTTTACCTAATGGCAGAAAACAAGTAGAACAGAGTGTTTATTCTGTCCATGAAGACATGAGTGATACCTATTTCTATTCTGAAGTGTTTCCTTGATGGAAACTCTAGGTAGATGTGAACACTTGCGTTGCAGGCTTTAGGGAGAAAAAGTTTTGAAACAGAGAAACATGAACTGGAGAAAAATCTTAGAATATAAGCATTTGGTACTGATGCCACTGGCTGTCCATCTGGCAAATGAAGAAATGATGTGGGTTGTATATAAACAGAGAACTCTCAATTTTGCCACAAAATTTGAAATTTCTTGGTTGATTTGTAAGTGTATTTATTTATTCCTTAGTTATTTATTGAGTTCATACTATGGGCCAAGCATATTTCTCGGTGCTGCGGATATAGCAGTGATCAAAACATTAAAACAAAGCAAAATAAAACCACCAAAAAGAATGCTATGCTTAGGAAGAGTTTAAAGAACATGCCCAAAGTCACCCAGCCTCTAAATAACAGCGGGGATTCAAACTAAGCGGTCTGACGTAACCTTCTTTGTTACTAAGCTGCATTACTGCTCTTACTAAACTTCATTGCTAAACTCCAGTGCCTTTCTAATTTTTTAAATCAATAGTTACTATTTTGGGGGCAGTTTTAGTTTTAAAGTAAAACAGCAGGAAATGCAGAGAGTTTTAATATACTCCACCCCAAACACACACACACACACACACACACACACACACACACACACACACACACGTTGATTTTTGCAGAAAGCAATAGAAAATGAAACAAGCATGACCGTGCCTAATGTATGCCCCCTCTCCTTTCTCTGTAGTTGCATTACAATAGAGGGAACTAAAAAATTTCCTAGTCCTAAGTTATTCATTCATTTATTCATTCATTCATTCTCCCAACAAATAATTATAGAGGTTTTTCCATGTATTAGGGTGCTCAGATAGAGCAACGAATAGCCAGACATGGTTCGTGCTCTTACAAAATGAAAATAAAAGTGCAAAATACAAATATTTTTGAAGACAAGGTGGCCCACGATTTTATATTGGAGAGTAATACAAATCCTCACTAAGAAACTAATACTTAAATGACACCTGAAGGATGTATACAAGTTTTCCTTGCAAAGAGAAGAGTAGAGGGTATTTAGGGGAAGGGGGCTGACATATAGAAAGTTACTGAGAAGACAAAGAATTTGGAGCCTTTGAAAATAAAAATCTGAATCTGTAAAGGAAATGGAAAATGACTGGCCTGATAGATAGGAGAAAAGCCAGGGGAATTTTTTGTTACAATAGTCAAGAGAAAGTATGGTCACATAAGGTCAAGTTAGTTTAAGATTTTAAAAAGCACATTGATCAAAGGTTGTTTGTGATCCTTCATTTTTTTGCTACCAGCATTAACACAAAGGTTGTATTACATGGTTTTTATACAGATTTCAAGTGCATGTTTTCTTATTAAGAATAAGGTTCTCAGGTTTCTGGTAAAGAAGTGTCTTTGAAGTGGGTTATTAATTAATGGGAGCTGAGAAAGTAGACATCTTGTGCAAAGATAATGCTGATGAGCAGCTTGCATTGTGCAGAGGAAGGAGGAACAGTCACTAGAAAGGGAGGTGGCATGGAGGAAGAGTTCTTTTTGTTCGTATTAAGTTGACAGCAATTGGAACAAGTTAAAATGCTTCTTTTAACCTTTTACACTCAAATGTTGAGTGTTACTCGACATGGTTAGCATTAGAATAAAGGAATCGAGAAAAGCAAGGGAGTGCAAAGGGAACTAAAAGCATTTCTGGGAGTGGAGGGACTGGAAATGCAAGTGGAAGGGGATAACTGAGGTGGCAGAGAGGTGAGAATCTGGGCCCTCATAGAGGGATTGAGCTTTGCTAAGAGGAGCGTCACTTTCTCCAAGGATATTGAAGGAAAAATTAGCAAAGATTTAGTTTAGCTAATAGTTTTGATAGCAATAACTAATTATATGTTTTAAGAATTTGAAGCAAGAAGTTAGTGTGGATCTGAGAGATAAAGGGTGGGAGGTGGGGAAGAAAAACTTTCAGGTATTTCAAGCAGTAAAAGGTGGTTGTGGAGAGTGAGGATGAAGTTACTAGAGAAATGATCTTAAGAATGCCAACCTGTATTGACTGGCCATTTATAAATGTGTGGCCAAGAACTAATAGCGATATCAGCAAACTAGAATTGAATTACATTGGGCCTAGACCCAAAATGGTAGTAGCTTATGTAAAATTTCTCTCTCAAATTAGTTGGTATTAAGTCCAGACTGGTACAATGTTTCTACTATTATGAGGGCCCCAGACCCTTTTAGTTTGGTACTCTGTTTTCTCCATCATTTGACGTCCATGGGATGGTCCAAGATGGTGTTCCATTCCAACCAGCAGGGAGGGAAAAGGCACAAAAGGAGCACATCTATTCTCTAAGTTAATCTTTTTACTGGAATGACTGATCCCAAGAGAATGTGTTCATCATGTAATTTTTATTCTTATGCTCCATCAGCTACCCAAAATAATACCTCATTTTTGTTTTATATTTGAAACTTTATGTGCCTTTAAAGCTTTTTGCCTATTTTCTAATTATCTTGAATTGTAGTTTATGGATAACACATGCCACCTCTTAGTAGCACTTGCATAGAATGGAGTCTGTGCTCTTACTGAAGACAATTGCGGGGGCCTGATGCGGCGGGGGCCAGACATGGCAGGGATCTCCCTTTTCCGCGTCCCGCGCAGAAAGAGAGATGAACAAACCGGTTCTAAATGGAGGTGGCCAGGGATTGAGAAATATTAGAAATAAAGAAAACAAGACGCAGAAATAGATTCATGAAGCTGGGAGCTGGGTGGATCTTTCTGTGCCTGGCTGAGGCCACAGAACAAATCCAGATTGCAAAGCTGAGGCTTTATTTATAATCAGGGACAAACAAGGCAATTAACAATGTTCTTATAAGTTTCACTTGTTTTGGCAGCACTTGCTGCCCCTCCCACAGCCCACTAGCTACCCAGGAAGGATCTAGGGATCAGTTACAGGATTAGGCTTAATTATGTTGGGAGGGGTCTGCCCTCCAAACGAACTTGTTTGTGACCCTGCCACAGGTCAGTCAGAGGCTTAACCCTGTAACCGCTTCCTACAACAATTTTTCATAGCCCTCCATCATCCTGACTGCCCTTCTCTGATTACTTGTTGTTGTTGCTATTAATTTTATTCCTAAAGTCATCCCATTGTTTTGAAGAAACCATGAATTTTTTTTTTTCTCTTGAATTCCTTTCTGTTTGCTGTGATAGGTTTTCAAACTTGCTTTTTTTATTGTTTTATTTTGTTTGAAAGAATAGGTGGAAAGCAAATTTTCAGAATTCTCCCATGTCACTCTTAACTGATACTTGTTATTGCTTCATTTGATGATGCGAAAATGTTTGATGCTATTTGATTCTTAATCATTTGAAAGTGACATGAACCATGTTCTAGAATTTATGTTACCTATTATGTAATAACTAGAGGCCAGTGGGGTCACTTGGCCTGGCCTGCGAGGATTGGCCGAAACTGGCAGTCCTATATCCCCCTAGGGATGTAGTAGTGCATGAAACAGTGGGCAGCCAGGGAGGAGTCAGAGCCTGGGCCAGGCGCCATGCTGCTCCTGCTCATCCCAGCCCCACTGTGCCTACTGCTTCCATAGTCTTGGTATGCCTGGGGGAGGGACATGCAGGGGGCGTGTCTGTGGGAGAGGCTTGCACAGCTAGTCTGGCGTCCTTTGGTCAGCTGAGTGGCACTCCTGCTGTGGGAGTGCACTGACCACCAGGGGGCAGCTCCTATGTTGAGTGTCTGCCCCCTGGTGGTAAGTGCATGTCATAGCTACCAGTCAACCATTTGAATGGTCGACCATTCGACCAGTCGCTTAGGCTTTTATATATATAGATAGCTCCTATATCTGTGTCCATTCTGTTACTTAGTTTCTATAGTTGACATTTATTTTGCAATTATTTTATTAATTTCCAAGATCTCATGTTTGCTGTCTAATTGATCCTTTTTTTATAGTTACTTGTTGGTTATGAATGACTACTTTCTCAAATTTTTCAAAGGAAAATGAACAGCATTTTAAGAAAAACAGAAAGTACATTATTTCTGTTTCCTCTGGGTCAGTGTTTCTGTTGTCTACTTTGATCTTTCTTTTTGGAGTTGCAAATTTTCTTCAAATACCAAGTGAACCAAACCTTGATCGATTAATTATTTAGCAATGAAAAACTACATTAATTATCATAGAGAGGTGGCACCTCCATTTCTTTCACAGTCCTTGGAGCTATTGTCCCAAAAGTCTTATTCTCTGAAAGCCAATGTTGTTTCTGTATAAGAATAAGGGCTCTGTCCTCAGATTTTCCTTTAGGGTATGAGGACAGACCGTTTATAGGCAGGCCCAGGGTCAGCATTGTTACCAAGCTAAAGAACATTTTTTTTTTTAGGTTTTATTGGTTAGAATTCTTAGGTGAAGAACAAAGAATATACTCCAGTTAGTTTAATCAAGGAGGAATTTATTAAGAACTATTTAATACCTCGCCCAATTGTGGAGAGAGTTGAAGGATCATTTTCTACAAGAAACTGCCTGGAACTCACTGAAGAAATGCTTATTTAGGGAGCTACTGGCATTTGGACCCTAGAGTCCCTATGTATCTGCTGCCTTCCATAGCAACAGAACAGATGCCCTGCACCCAGTCTGCCTCTTCAGGTGGGTCAGGTACAAATCAAGTCTTATATCGATAAAGCTGATTGGGAGAACTGGTCATATATCTGCATTCTAGTTGCAATAGAGGTTAGGAAATAGGGGCTTTAAAAATTGTACCTCAGGAAGCAGTATGCTCAATAGATTCACAGAAGTATTAAATGGCGATATCCTCTACATGGGGACACATACTTGAGTTTATTTCCATCTCCTAGTCCAGCTGCCTTTCTCCCCCAGCCTTTTTTTTTTTTTTTACCCCACTGATCCAGTGACATTATACTTGTTTTATACCTCTCTCTAGTCGTAAAATACACACTAATGGACTCTTTACAAATAAATTTTTCTCATTAGAAAGCCCTACCTGAGGCTTAAGATGGGATTCATTGCTGCAGCCAGCTGAACAGAATATGAAATTGAAATTGAAGGGGCTGACCAGCCCCAGCTATGCACAGTAAGTCCTTTAATTAATTACCCTAATTCCTGCTCCCAATTTACTTGTACTCTCTGTACCTGCTGGGCCTCTTGGGGGGCTTTACCAAAAATCTCTGTGCCCACCCCCACTGAAGCGTCCTATATTTTCTCTAATCTGATTTGCACATCCATAAAACCCATCGGACTCCTACCTGGCAGAAACATTTTTTTTTGTTTGTTTGCTGAGTGCATACCTTCGTTTTCAGTGCTATTATGGATGAGTTATTTTTACAATTGTTACTGAATTTAGTCCGTGGTTTGGAAAAAGGTAAAACAAAGACAATCTCATAGCGAGTTTCCCCTCTCTGCCCTATTCTTTATGTTTCTCTCTCCATTGCCTACCCAGGGACTGGCCAACATTTTCTAAAAAGGGTCCGAAGTAAATCTTTCTGGCTTTATTGGCTCTATAGTTGCAACTCCTTGAATCTGCCGTTGGAGTGCAGAAGCAGCCATACATAATACATTAAGAAATAGGCATGGTTGTGTCCCAGTAAAACTATTTACAAAAACAGGTGGCAGGTTAGAGTTGGCCAATAGATCATAGTTTATCCACCCCTGGTTGATATGAAAGGTCCTGAGGGAGAAAACGCTGAGTCTCGGCACTGAGCAGGCATGAAGTATTTGAGGATGTATGTCTTTCAAATTGAGTTAATATGATTCACCCAAAGTATTGCTTAAAACTCTCACTTTCTCATTGTCTATAGATAGTAAAGAGATGTTAATTGGAAAAATTTAGGTTTAAGAACACATCATCCTACCCATAAAATACTTGTTTTTCTGTTTCCTGGTGTCAAAGAATGAAATATTTCTAGTGGGCTTCTTTGTGACTTTGTTCTTCACAATATGAAAGCAGCATTTGAAAATAATTTTCTGGTGTGACACCCTAATAACAGAAATAGCTTTCTCAGAAATTATCACGTTTACATGTAAAAGAAAGAAAAGGTAAAATCTCCAGTATTCGAGAACCAGAATTGTAATGTTGCACACATATCTGGTAAATTAGCTCATGAGGAGAGTACAACAACAAAAGATTGCTCACAGTCATTTTCAACTGAGTTTTCCCTTACATGGGAAGACATTACAATTTTGAGTCAGCAAAAAGGCAAAGATGGGGAGAGTAGCTATAATGCAACGTATTTTGACATTTAAATGGATCTGGAAGTTGCTGAAAACATATTTTCCCCACATATTTACTAAGGTGGATTCGTAACAGAGCAGATCCTATTTTACTCTTTAATTCATAAAATACTTTAACACCAAGAGAAATCCTTTTAACTAAGATGTTGAACTTGACCTTTGTATATGCAAACTGGAGAGAGAGAGAGCTCAGCACTGAAGTTGACATGCAAAGAACAGAGAATCTTACTGGGGAGAGTGGTAATGTTCCAACTGAGGGCACATGTATAAGTTCACAAGGGCCAGTTCCTCAGGCTTTATCTGTTGTTTCTACTGCTGTGGAGGCTGGTGGCTCTGTTCTGGAAAGTGAAGATTTACTAGTGGTTCTCTTTTCTCATCCTACTCCTGTCATATAGGAACCCACTTCTCATTTCCCAGTAGAGATAGATCAGGATTTGGATTAGATCTCTGTTGTGTGCTTTATATTATTTTACAGCTGTGCCAATAATATGATTTCAGCCACTTATTTTTCCTGGAGTTAATCATTGTGTTTTTTCCCCCCCATTTGTTTAATAATTTATGTGCCACTAAGTTAGCTCCCCAAACACCTCACCAGTGGAGCTAAATTCTCAATCTGTTTACACCCATCAGGCTCTATATTAATTTCATCTTGTTTCAGACATCTCTTCCAGAATTTTTTCACCTCATTATTTTATACTGCTTGTTTTGTATGTTTGTGTGTGTGTGTGTGTGTGTGTGTGTGTGTGTGTATTTATTGAGAGCTGTTTTCATAGGATTACCCACCACCATCATTTTGAAGATTTCCCTTATGTCTCTCTAGTGACAGATCTCCTATTTCTGGGATCCTGGACCTTTCCTATTTTTGGTTTATTTTCTTGTTTTTGTAGAATACATAAAACTTCCAATATCATTGTGGTAAAGAGTCAATGTGAGGTAAACTTTTTGTGGTAATGCATATCTGGAAATGTCTTTTTCTACAACACAGTTGATTGATAGTTGGGTTAAATATAAAATTCTAGGTTGCAAATAATTCATCTTTAGAATTTTGAAGGCATTGCTTCCATTGTATTCTGGCTTTTGTACTTCTTTTATTAAATTTGATGCTATTCTGATTCTGGATCATGTATAAGCTAACTTTTTTCTTGTGGAAGATTTTAAGGATTTTGATTTTTTCCTCGCATTGCTATTGTATGTGTGGTCTGGAAAACTGGTGGCCCCTTAAAACTGGAGATTCTAAGTTCTTCATTCCTGAAAATATTTTTGTATTTTTTGAGTTGTTATTTTCCTCCCATTTTAAAAAACTGGAAACAATGAAAGCAAACAGACTTTTGTTGAGAATGACCCACATAAGATTATTGAATAGGAGATTACAAATTGTTTATTTAATGGACATTTAATAATTTACTGATATCATGAAACCAGGAATAAAATTATTCTCTTCATATCTCTGGCTTGAACAGGTCAAGTGAAATCTCTGCAATTTCACATTCTTTACTAATGAAGATTGAATAACTGACCAAAATAGTTAAAATTAATAGAGAATTAAACATGAAATCAGTGGGTTGAATGAGCAAGAGAAACCTTGAGGCTGTTCATTGTTTATTGAGCATTGATCCTGGACAGTGATCATCACATTCTTCTGTTTCAAATGAATGATTACAATTTTTCATTTCTGTTTTCACTTAGCAGAAAATTTGGAAATTCATTTTATACCAAAGTGCTTTCAAATGGAATAAAAAACTACAGAAACTCTACTGTAGATTTTAAGTTTAAAGCCTATGTATTTTGTTAAACTGTTACACAGCTCACAGTGAGTTCTCAAGGTCAGCTTTGGCCAGCAAAGGTATTTGTGATACATCTTTTAACTTTTAAAGCCTGTGTTTATTCTTTGAATGTTCTTTTACATCTTCCAGTTCTTGATTCATTAATAAAATATTTCCTACTCTCTCTCTGAGGACGTTAACATTATTTTTGAAGTTTTCCATGTATCATCTCTGTTTCTCCTAGATTTCTTTTCCCCATCTCTGTGTATTTTGGTTTCTACTTTGCACATTAGAGTTTTTTTCCCTCAAATATTTGTCTATCCTTTATTTACTCAAAATTAAGAGCATGGTTCCAGAAATTGTTAGACATTCTTATATGCAGAAAATACTTTTCAAATGTGGTTTGTCAAGGCTATTTTATTAGAAAAACATCAAGATCATCTTAGTTGCCCTGACCAGGTGGCACAGTTGGTCAGAGCAGCATCCCATACACCAAAGTTCTTGGGTTTGATTCAAGGTCAGGGCACATACCTAGATTGCAGGTTCTGGAGGGGCTGGCATTAGTAGTCGCCTGGTATCAAAGAAAGTATGTGGCATCAATTTTCCTGAGCAACATTACAATATAGTCTTCCATTTTTCTTCTCTGTCACTCTGTCTTTTAGAATTTATCATTCTACCAACTCCTAAACTCGGGAAGTTCTGTAGTGAAAGTGGGTTATTTCTTAGCTTCCTGAGAGCCGCTCCAAATTTGTCTTCCCAGAATTGAGCAAGCATGCTTCCCATAGTCCTTATTTCAAACTATCAAATTTATGTAGCTATTGCCCCTTCCACACTTCCTTTGCCCTTGTAGGTTTGTGTGGTTGTTCTTTTAAAGACATCTATTTACCATCATTTTATTGGAGTTTTGGAAAGGAGTGCATCTAAATGAACTTGTCCAATCCTCCCCTGGGTCATTGTTTGAAAAACTTAAATAGATACTTGTGCTTTTCTTAAGCACTATTTGTGAAATAATGGTTTTGTATAGTTATATTTTTCTTATGCACAGAAAATAAACATACATGTTTTTAAATTGTGCACATAATTCCCAAGTTTATTTTATGAACTTCTAATTATAAGCATAACATATTTTGAGAAATGGTGTGCAATATTGCTCAGCATGAGGTTGAAACTCATGACAATTATTGACTTGGAGAATTAATGGTCCTGGGGCATTCTTTAGAATAATTGTTTTTAATTGTGTATTTTACGCAATATGTTCTTGTGTAAGTTGTGTGGTGTGTGTGTGTGTGTGTGTGTGTGTGTGTGTGTGTGTGTGTGTGTAAAGCAGCTAATTTGGCCATGTCTTAATGGAAACAACACTACAGATTGTGTGTGTACCCCCAGGAACAATTCCCCACTGCTGAGTTACCATATCATCCAGCTAGGTTGAGACCCTGTCTGTGGCATAAGTATTATCATCATTTTCCAGACTATTACCATCTGCTCATTTGATCCATTAACCTCCTATTGGACCTCATAAACAAAATGTCCAGCTATATAAGTAGAACACATCAGAGGAAAATACATCTGACACACACTTTGCTTTGGGAACAGGGGTCAATGCTTTTCTTATTTTCTTTCTCTTCCCTAAATAATTCTTTAATTAGACTATAGGTAATCCACATAAATAAAATGCTCCTGGTCTAGTTTGTTTATTTATTGCTGGTAACAGGTTAAATCGATTAACATCCAAATTAGTCATTTCTTTGTGTCCACCAAGGGCAGAAAAAATGAATGAGCTCATAGCTTGTGAAATTCATGTACAGTTTCTCCCCCTCCCACAGACACACAAATCGATTTTTTTGGCCAATGATCATAACATCTTGAAATAATGTAATCTTTATATTGGTCATATTGAAGTTCACATGAGGTTTTAGAGTCTGAACAATTATGTGATTTGGTGGCATACCTGGATTACTTATGTGGGCACTTTTTGTATTTCATATCACTTAATAATAATAGTACTCATAATATATGCTATGTTGCAGACATTGTTTTGAGAACCATGTGTATTAAGTCATTTATCCCCACAATGATCTTTTGAAATAGATATTATTCCTCTTCATGAATAACAAGATGAGGCACTCAGAGAATTAAATAACTTTTCTGACAGTCACATAGCTAGTAAGTGGTGAGTCAAGGGTCTGAAGCTTCACCCACAGAATAGCCAACACAATAATGAAGGAGAACAACAAAGTTGGAGTACTGGCACTACCTGAATTCAAGATTTACTGTAAAGCTACAGTGATAGTGATACTCTGGTATCAGTGAAAGAACAGACAAATAGATGAAAGCCCAGGAAGAGAGCTGCATAAATATAGTCAACTGATCTTCAACAAAGAAGCCAAGTCAATACAATAGAACGAAGATAGTCTTTTCAACTAATGCGACTGGGATAACTGGACATTACATGCAAAAAAATAAGTTAGGCAGATACTTTGTACTCTTCACAGGTATGAACTCAACATGGATTATAGACCTAAGTATAAAATGCAAAACTATTAAACTCCTAGAAGGTAACATAGGAGAAAACTTGGAAGACCTTGGTTATGGCGATGACTTTTGAGATATGCCACCAAAGGCACTACCTATGAAGGAAAGAATTGATAAATTAAACCTTATTAAAATTAAAGACTGTTCTGTGAAAGAAAGTGTTAAGAGAATGAGAAGACAAACCACAGACTGGGGAAAATTATGCAAGTGACTTCTGATAAATAGTCATATTTACCTAAAATATGCAAAAAACTCAACAATAAGAAAGCAACCAAGCTGATTAGACCCAAGATCTTAACAGACACCTCACCAAAGAAGATATTCCGATTGCAAGCATATGTAAATATGCGCCACGTCACATGTCATCAGGCAAATTAAAATTGAAATAACAATGAGCTATCACTACAAACCTAACAGGATGGGCAAAATTCATAATACTGACAACACTAAATGCTAGCCAGGATGTGAAGCAACAGGAACACCCATGCTTTGTTAGTAGGAATATAAAATCGTACAGCCACTTTGGAAGACAGTTTGGCAGTTTCTTACAAACCAGGTAATATCCTTACCATATAATCAAGCAATCACACCCCCAGGTATTTACCCAAAGGAGTTGAAAATTATGTCTACAGGAACACCTGCATATTGGATATTTATAGCAGCTTTATTAATAATTGTCAATACCACGATGTTCTTCAGTTGGTAGGTAAATAGATAAATCAATTGTGGAATATAGAAACAATGGAATATTATTTGGCACTAAGAAGAAATAAGCTACTAATTCATGAAAAGATATGCAATAACCTTAAATGCATATTACTGAGTGAAAGAAGCCAGTCTTAAAGGCTGCATACTGCATGATTCCAATTGTATGACATTCTGGAAAAGGCAAAACAGTAAAAAGGTGCATGGTGCCCTGGCCACTGTGGTTCAGTGGTTAGAGCCTAAGCCTGCACACTGAAGAATCATGGGTTCAATTTCCATTCAAGGGCATGTATCTGGGTTGCAAGTTCGATCCCTAGCCCTGGTTGGGGGCACTGTGGGAGGCAACCAATCGAAGTGCCTCTCTCACATTGATATTGCTCCCTCTCCCTCTCCCTCTCTCTCCTCCTTCTCCATCTCCCTCTCCCAACTTCCTCCTCCCCACTTCCTCCCACTCTCTCTAAAAAACTCAATGGAAAAAAAATATCCTTGGGTGAGGATTGACAACAACAACAAAAAAGATGGGTGGTTGCCATGGTTGGCAGGGGTGGGTGGGAGGGAAGGCAGGGCTCAGAGGAATTTTAGGGCAATGAAAATACTCTTTATGATACCATAACGATGGGCACATCATTATACATTCATCCATACCCATAGAATGTACAATACCAAGAGTGAACCCTAATGTAAACTATGGACTTTAGGTTGGTTATTACGATGTATTTATGTGGCTTCATCAATTGTAACAAATATGCTACTCTGGTGTGAGATGTTGATACTGGGAGAAACTACACATGTGTTGTGGGAGCTGGAGGTGTGTGGGAAATCTCTGTACCTTCCCCTCAGTTTTGCTGTGAACTTAATACTGAACTAAAATAATTAAGTTATAAAAATGTGCTTTATGTTCTATGATCATAATTTAAATTTACATTATTAAATTTGTTGTCTAAGTGCTTTACACCCATGTTTGTTTTCAAAAGTATCAACCTAGTTGAAAACGTTACCGCAAAAATTGAGAAAGTCACTGACCCTCACATACTTCCCGTGGGAGGTAAAACCTTAGGCAGAAAATAAAAAGCAATTAAAAATAAAATTGATGCATTCTTTTCTATCTACCTCTATTTCTGTGGCATTTAAAAAAATATTTTATTTTCAATACTTTTGAAACTTTATTACCAACTTGCTCCAAAAACTTTCCCAATTGTCAGAGTTAAATTAGTTCAGTTATTTTCATAGTTAGTTGATAAGGTAATCTTTCTATTCTGACAAAGGAGTTCTTACATCTTTATCTGGCCTCAGAGCTGAAACTATTCTCATAGAGAATTAAAAATTGGGGGTTTGAATAGGAAGCAAAAATGGCTTAACGTATATATTTGAATGATTCAACATAGAAATGTTGAAATAATCTAGTCTTCTAATTTCTAAAAAAAAAAAAAAAAACACCCCACATGCATTTTAGACTCACTATAGAAAAGAATGAGGAAAGGTAATATAGGCCTTTTTCTCATAGTTAAATAATATATTTGTAAAGATGATATGAAAATTTACATGAATATAACAAAATATTTAAATAATAAGTACACACATACACAGATAACCTGAATAAATGCATGCATATGAAATATATGCATATATATGAGCAAATGTATACATGTATTTAAACTTGCACACATTATTTCAGTCCACATTATAATAGCCTGGGGTCCCTCAGCCTGGCCTGCACCCACTTGCAATCCGGAACCCTGACAGGAGGGAGCCAGATCCTGTGCATTGAGTGTCTGTCCCCTGGTGGTCAGTGTGCGTCATAGTGACTGGTCAACAGGTCGCTCAGTCATTCGGTCACTTAGGCTTTTCTGTATATAGACTAGAGGCCCGGTGCATAGGTTCGTGCACTGTTGGATGGTGTGGCCTGCAGGGATCGGCGCACTGTGGGAGCACTGCTCATTCCGGTCAGCTGAGCAGTGCTCCCACTGTGGGAGTGCACTGACCACCAGGGGGCAGATCCTGCATTGAGTATCTGCCCCCTGGTGGTCAGTGTGCATCATAGCAACTGGTCGACCGGTCGTTCCAGTCATTCCGCCATTTGGTCGCTGGGCTTTTTTGTTTATATAGCTTGTACTAAGTCTAGAATATATTTCGTGAATCTGTGTTTCTCCAAGACAATAAGTCACTATTCTTTGTTTCTCTTCATCTACGCCTAGCTGTTTGATTCAGCAAGATCAGATTGGTGTTGAACATGAAACAGATATGCTTAACACTACAACATATTCTCACATTTTTGCAGCCCAAAGGTGGTGATGAAAGATGCTTGTTAAAGCACACCAGAAGAACAGTGAGCTTCCTGAATCAGTTAATATCTTGATTTTGAAAGATATGAGGAAACTGTATTAGTCACTGTCCAGAGAAACTACTGTACTCAGATATTTTCAACAACAAAACTTTAAAGTAATGGTTACCAAAGCAGGAAAAGAGCAAAGAGTAAAGAAGAAATTGTGTGGAAGAGGAAAAGGGAAATGGTGTTCACCAAAACCCATGATTGCCAGGCTGCTGAGGCTGCTCAGCACCTGATGAGATGGTCAGTAGTGGACAGGCCATTATCCTGCTGTTCTGCAAGAAGTCTGTACTCACACTGCCTTGCCAGTTTTTATATATATATTTGTTGGAATTTTGTTTCCTGAATTTTTATTGCTAGTGTAAAGAAATGTAAGAAGAGTTGTTGACTTTTCAGTCTGTTCAGCTTTTTTTTGTTAGGACAAAGTGGCACCTTCCAAGTTTTTTACATGCGAAACTGGAAACTGGAAGTCTAAGTTGCTTATTTATTAAAAAAAAAGAAAAGAAAAAAAGAATACACTTTTATTCTGGATTTTTTTTTTTAAAGAATAAAAATGGTTTCTTCTAGAAAGGAATTTTTGTTTGTTTTAGTCACTTACCCGGGAGCACTGACAGTTTCCAGCCAGTTTACCTTTTTGATTAAGGGTATATATGTCCTTCAGGTTTCTAACTTTATGTGGTATCTTCTATTTGACCACTCATTTAGTTAAGGACTTAGATTTTGTCTTCAGTAGATGCTCTTCAGAAAGTCTCACAAGGTACAAGCTAGATGTCTTACCTTGGGTTGCTATTATAAAAATACCATAAACTGGGTGGCTTAAACAAGAGATAAAGCCATGGTGGCGGGGCTGAGGCAGAGGCAGTTAGGGGAGAGCAGGCCGGCGGGGAGGGTTGGGCAGTTGGGGGTGAGCAGGCTGGCAGGTGGGCAGTGGGAGCGATCAGGCTGGCAGGGGGCAGATGGGGGGGATCAGACCGGAAGGGGGGGCAGTTGGGGGTGATCAGGCCGGTAGGGGGGGCAGTTGGGGGTGATCAGGCCAGCAGGTAGGGGCAGTTTGGGGCAAGCAGGCTGGCAGGGGGGGCAGTTAGGGGTGGTCAGACTGGAAGGGGGGCAGTTGGGGGCGATCAGGCCGCAGGCAGAGTGGTTAGGGGCAATCAGGCAGGCAGGCAGGTGAGTGGTTAGGAGCCAGCAGTCCTGGATTGCAAGAAGGATGTCCGGCAGTTGGACATCCCCCGAGGGGTTCCAGATTGGAGAGGGTGCAGACTGGGCTGAGGGATACTCCCCCCCACCACCACCCGTGCACGAATTTCATGCACTGGGCCAATAATATAACAATAAAATAAAATTGTTTTTAACAATTAAGTTTTGGAAATAAGCTAAATTTCCATTAGTAGATGAATGTTAAATAGATAAATACTGGGACATGTATACTGTGAGGCACAGAACTCTTAATAGATTTTCAAAAAGAATGTATTAGTATCTATGTGTACATCTAAATTTAAATCTTTTATATTTTTTTAGAATATCAGGTTACAGAATGAGTAATGTGAAAGAGATATAGAGACATAGATATATACATAATAGAAATACCTCAAATAATTCTACAAGGATACATTCAAATTGTTACTAGCAATTATTTGGAGAAAGTGCAGTCAGTGGTAGAACTGTGAGTTGAAAAGAAATTTTACATTTTAATCTACTGCCTTTGAAATGTCTACATTTTTAGGGAGTGTATATCCATGTATTCAATTTTTAATAAAATTTTTGGAAGTCTTAATAGAAGCTAGTCTAACTACTTGCATATTCTTTACATGAGCTAATGTAATCCTTATAACAGTGTATTTGCAATACTTACTGGTACCTTTATTTATTAATTTAATAACAGATTTTGTGGAAGCAAAGGCTTCTCTACAAATAAATTTTAAAACAAAATCTGAAAGCAATAGGAAACTCTATTAAATCAGTATAATACTCTTGATACAATTTTTTAAAATATACTTGTTCTTCACCTTGATTTGGCATTGTTTGAATCAGTATATTATACAGTTTTCATCTTTTCAGCTGCTAGAATTTCTGTTCTATTAGAGCTAGCTCTACTAAGTATTACATCCTAGATTTATTTTTAAAATAAGTTGAAATTAGTTTTAATTCAGAGCAGGAACTTTCTTCTATAGACACATGTGTAAGATTTGTTAAAAAATAAATTACCAAATAACACATTTCAGAAAAAAAAAGCTTATTCCTGCCATAGTAGTTTGTGATAACTACTTTAGCAGTCTTAAAAATAATTTATTTTTAAAATGAAATATTTTCGTGGTTTTATTTAAAGCAGTAATTGCATCAATAATGTTGAGGAGGAGACTGGAATTTTTCTTTAACACCCTCTTTATTTTTCACAATGTATTTTTTACCATTTGAATTATTGGTCTGGGCAGATAATTATGAGGAGCTGCTTATGAAATTTTGTTTAATCTATTGTCTTGAGGATCCCATGCTAAAATAATATATATATATTTATTTATTTATATATATATTTATATATAACACACACACACACACACACATACACACACACACATATGTGTGTGTGCGTGTGTGTATCAAAATAATATATCTGTAGCCCAGTTTTAGAAGCTACATGCAAGATTTTATTTTATTCATGATTTGCTTTGTTTTCAAAAGCAGTAATCTCTTTAACGCCTCCAATGAATACAACAGACAACTTTTCCTTACATCACAGTCCTCACGTCACAGTGGATCCTATGCAAAGCATTGACTACAGTAGCTTCCGTTCACTAGTCAGTGATGTTCCAAGCATGATGAGGTGTTTAGCAGAGAGAGGAGCATCAGTGAAGGCTTCAAGTTCTGCAGCAGCAGCTATATTTGTGAAAAGCAACTAATTTTGAATGCTAGAAGTTAGGTAGCTATATGTGTGGAGCCTGGGGAACAAGAAGCAGTAGAGAGGGAGGCTGGAGCAAGGTCACATTATGTAGAAGCTTCATGATTGATGAGAATGGCTGATAGAGAAAGGGAGATGAACAGATAAATATGAGGATAGAGATGAAATGAAATGACTATGTGTTTTATAAAACACAAAATTACATGTAATATTACATATATTAACTTAAATATATATATATTTTAAAATAATATATTTTATTGATTTTTTACAGAGAGGAAGGGAGAGGGTCAGAGAGTTAGAAACATTGATCAGCTGCCTCCTACACACCTCCGACTGGGGATGTGCCCACAACCAAGGTACATGCCCTTGACCAGAATCAAACCTGGGACCCTTCAGTCTGCAGGCCGACCCTCTATCCACTGAGCCAAACCGGTTAGGGCTACATTTAATATATTTTAAGTATTTTGACATTTTATCACATTTTTTAGTCCTTTTTGTGTCTTATATCTATCAGGTGTCTTACATCTACACATTTGAAATTTTTTTAAAATAGCATATCATTGTTTGCTTGAAAAAAAGTAAAGTTCCACAAAATCTGTATCAATTCAGAAAACACTTCAATGAATTTCTAATGAGGATTTGGGTTATTAATTAGGCACATTCACTAACATTTATTGAAGAGAACTGGTAACAGGATTCCCCATGTAATTTCATTTTTCTGACCTGATTCTTCGTTTATTCTTGCACATACCCATTGTGGTCCAGCAAAAATGGTATGATGAACTATGTCATTAAGTGTTAGGTATGTGGCACATGTTATTATTGGTGATGCAGGAACTTAAGGGTGGTAGAACTATTGCCCTTGAAATAGTTTAGAGGTTTTAAACATGTTAAAAAAACACACCTCTGTATTATATGATCTACTTAGTATGTATGTCAGAAAAATATTGCTAATGGGTAAATAAACTTATTAGAATACTTTTTGTCCACATTCGAGTATGTGCCTTAGAAATAGAATCTAAACACAGGAAAAGTCTCTAATGTAAGTTCATTATTGAAAACTTACCAAACTGTGCATCATTTAAATTGCCCTTTTGTTACAAATGTATATTCTCCCTTATGTAAATTCTGTATGGTGGTGTTCAAGAACTGGCACTTCTTTGTAGAAAGTTAAAAAGGAGGGAAATATCTCTTTCTTAGGAATTTTGCAAAAAAAAGTAGCAAATTTCTCACCCCTAATGCCCTTGCTTAATTCTATTTTCATTGGCTCCTTCCAATTCCAAGGTCTTACATTTTTATAGGTCAAGGATGGGTGGAGAGATTCCTTTCTCCCTTTCAACCTTCTATTTTATGTGCCTTTAATAACATATAATTATATTTTATTCAAGTCAAATAATTTTTATATTATGAGTAATTACTATTTTGATTCCTTACAGAGGACACCATTGTTGCTTTTATGATCTAGAATAAGAAAGCCTTTGTTACTAGTATATAAAATATTCAGTAATACTGTATTGTATTATGATGAATATATATATATATATATATGAACTCCTCATCCAAGGATATGTTTCTTATTGATTTTTTTAGAGAGAGAGGAAGGGGGAGGGAGAGAGAGGTGGGGAGAAAAAGAGAGAGAGAGAGAGAGAGAGAGAGAGAGAGAGAGAAAGACAGAGAAACACCAATTGGTTTTCTCCCATATGCCCCGACAGGGGATTGAACACACAACCAAGGTATGTGCCCTGACTGGGAATCGAACCTGTGATGACATTCCAACCAATGGAGCCACCTGGCCTTGGACATAAATATTATTATAGTAATAGATAGTATATGTTATATATTAATATATAAATAAGAATGTCAGAGAAATACAATATTCTGAATAGCTTAATTTAGGAATTGCTGTACTTCACTGGTTCTAAGGTACATGTTTTCACATCCTAACATCTCCACAATTGTAATTAATGTGTCCTTCAAAGCTTGACATCTTACAATGTTTTCTTGTCAGACAACAGTCTTAGCATAATGGTCATTGTCTGCTCATGAGCAGACTTGGTTGTGATCGATCCATGGTAGCACATCCAGACTTCAACTCTCAACGTTTCATTCTACACACCCTTCCAGGGCTGTTTGAGGGGGCCCTGAATCCTGCTGTTGCCTTAAAACCTTCCAATACACCTGCTGTTGGGATTTAGAAGGAGTCAGCATCAGGTGTCAGGAGTCAGCATCAGGGAGGCAGAATCAGTGTCAGAAGCCTGGAAGGAAAAGTCTCAGACACGCTAGTCAAACATCCTCTTACGCGAAGCTGCATCACTAACCCTCTTGTTGGCTTGGAGAATGATAGTTGTATAGAAAATGTGGGTAGTAACATCTCTAAGTCAGCAATGATACCGAAAATTTAGGCTCAAAATATGGCAGAATACTAGAAATACTTTCATTTCACCTGTGTTTTCCTTTTTATGATTGCACAAAAGTGATCCAGTTAAAATTAGATGTCGAAGTTAATCTAACAGAGCTCTTTCAATACATATAAAATAAAGACTCTAATTGATAATAAAACCTTGTCTTATTTTTTATTTGGCAACTTTTAATTTTTTCATATAATATACATATATATATATATATATATATATATATATATATATATATAGAGAGAGAGAGAGAGAGAGAGAGAGAGAGAGAGAGAGAGAGAGAGAGAGAGAATATGCAAATTAGGCTGGGACACCGTAATGGTCATGACCAGAGCAGGAGGAGCTGCGTGTGCAGATGGGCGGGAGGGGACCATTTGCCGCCCCCAGCCCCAGCGGACACACACCAGGGGTGGGGGCGTGCTCTGGCATCACGGGTTGGAGCATGCCCCTGGTAGGTGGTGGTGGCAGCTGGAACAAAGCAGCCTGGGTCCCGGTCAGTGGTGGTGGTGGCCAGAGCGAAGCAGCCTGGGTCCCACGTACCTGGCAGTCAGGAGCGAAGCAGCCCAGGTCCTGGGTGCTGGAGGGAAGCCGGTGCCGGCAGCCAGGGGAAGGAAGGCCTATTCTTGCAGGAATCTTCGTGCATTGGGCCTCTAATATATATAATAATGGCATATCATGCAATTAATAGCACCTTATAACTAATGAAAAACTATAATTGGCTTTTTTCATGGTAAATACAGTGGATATTATTACAACTTTTTCTTATTGGGGGTTTTATGTGATCATCCCTATAAAGTGTAATTCTGGCTGTGCATAGTGCCTCTTAAGATATAAAAATTAGAGAAAATATGAATGAGTATGCAGTAACATTAGCCAAAAATTATTTCTTTTTACATTCCTGATACCAGCATTGGTTTTTTTTGGCTTGACATTTAATTGTAGGGAAAAATTCAACCTAACCGGTGCACAAACCTTCATTTACATGACTTTTATTTTAATAAGAATTTTGTTATTTTATTTTTCTTAATATTGATAATCTATAAACTAAATTAAAGACTTGCCATACAACATAGTTGACCTAATATCATTATGATCTGCTTTAACAATTTACAGGAAATTCGCAGGTCCTGAGAAAAACAATTTATTGTAGATCAATAATAGGTGATACCCAATATCTAAGTCTTATAACCTTAACATTTCATTCCCATAAACCTTATTTGTTATTTAAATGAGCATAAACCCTTGTAATGAGAAATAACACATTTTGATGATAGCTTTGGTATGGTCATTTATTATATGCATTTTTAAAATGTATTCCCATCAGAATAGAGGAGAGAAAATGTAGCTATTATGCCCTAATATAATGCTGTCTAATGCTTTCTGTGTGTAAAATTATTGATTTTAGTTTACCAGAGTATCTGTTTCCCTAGCTCATAAATTCAACAGCTGACTAAGACCTAACAATACAATTTTTCTTTGAGCTATTAGAAATGTGGGAGGGAAAATGGCACTGTTTCCATTAGCCAGATAATTAGGGCGCGCTTTGTACAAACAACTGTTAGCATTTATCTGACCATTGAGTTATTACTCATATACAAGTCTGTTGACTGAAGCTAACCATGAACTTTTTGGCGGCAAGGATCTTTTATTCCATCATTAAATCCATAGGATCTGGTGCCTTGTCAAGCTCATGGCTGATTGTTAGTGCTCAATACAGAGCAATGAGGGAGTGTAAGCTACCTGAGGTTCAGGACCTAATGTGCCCTGTTCATTTGGCTCAATAGGTATCTAGTACATATCTTAAATGAGTAAACTCTTGCCTGGTTGGCATAGCTCAGTGGTTGAACATTGACCTATGAACCAGGAGGTCATGGTTCGATTCCCCTTCAGGGCACATGCCCAGGTTGCTGGCTCAGTCCCCAGTATGGGGTGTGCAGGAGACAGCCGATCAATGATTCTCTCTCATCATTGATGTTTCTATCTCTCTCTCTCTCCCTCTCCCTCTCTGAAATCAATAAAAAATTTTTTTTTAAATTAGCAAACTCTTGAGGAAAAATAAGCTTGCTAAATTTTCGAAGCAAATGACAATATAAAAGAAGAAAAGTTCTAGCTGCATTT
This sequence comes from Eptesicus fuscus, assembly GCF_027574615.1. Taxonomy (NCBI): domain Eukaryota; kingdom Metazoa; phylum Chordata; class Mammalia; order Chiroptera; family Vespertilionidae; genus Eptesicus; species Eptesicus fuscus. The sequence goes on along the minus strand of NC_072490.1, from coordinate 15,430,773 downwards.
GTGCACCTGACCTCTGAGGAGCAGCCAAGTCACCTTTCCCAGCACAGACCCCCCTTCAAAGCCCTCCTGTCCTGCTCAGCTGCAGACAAAGCTGGCAAACAGGAAGGAGAACCTGCCTCCCTGACCCGCTCCCACAGCCGCCAGGCCAGCTGCAGGCCTGGGCAGTCAGGTTTCAACAGATCTGCCAGGCAGGTTCATTCAACTTAAATGAATATTTATACACATATCATTAAAAAGGCTCTAATTCAATCTTTAATACTATTTTTACTCTGACTCCACTCTGAAGTTTCCAGAATATGATTATCTATAAATGAAAAGCCCTTTTTTTTTTTAAGTTGGGTATTCATATCCTTAGGGCTGACTGCACATTTTAGTGTCCTACAATTACAATTTAGAGCCATGTCTCTGGCTACAGATTAATATGGCTGAAACTCTACCTAGAATTATGAGTTCAATGCGCGGAATATAAATTGTGTCTCCATATCAGAGATTCAGAGTTGAATAAAGGGACACAGCTCTCTTCACTTGCAGCAGGGTATTATTTTATGGAGGGTAAAATTTATTTTTAAAGCTTCAGCCCCTGACTCTGCACTCTTGTACGTCGGTAATTTTGCCTCTTTTTAGATCAGGTTCCATGACCTACCCCCCACCTTTTGCACATGTTTTCCCCTCTCTTCAAGCTCTAAGATCTTTCTTTCATCCTTATAGCTCAACAGTGTGAATTTTTAAATGATTTATATTCCGAACGTTTGGGGAGCTGATTATGTTAAGAAAGAAGGGACTTGGAAAATATAGTCATTTCCATGGAGCAGAACTATGTAAAATAACAAAAATGTAGGCTTCTAAAAAATATATCTTTTAAAAAAAATCTCTGGTAGCAATCTCCTGTCCATAACATGACTCAAGTCAGTGACCCTAACAGATGTTTCTATAGATTGTGTCCTCTTCTCAATGGACACCTCAGATAGCCACACACATTAGAAGAGCAGAGGAAACAGTATCTTGAGTAACAATGGAAGAGACAGAAGTGAAACAAAAGGAAAAAGAAGAACTCATTGCCAGCTAAATTGTGCAGTTTCTTCATTTTCTTCTCCTCCACCCAGCCCCATTTTCCTATTTAAAGACGTAAAGAACTGTTGAAAAACATTAGACATTATTGTGTGTATTTTTTTTATTATGAGGAAACTTAAGTTCAGATAGTTAAGTAGTTCATCCAAGCTCTTACAGCTTGGAAGTAGCATTAATGAGCTGGGTACTCAAGTCTGTTACTCCAAACAGAAGACGCTAAAAACAGGGAATGCTTGAAGCATCTGAGAGTTTAAACTATCAACCCGGAAACATGAAGATGATAATGATGGCAATGATGATCACTTACATAAGAGTTTGGAGTAGAGAAGAAGCAGTAAATAGAATATGAGCTAGGGAATTGATTTCAACAACGACAAGCCAGATATTGGTGCCTATTAGTATACTTCACATTTCAAATGTGTCCCACTATTGTACTATAGTGGGAAAACGATACATTAAATTAGAAATGATTCTGTTTCTCCAACATTCTGTGTAAGTTCCATCAGAGTGACATATTGATGGGAAGGAAGAACTCTAGGACCCATGAGATGCAGTAGTAAGGTGGGATGCTTCATGCCTGGGTGATTGGGTATCTGGGTTCAGAGCTTAAATCTGCCACTTGCCACTTCAGCTTTCAGGACCTCAGATTCCTCATTGCAGAGGAGGCAGTGGGATAAAATGACTTTTACATTTCCTTTCTCCATTACTACTTTGTGATTCTGTGATTCTATGATCCTTAATCAATAGTATACAATTAAAAGCCTTAGATGATTGTACCTGTCAATGTGGCTTTTTATCCTTTCATTGTTCTTCCTTAATAAGGTGTGAGGTTTTCTTTGTTGGTTTCTCTTCCTTATATAGACTCCTTTTGTCTTTAAACAATAGCTTAGAGGGAACTTGTAACAATAAAGAGAGAAGAGTAACTTCATTTATTTACATTGTGTATTTCAAAAGCATAGACTTGGCTTTGAACCGTTTAATTATATTTTGTTAATTTTCCCTTACCTTGGAGTTAATAGCTAATAATGAGCGGATAAGTTGTTGTGAGTCAATGGAGGCCAGAATTGAATTATTAGGACTATACATCAAAATGCAAGTCAACTGTTGAAAGGACTCAACATCAAATTATAAAAGGTAGAACTTGGTTGAAAATAAAAGACCTGATCATTTCTGTTAGATATAAGCATAAGTCTACTTTGAGTTCTATTTTAAAAACTAATTAATTTTCTTCTGATTACAAGTAATATTTATGTTTTAGAAATGGATGGAATTAATAAGTATAACATAGCAACAGCACAATACTCACAATCCCATTGCTTAGCTGTTAACTACAATGAATCTTTTGATGTAATATCTCCAATTCTCAGAAACTTAAAATGTTTTTGAAACATATGTTTTGTATTTGTTTTTTCACTTATTATTCTATTTGTTAGCAATTTTTCATTTAATTAAGCATTATTAGAAAACATTCAAATTACTGTATATGACTCTGTCATACAAATGTCTTATTTACTTGCCCCCTATTATTATATTTTTATAATATTTTATAATTTTATTATATTTTATAATATTTTTTCCTAATACAAAGACAGATATACTCATACATAAATCATTGGATGTGCTTCTGATTATTTAATTAAAAAATTATAAGAAGTGGAATTCCTGGGTCATATTGTCTAACTGCTCTTTAAAAAACTTTTATCAATTTATGTCCTTTCTAGTATTGTTTGAAAGCATTCATCTTCCCAAAACATCATCAATTTAGGACAGGTACAAAATAGTATCTCGTGGATTCATTTTCTTTCTTTTCGATTAGTAATAAGGTTGGAATAAATGCAAGCTTTCATTTCTTCTTTATATATATTTTTGCAGGAGTTTGGAGGACTGGGGTGCGGAGGAGGGGAGGAGGGACTTTAATGGAAAAATCTATCCCAAGTAAGCTTTTCATGGAGCATAAGTGATGAGATTAACAGTTGGGGTTACTGAAAAACCTGGGATATTTAAATGCAATTGATTTCTTGACCTTCATAATATTGACCAAAAAAATGCTGAGAAAAAACAAACAAAAAATTATAAAGAAAAGAGTGAGCCTATCTAATAAATATCTTGCAAGTTCAATCTATTTGAGAAAGGAGACCATGGTGGTTAAGACCATGGGTTTTAGAATTCTGAAGCTTTGAGCTAGAATCTCAGCTCTGCTATTTATTTAGCTCCATGGTTTTGACCAAATTATGTTTCTTCAACATAAAAGTGAGAATAGCAGGGCAATTTCACAGGATTGTTTGTGAACATGAAATAAGAATTTTAAAATTCATATCACAACTCTGAAGAGAAAAGGCACTTAATAAATGGTAGTATGAGTAATAGCAGTAAAGGTTATTGTTGATGTGTTATGACTGCTGCTATCCATATGTAGGGCAGACTGACACAGAGGTGACGTGAACAGGGACCTTTTTGAACCTATTACTAGGGTTGGGAAAATTCCATGAAGGTATGTATTCCTCTGAAAATAGCACCAGCCTACCATCTCCCCCACCCAAAAGAAAAAATGCAGCACCTAACATTGTTGCCTCAAATTCTACCTTAACAGATTTGTCCACTTACCCTAAACATGTTGTATTTTTAGAATAAAAACATCTAGAAAGATGGGAACCGTTGTTTTAAATTAACCATTTATACTTCAATGTGAAGTAGTTGATCAGGTTCTGAGTGAAGATTTTAATAAGGGGAAACTTGAGAGCTCTGCATGGCTGAAGGCTCATTGAGGAATTGTACATGTTGGCATATCCTTGACTTTGGGAAGTGACAAACCTTTTGTAGCCAAGAAGTATAAGGATGGTTAGGAAGGAAACTTACTGTATTAGAAAAAGAATCTGTCAGTTAAGAGCTAAGTACAGTGAATGCATTCAGTAAAACAATTTATAGAGGCAAATGTATGCATTAGGTTGTGTATACACTTGGTAGGAATAAAATGGGCTCTTTGAATTGCTGAATTTGGGAGAATGGATGTTGTGTGAAAACAGACAAAGTAACTGGAGTGAGGCGGGAATGCAACTAGTGCTCAAGATAATGAATTGGAGGTACTGGTTGCATACAGACATGCTCAATTCTTGTCATCGATCCTAGTGCTTCCTTTATTTTGGTGGTATTATTTTAGTAATAAAAGCCATACTGGAGCATATATTAGGTGACTAAGGAATATGTGGTCTGGGAAACAATGAAAAGCAATTTTATTATAGACAAAGGGTGAGACCAGGAGTGTGTGAATTCAGATTGCAATAAAATAAATGTTTACAGGTTTGCGAGATCTAGAAGTTCTTGAGGATGTTGCAGACAAGTCATCCCTCGATTTTTCATCAAGGTGGCAATGAAAATAAACTAGGCAGACCTACGGTGCCTCTACTTTCCTTTACCTGCTCTACTGGAGGGACTGCTCAGACTCCCTGAAACAGGAGGCACAGAGCTCCCTTCTGGTGGCTTGTGTGGATTGGCTCATGACCTCAGTTTTGTGTTTTTGGCCATGTGGCATCTATTGCCAATCAATACCTGTTTCCCATTTACGTGTAACCACTGTGTAGGTAGTGACATGCCTGATAGGTGTATGAATATTGAGAAGGGGACCACGGCAAGAGTATCTCTAGAAGGATGGTGGGGAAACCTTCTTTCACTTTAGCCAGCCACCCCTAGGCTCCAAGCATATCATTTTCTGTCTCATTTTCAGCCATCGCTGAAGTTGAACTTAGAAGATTGCATTTGGAGACTCTTCAAATACCTCATTAGACTCACTGCCTGTGTTTGTAGTAGGAGAATGGGAAAAGTAAAAATAGTTGATAAAAATGGTGTTTTGAGGAAGCAGGTAACAATTTGGTTTTCTATAAGGTGGATCTTAGTCTAGCTGCTTTCTTTTCCACAATGAATGATGATGACCCAGTTAATCTAAATACTGTTATTCAGATCACTTCCTCCAATAATACATTTTAAAAGTCTGATAGTAAAACCTCAAAATGTGTTATTAGTGAGAAAGCTCAGTCTTAAAATTCAGCCACCTCTTGATTATCTAAGAACTCATTACTGTACTTCCATAGTGGCTTTTCCAACCCTCTGTTTTCCCTTCCTGTCCTTCACACTGCTTGCCTCGAGCTATTTCATTCCTGATTTGCACTTTCTCTAGGAGATGGATCTGTAGAGAAATTGAATTCAAATAATTCATTTTTATTGCTTATAGAGGAGAGTTGATAGGAAGTGGAAATAACAGAAATGAGATTTTAAATCTCTTCTAGAAATTTCATTTATTTCAACCATGTTTATTGATTGTCTACTGTGTAATAGGTACAGTAGGGGACAGAGCATAAAGCATGGCCCCTGCCCTTCAAGATATTTTAATCTCAAAAAAAAGTGTTATATACAAACTGTGCTATCTTAAATGCCCCATTGAGTATAGTTGGTATGAGTAAATATATACATGAACCTCACCACCAGGAAGTTGTAAGTGTCATATAGGTGGCATTGACAATACATGGTGGAAATATTCATTTTAGAGAGTGGCAAGTTGAGAGGGTGTATAATCAGGGAAAGATTTATTGAAGAGCTAACATTTGTCATATGTTAGATTTGTAAGAACATAATACCTATAGTTACTTTAAATTCTGAACATATTATATATTGACTATATAAAATTGGAAAGCACAGAGAATAAACAAGAAAAAAATCAAAATTACTCATATTCCCACCACCTAATGAGATACCCATTATTTTTTTTTTCTTTTCAAAATATTGTTGTAAGCTATTTTTCCTTCTTATGCGTGTGTTTGTATTTGTATGGTTAGTCAAGGTCCTGAGAGGAAACAGATGGCGTAGTCAAGTTAGATGAGTGGTAAAAGATAGGGGACGTACAGGGGTGGCACAGTAGCACAGGACTAGTAATAGTAAAGGAGCTATAAACAATGCAGGCCTGCTAAAGGAGGGGCAAGAGGAGGGTGTGATCACTAAAGCCTAGGACCAGAGTGAGAAGAAACATGTGATCTTAAGAGAAGCATCATCCTTCAGAGCAAGCATGTCAAACTCAAGGCTAACACGGGCCAAATAAACATGGTTTAAGTTTATGTGGGCTGCAAAAAAACAAAAGCTTCAATTTTCAAAGAAACGTAGGTTTATTTCAATAGAGACATGCTGAATACAAAGGGCTGAAATAAATGAGTAATCGTTAACATAAAATAATAGAACATTTTCATAAAAATTAATATTTTTTCTTGAACATTAACTTACCAGACACTGAATAACTGCACAATTTAATAAGCGTAATGCAAATAAACCTATTTTTCTTGTTCTCTGAAAGCGAAATATTTCCTGTTGCGCACACCAAACAAGTCATTCCAAGACTAATGACGTGGCAATCGGCTGCTAAAATACTCGCTGCTAGTATTAGTGGAGAGAAATGGTACGCCTGCGCTTAAGGCACATAAGGGAAATGAATGCATCACGATTATAGTAATCAGTCATTAGCGAACGTTGTAGTTCATTATTAATAATGTATAACAGGATATTGTAAAAATTAAGTTAAGGAATTTTTATTAAAACATTTCTTACATTCTGTTATTTTGGCTGGGCTGCAAAAATATTTATTGTGGGTCACGAGTTTGACATGGTTGGTTTAGACCTCCAGTTGGGAATCCACAGATGTGGAGGGCTACTGTATGCACTGGTCTATATCATTTTATATAGGGTACTAGAGGCCCAGTGCATGATTGAATCATGCACGTGTAGGGTCCCCTACACGCTTTCACTTCTTTTCGCGGTGGAGCTGGGTGCCTGTCCGCTGGTGCACCAGGCCTTTCAGAAGCCTCTGGCGCGGCGGAGGCTTCTGAAAGGCCTGGTGCCGGAGCAGACAGGCACCCAGCTTCCCCACTTTTAATGGTCCACGGCCGCTGAGGGGGGCCACCCTGCTGTTGAGAGGCGCAGGGGTGGGACTCCCGCCCCCTGCGCCTCTCAACGGCCGCTGAGAGGGCCTGCCACGGACACCTGGCTACCCTGCCTTTGAGAGGCGCAGCTGGGTGTCCGCGGCAGGCCCCCTCAGTGGACGCAGATCTGGCCGTTGAGAGGCGCAGGGGGCGGGAGTCCCGCCCCCTGAGCCTCTCAACAGCAGGGTAGCCCCCTTCAGTGGCTGCGGATCCGTGCCTCTCAATGGCCGGATAGGCCACCCCGAGTCCCGCCCCCCAGCCTCCCGCCGCCCAATCGTGGGTGTAGCGGAATGATGGTAATTTACATGTTACTCTATTATTATATAGGGGAATTCAGCATGTGATTTTGGCACTCACAGGGTTCCTAGAACCAATCTCCCTTGAATACTGAGAGTAGTTAAGTTTTGGGGAAGTCAGAGGTTATATGCACAATTTGAACTGTATTTGGTGGGGTTGTATAATTGTTCAAGGTTTAACTGTATCCTCAAGGTTAAAGTGAACCACAAGTAAGACCTTAACTTTTAAAAAATATTCATATTGATTTCAGAGAGGAAGGGAGAGGGAGAGAGAGATAGAAACATCAATCATAAGAGAGAATCATTGATTGGTTGCCTCCTGCACACCCCCGACAAGGGATCGAGCCCACAACCCGGACATGTGCCCTTGACCCTAATCAAACCTGGGACCCTTCAGTCCATAGGCCGATGCTCTATCCACTGAGCCAAACCACCTAGGACAAGACATTAAGTTCTTATAGTCTTATTCTTTTCAAACTTTTCTCAAGAGGGCCATAGAGACCCTTACATTTCAAACCTGTGTTGTTCAGGGGTCAACTGTACTCAGCACAGCATCTGGTATGTGTTAGGGACTGGACAATTGGTCACTACTAAGGAATGAGTCAGAGTAAACAGTCACTGTGTCTTGTACCCTGTTTTATCGGACTGGTCCATTAGGTGGGGGCAAGGCAGCATGTTGACAAACCAGTATTGCAGGTGTTAGTAGCATTCTTCTTAATGGTTAACAAATCAAATAGAGGTTTTCAGTTAGGAAAATAAAATAATAGCAGATTACCTTAATGAAACTCTACAGAAAGATAGAATTTTCGTTTTTAAAGCACTTTGGAATCTGTTACCACTTGTCTTTGAACACTGGTAGAGTAACGATTCTCATATGTTAGTAGGGAATCTCTGAAATAATCTATGCAATAGTGTTTGACTTCTATCTTGCCTACCCAGATTCCATTTACCCTTCTTTGGGTAAAATTACTATAGTTTCCCTCTAAAAATCTCTAGTGTTCAGTTCATGAGGTTTGTGTGGACCTCCGAGAAGGGCATCTGTAACTCACGCCTGCCTGTCCAGAGCCCAGGCCTTCCCTAACCCCAGTGATTGGGTCAGGGGTGCTGTGACCCAAGTCAATCCAATCAGAGTGAAACCTGGGATTTTATGGGGCTTTTGCTAAGAACTCACTTCTTCCCTTCCCATTGGACTTAGGCTAACAGGGGCAAAAGCCTAACACTGCTGGAAGTTGTCTTGCCATCATGAGGCCGCTTAATGGAGACGCCAATATGGAGATGGGCTGCAGTTGAGCGACAGAGAGAGTAAAACCAGCTGTCACTCCCTTGATGCCCAGGATCAAACTATGCCCGAAGTTAGTCTCCTCTTGGACTTTAAAGTTACAAGAGACAATCATTTCTCTTTTTTAGTTTCAGTGAGTTTGATTTGGGATTTTTCTGACATTTGCAACTAAAATAGAGCAGGCTAATACAGGCCCTTAGTTCAGTCGTTTATTTTTGTGTGCAATGTGAGGTCGTGAGTAGGATTTAGTTCCTCCCAGTTCCCATGATGGGACTAAAAATTTAATTTCATGCTATTCAACAGGGTTTAAGAGCTAATAAGCTAGAACATGCTGGAGGTCAACACACTGCTTCTTTGGACATGAGGGGGGAAAATGTATCTCTTTTAATCAATGGAAACTTCAGCCGGAAGTCCTCCCATCACTGAAACACTGCACTTTTAAAATAAGCAAATATATAAATAAGGCCAACTTGTGAGGAATCTGATGGAATCTCCTCATTTCGTGAAAAAAGAATCTTCTAATAGAAGAGAAACACCCACTTATTGACCTTTCCTTTTTTAATTTTTTGTTTTCAAAGTTAGGGTTGTCGGGCTCGGTGTACAATAAATCATTTGTATCTTTCTCTGTAGTCATCTCATTCAGGATAAAAGCGACACATATAACTGCCGGCCCCAGTCCACTCACTGCAGACTGATTTCCTCCCTGCTTTCATCTCAGCAGTTGCTAATGTCACAAACAGGCAGGCTTTGAAGTCAGAGGGAGGGGACAAGAGCAGCACAACTCCTTAACTGTACAGAACAGACACCAGAAAACTTCTTCAGAAACCACAGTTTCAGCATCAAATTCCGTTCAGGAGCTCTTGCTGGAGGCAATAGAGATAATCCCTGCCAAGTGATATGTACGATTATTTCTTTCCTGTTTCTCTTAGTCCCAGGTGTGAATAGAAACCTTGTCCCTGTTCTTGGAGTGAAGTCAAAGAAAAAGAGGGACAGAGAATCCGCGCCCCCTTGGAGAGGTCCTGTTCCCCAGGGCTGGTGTTATCAGTACCTTCCTTTGGTGTGGCTTTAGGGAATGGGAAAGAAGGAAGTTGAAAGAGACTCCACATTGAGAAGGAAGGAGGAAGAGTTGGTTTTGCTTTTTTTCCAAATGTACTAGCTTTTCCATTTATGTCCTGCTTTAGATAATTGGCTCATGAACAGACATTTGAGTGGTTTATGGATTGCTTGGAACTCTGGGTAAAAATGCTTATACTAGCTTCCTACATTTTTGTTGATTTCCTCTGTACTGGGTAGCTGGGAATAAACCCTAAACCACATAGTGTCAATGGAGAGAGGGAGGTAGACGTCTTAACAAGTGGATTATCTTAGGCCTTTTCCTTTCCTTCTCTTCCTTCCATTATTTCATGCTTTATAAGACTTTCCATCTTGGAGTAGGAGGCAGTCTGGAGAATTTCTTCTGAAAAATGCCATTGTCCACACACACTGAGTACATGAAATCTAATTTAATAGTTCATCATTTTCCTCCTTTGCTTTTCTTCTCTTAATTCTCTGTTTCTCCCATGTTCTGTCCTTACAGCTTGATACAATCACTTTCTTTTTCTTGTCTCTCTCTCTCCCACGTTTACTTCTAGCTGCCCTCTTTGGAAATCTTCCTTTTCTGAAATCCTTCTGAGTCCTCGGGCTCTGGGCAAGGCCTGCGCAGGGAGCCCGTAAAGCTGCTTGGGGGAAATGCCTTGGAAACTTTAATGGGACAGGAACATTCCAAGCTCAGCATGAATGGCTGACAATCTGCAATTCTCCTTGGCAAGAGATTTTTCCAGAGGCCCGTCCATAATGTTTGCATGCCAGAACTTGGGATTTCCAGATGTGATATTAAGGCTATGGGCAGTCAGTTTGCCTACAAAAGCAAATCTAAACCTTAGTTTCTCAAGATTATTGGGAAGAAAAAAAAAGCCATTTCCATGACTTTCTCCTCTTTTATTTTTATTTTATTTTTTTTACTTCTCATGTGTGGCTCACATTTAGACAAAAATCATCAAGGCACTAACAGTACAATTATTTCACAATAGTCAGCAGAGTGGGTTCCATGAACTTACACCTCCCATCCATTCCTCTTCTGTCCTCTTAATTCCTGTTTTAAATATGTAGATGTCACTTAAAGTTTATTTGCATATTCACGAGGAAAGCTATTTCCCTGCTTTCTAATTCTCAACATGGGTAGGTGTGATTCACCAATTGCTCACAGTCTTGGTAAAGGGTTTGGTCAATTTCTAAGGTAAAAAGTATTCAGGAAAAGACACTGTTAGGAACAGACACCCCAATGTAGAGAATGTATCCAGGTGGGCTTCTGGAGTGAGACAGGAGGGATCAGGCCCTGAAGCTGGCAGAAGGGAGTGTGATAAAATACAAACCTGAGATTCCTATTCAGCCCTGAAAACTCCCAGCGATGCGAACCTTAGAACGTTACTGATAGAATCTGAACCTCAGTTTCTCATCTGTAAAATGGCGTCTTGGAATAATGCCATCTTGCAGATTTGTTGATAGGATTAGATAAAATAATGTTTATAAAGTACCTAATACATTTAAACATACAGGAAACAGTACATGCCTGATTGGGTTCTAACTACTCTGCCAATACTTACCCCATTCTTCATAACAGTCCTGTGAGATAGCCCTATTTTTATGATCATTCCCATTTTCCAGGGGAGAAAAGGAGCTACAGAGAGCTTAGCTAATTTGGTGAAGGCCACACAACTAGTGATGAACTGGGATTCCACCCCCAGCCCTGCACGTAGCCACAGGGTGGTGCGTTCCATGTGACATGTTGCTCTCTGAATGTTAACACTCACTGCTGTTTGCTGCCCATTGTGTTTTCATGCTTCCCTGTTATATCTTTTAGTTTTGTGACACGACATTGCTACCTGACCTATAATATGACAGCTTTATCATGCTTTAACAGTTGGCTTCTTTTCATGTTATCCTGTTCTTAACTATTTCCTTGCCCACTCATCCCCCCATTCATTGACACTTATAATTCTCAATCCTCCAACAGCATTCTACTCTCCTGGGCAAACACATCTATCTAATAATAGACAAATATGCAAATTGACCATACCTCCGACACACCCACAAGCCACGCCCACCAGCCACACCCACCATCCAATCAGAGCGAGTATGCAAATTAACCCAAACCAAGATGGCTACAGCCACAGAGAGCAAGGTTTCCTAGGTAACAGAGGAAGCCAAGCTTTCTGCCAGCCGTTGCAGGCCTAAGCCTCCACTTAAGCTACAAAGTTTCAATTATAGAAGGTAAACAAATTCAAACAAATGGGGGCAGAATGGAGCTTGAGAGAGCAGGCCAGGGTTGCCGCTGGCAACAGGGGAAGCAAAGCTTTCCACACACCCTGGCTGGGCCCACCCGCTTAAGGCAACAAAGTTTCAATTATAACCCCAACACAAATGGCTTCGGGCCTCGGAGGGAGCCCCAGGCTTGGCTCCGCTCCAGGCTACAAAGTTTCAATTGTAGAAGGAAAAAAAATTCCAGATACCAGGGCCTCCACTTGGGTCGCCAGGGTGCGTGGCTGGCCTGCAAACCACCACAGGCCCCTCGCTCAGGCCGCCCCACGCCCCAAGGGAACCCCACCCTGATCAGGGACACCCTTCAGGGCAAACCAGCTGGCCCCCACCCATGCACCAGGCCTCTATCCTATCTAATAAAAGAGTACTATGCAGATTGATCATCACTGCAACACACAATATAGCTGCCCCCATGTGGTCAAAGATCCTGCCCCCATGTGGACACAGGATGGCCACCACAAGATGGCCAGCAGGAGAGGGCAGTTGGGAGGCACCCGGCCTGCAAGGGAGGGCAGTTGAGAGGGACCAAGCCTGCAAGGGAGGGCAGTTGGAGGTGATCAACCCTGCAGGAGAGGGCAGTTAGGGGTGACCAGGCCGGCAGAGGAGGGAAGTTGGGGGCAAACAGGCTGGCAGCAAAGTGGTTAGGGGGTGATCAGGCTGGCAGGCAGAAGTGGTTAGGGGCAATCAGGAAGGGAGGCAGGCAAGCAGTTGGGAGCCAGCAGTCCTGGATTGTGAGAGGGATGTCCGACTGCCTGTTTAGGCCCGATCCCAGGGATCGGGCCTAAACGGGCAGTCGGACATCCCTTGAGGGGTCCCAGATTGTAGAGGGTACAGGCTGGGCTGAGGGACAACCCCCCTCCGTGCACGAATTTCGTGCACCGGGCCTCTAGTATTTTATAATGCTACATGGTTCATCTTTAGAGTTCCTTTTCTGAATTCAAACTCAATAAATTGCTAAAGCATAAATTGTAGCCCGCATCAAACAGACAAATTTGTGTTTTTGTATAAATGATTTGTTTTCTATAACTATACGCTCGGCTGGTAAATGCACAACCTTTATAATGCTACATGGTTCATCTTTAGAGTTCCTTTCCTGAATTCAAACTCAATAACTTGCTAAAGCATAAATTGTAGACCACATCAAACAGACAAATTTGTGTTTTTGTATAAATGACTTGTTTTCTATAACCATACTCTTGGCTGATAAATGCACAACCTGATTTTCTGTACAAATTTCCTTGGATTGATCTTCAAGCTGGTAGGTAACCCCACTCCACCAAAACCTCTGGCTGAACTCTGGTCTTCCTAATTCATTCCCTTACCCCAGAGCCCATGTTGGAACACAAAATGGTAGGTGAACTCAGCTGCCAGAATGTAATGTCTGATCTGCTTTTAAAAATGGAATGAGAGTCTCTTTCTTTAGAGTTGGCCGGAGGCCCCACCACCCCCTTTTGTCTTACTCTCCACCACCGCATTCCTAACTTCAGGTTACCCGCCTGGCCTTGCAGTCACCTGAGTCTGTAATGAGTGCTGCAGCATTTGATTTCCAGATATCCAGAGGTAACCGAGTTTCAGTCATGTTCACGTCCCTTCCCTTGTTCTAACTTTGCCTTTTACCTTGTTTTGACTCTACCATTAGTCCCAGTCTCAGGTCTAAATCGACTCTGGTTTCCCCCCGCTGCTTCTGTGATTCCTGTCAATGCTGGGTCCTTGTTTCTCAATAGCCATCGGACCCTCACTTGGACCTGTGTCTACTGCATCCTTCTGCTCAGTCCTGCACTAGATCTACATGCAGCCACATGTCTACTTCTTCTTCAGGCCTTGCCACACACTCAATATCTATTATCCTGGTACCCAAGGGACTGCTTCTCCTTTTCAACCTCATCACCTTTTTGTGACACTTGAGTCAGTCTTGAGGAGCTACATAAAGAAAGCCTTCAAGAGTCCCCACTAAATGTCTCTCTCTCTCTTTGTACTTTGGAATAAGTGCATTCTTCCTCTTACCAAGCATGAATGGAATCCCTGTTATTTTCAGGGAACTCTCTAGAGCAGGTGTCCTCAAACTACGGCCCGCGGGCCACATGCGGGTGTTTTTGCCGTTTTGTTTTTATACTTGAAAATAAGATATGTGCAGTGTGCATAGGAATTTGTTCATAGTTTTTTTTTTTTAAACTATAGTCTGGCCCTCCAATGGTCCGAGGGACAGTGAACTGGCCCCCTGTTTCAAAACTTTGAGGACCCCTGCTCTAGAGTGTTGTAGTAGAAACACCATTATTTCCTTCTTGTGTCCGTTGACTGCATATATGCAGAAGCTGGCCAAATGCACCAGGCCAGGGCTTTTGGTTGAGCCCTGACACATGCAACATACACAAGAGAAGCTGTGAGTCCAACATCAGACCCACATCCCCAAGTCGCCCGGGGAATATATGCAAATTCCAAAAAGAAACTGGAATTTGTACACGTATGCTACAGCTTTGACTATTAATCCTGAAAAAGAGTGGTTTATAAGTCTCCTTAATTCTAGTATCTAACTTGACATATGCCACACAATTTCCAAAGACTAATCCCCAATAAATACAGGATGTTCTCAGTTGACTATACATTGTGCTTAGCAAAGATGTTTTACACCAGGGCCCAACAGACAGGTCTTTAATGGGCTTCACTTCTGTTTCAAGCTGCAGACAGTAGGGGTAGATAGAAATCCACATCTGAAAGACAGCTGAAGCTTTTCCTCCGACACCAGAGGCTTCGCTGCAGGAATGGGGCCAGATCGGAGCTGTCTAGAGGCTTCGTGGGCCTGCTCCAAACTCGCATATTCATTATCAAGGAGGAAGACTTGCCTGGTATTAGGCCAGTGATGCTTGCCTTGCAGTGTTTCCTTGCAGAATATTGCAAGAAAGTGGATTAAGTTTGGTGAGGAAACGACACCAAAATCCACCTTTCTTCAAGGGCAAAGTCCTGACAATATCTTTGCAGATTCTATTTGCTTATTACTCTAGTTTCATAAAACGAGTGATGTATCTGCAAAGATCGATAGTGACAATCTATCAGGAGCCAATGGTGTTTTGTTGGAAATGGGAGCGTGCTTACTGTTTTGATTTTTGTTTTGTTTTTTTTTTTTGGTTATGAGGAAAGGGATTTGTTTATAAAGGATTACTTGGCCCAGTTCTGTTGGTACAACACACACATCTTTTGAGGTGGTTTTGAGAAAAAAAACAACCCCAGCCTTTTCAAGTCTGGGAACAGATGGAGCTCTAAACTCAACTGCATTTCACAACAGGGACATGTGTTATTATCTACCAGTGTGTTTTCACTTTATGTGAGACGCTGTCCTCTCTACTCAGCAGAATTATTAAAAGTCCATGAGTATAGAAGCTTTGACTTGGATGCGCTGCACAGTTCTAGAATTTAGGAGAACTCAGACCTAGGTGTGCTCTTTAACAGTGCTTGGCAATGCTTAATCACCTTTGGGAAGTGTAATCATTTAAATATGTTTTCTGTGACGGGCTTTGTAGAATTTTGGTTGCAAGGTGTATTAACATGTATATGTCTACAAGAAATTAAAGTCAGATGCTCTGGGGGAAAAAAACCCTAGATAAAATAATTTATTTAAATACTAAAATGTCCCATTCCCATAGCTAGCTAAAGTTCTCACTGAAAGAACTAGCTGGTTGTATGTGAGGGCACTGCAGATACTGTGCCTGTTTCACAATCTTAGCTGGTATTCATGAACTTCTCAGCATTTGGTTGAGCATTTATTAATGATGAACCTTCACAGAGTATGGAGTTTTAAAGCACCTCCCATTTAAAGTGCAAAAGCAGTCAGTCTCTCCTCCTTCCCTCCCTTTTTTGTCGCTCTTCTTTTTCTTTCCTGTTCTTTTTTTTCCTTGAATGTTATAAACAATAAGGGGGCAAATTTAATAAAAAAGCAAGGGTTGCCTTCACCAAAGGGCATAAAATTGTTGTGTCTCGGTTTTTCACAGGCCTGGTTTACTATGTTGAACCTAAAACATTCCGATGTTAAATATTTAAATTTTAACCTAAACTTATTTAACTTAATTAAATGACTCATTACATGTTTACTTTGACCAGCTAAGACCCTTACTATTTGTGAAACAGTTCAACTTATGTATAGACAGTTGACTTACATGTTTTTAGAATGTACCTTTTCTCTATGAGTGTGCTTCTTACCTAGTCCTCAAATATTGACTGGTAAAGTCTTCGTGATGGTACTTTGTACAGGTTTAGCAACACTATTATAAATTATCATTAACAGAAGATACACTAAATTATATTGGTCATTGGCTATATCTGAAGCCTGGAGAAAATAGCTCTTGAAATAATTCCATGTTGGCAAAAATATTTTGGTTATGTTCAAGGTCTTAGTGAGTTTCTTTCATTTCCTATTCCCAAGGTTATAGTTTCCAAATCAAGCTTCCTCATGTTTGTGTCATTCCATCTCTGCTTTCCTTTGTATTGCACTGGAAATTTCTAGATGCCAGCTGTGACCTGAAAAGCTTCATTTGTGTGTTTTTCATGGAGTTTGTAGCACTAAGGGTGGAAGGAGGGGACCTAGGTAGAATCGTAGCCTTTAGCTCTCACCCAAATAATTTCTTAGGACTTGGAAAAACTGGCTTTTTTGTGTGTGTTTCTTTAGATAGAATGGGCCATGACTAAAGTTGATTGCATTCATTAGCTGTAAGTCATATGAAGCAATATGTAAAAATTTTTGCCCAACCAGTGTGGTTCAGTGGTTGAATAGCAACCCATGCACTAATAGGTTGCCAGTTTGAGTCCTGGTCAGGGCATATGCCCAGGTTGTAGACTCGTCCCCAGTAGGGAGCGTGCAGCTGTTGGATGTTTCTCTCTCTTTCTCATTATTGTTTCTCTCTGCCTCCCTTCCTCTCTCTCTAAAAATCACTTTAAAAAAAAACCAAACATTACAAATGTTCATGTCAGGGATGGCGGACTATGGGATTATGGTCTTTTTGATGCCTTACCGCTACATTGTGTGAAAAGGAAAGTGAGGCGGCTTTAGACCAGTGGTTCTCAGTGTGAGGTTCTTGGGTCAAGAACAGGAGCATCATCTGGGAACCTGTTATACGGGGGCCATTCTTGATTGATTCTAAAGGGAGGGGAACAGGAGCTTGAAGGAGATGTCTTCCTGCAGGCAAGCCTGTCAGTAACCCTTCATCATAAAGCACAGGCAGCCATCCTTCCCACACTACAGGTTGTCTGGGATTGGGAGAAACCTTCTCAAGTTGTATATCTGTCTCTTGGCTGATTTAGAAGGACTATATTCCCATACAGCCACCCTAGTTGAAAATAATCCAACTTTCAAAAGTCTATAGCTTTTAAAATAATCTATTCTAAAATTTATCCCATGGCTCAATTAATGCAAACTCTTCTCTCAACCTATTTTTAGAACTTAACAAAACGGGAAATAGCTTAATATCTTCTCCCTTTCCTTTGGACATTTGAAATGCAGAGCTTTTTGTTGTCATTGTGTTTTTGTTTTGTTTTTGCTTAATCTTCACCCAAGGATATTTTTTTCCATTGATTTTTAGAGAAAGTGGGAAGGAGGATAAGAGAGAGAGAAATATCAATATGAGAGAGATGCATCAACTGGTTGCCTCCCATACTCCATGACCAGGCCCGGGGATCAAACCTGCAACCCAGGGATGTACTCGTGACCAGGAATTAAACCCGAGACCTTTCTGTCCTCAAGCTAACATGACACACTAATCACTGAGCCATACCAGACAAGGTAGGGGTGCAGTTTTTAAAGAAACCATTTGCCTTTTACACTTCAGGCTTCGTTATGCAATCCTTATTTTTTTCCTGCAATCCTTATTTTTACAGGGCATTCCCCAACACATGTAATCTATAGGAATTGACCCAGTTCTCCCATTGGAAACGTGTTGAAGCAAAGTTCCCCTTTTGCAGGAGGTATAGGAAATGACCGTCCTTTGGGTACAAAATTAGTTCCTTTAATCCTTCCCCAAGGTGTACCACTTTGTGCTCCAACTTGTATGGCCTCTAAACCTTGTGGAATTGGATTGTCTTTGAACAAGATCTAGCAAATCTCCTCCAATTAATTTTATCCCTATAGACATATGCTTGCTGATCAGTAAAAATCAAGGCCAAAAATATCAGTACTACTTGGAAAGCTCTGCTTTTGGCAAGAAGCATCTTGATCTGACTTGTTTAAAGCTCATGCAGCAAAGATACTTAGAGGGGCCTCTCTCCCACCCTACCCCCATTTTATAGGGACAACCAGCAGACACAATACTCTTTATGTATGTATGCACTCGCTCATCCCTTCTAACTCCCTTCTCCCAACTGCTAATAAAAATTATTAATATTTTTAGATTTGTAGAAATAGTTTTAGAGTAAGTCAGAAGACCAGGCATCCTGAGAGGTCACTTAATATAGCCTATCTCCTTACCTTACTTTTTCTCTAAAGGATAGCATGGATAAATATCTTTTTTTTTGTTTTATCCAGGGCTTCCAGACTTGAAGAAATAATTGTCTTTGTAGATAACAGGTTCATGACTAACAACACATTTTGTCAGGCAAGTCTCCCTGATGTGTAGGCTCAGTGCCTTCAACTATAGCTCAAGATCATTGTCTCTGCTTTGCCTTCCTTATGCCTGAAAGTCTAGCAGTAAATCACCCCTTAGCTTTCTCCTCCTTTCACTAAGTTATCCTGATTTCCTTCAACTTTGTCTAGCTTACTTTCTAGCTTTCTATATTTCTCTTATTTCTTTTTAAATTCTTTCTAAACTCTTCATTTAAACAGACTTAGTATTTTAGTAGGATCAATGCAGTTGCTAATCTGAGTGGGTAGATGGATTGTCTAATGGTTCTTATATATTTTTTTTTTCTTATACTTGGAGTCAAAAAAACCACAGACTACTATGATTCCTTCATTCTGTCTGCACATAGTTGCATGTGAATTCAGACATAGCATCTCTTTCCAGCCTATTTTATATGTTGGTAGATAAATAGAACACCTTACTTAGCGGTTTTAACAGTACAGAATTTGAAGTTCCTGTGTTGACACGTAATGCGTTTCTCAGGCCAATTATATATAAAGTTGGGAAACATTTTCCTTAAAGGGCCAGATAGTAAATATTTTAGGTTTTGTGGGCCATAAGGCCTCTGTTGCAACCACTCAGCTCTGCTCTTATAGCACAAAAGCAGCCCACAGACAATATATAAACAGATGGGTATGGCTGTGTTCCAATCCAACTTTACTTAAGAACACTGTGAAATCTGAATTCATGCACTTTTCACATCACAAAATACTATTATTCTTTTGACTTTTCCCCCCTACTACTTAAAAACTACTAAAAAAAACACACACACAACAAAAACAAAAACAAAACAAAAAAATCCTTAGCTAATGGGCATTATAAAAACAGAAAGTTGGCCAAATTTGACTCTCAAGCTATGGTTTGTTGATCCCTGAATTACATGAAAGGAAAATTTTTCTTAAGTACTGAAAACATTTATTAGGCTCAAGCATATCGCTTCATCTAGAAGTGGTTGTTTTGGTTCTTCTCACCTGAATTTACTGCTAAAAATCTTATGAATTAGACCCATTTCCACTGTTTCCTAATGTCTTTTCTGACGCATCTTTAGTGGAACTAACTACACTCCTTATGGTATATTGCCTGGCAGATGTTCAGTGTCCAGTGAGTGAATGAATGAATAAATGAATGAATGAATGAATCAGAAGGGAGATGGGGAGAAAGGGAAAAAAAAGACTACTTAAGTTAGAGACAATTACATAATAAATAAGGAGGAAAAATAAAAACAAGTAAGCTCTTTGAAATAAGGCATCATCTATTTCCCATCATCTCTGGACTTCTATATTTTGAATAAAGAAAATAAATGTTGAAGTGAATATAATTCTGTTGTTCCTCTACTTTGCCTCAGATTTGTGGGCAAGTTATAATTTTAAGATATTGTATCCATATTAAGGTGCAAACACCTAAGCTATTTTTTTTTAAGATGTTATCCAGTATAATGAAGTTAATTCCTATATGGGGCTGATTTGTTCAGTCATTAAGAATCTTGTGGTAAATAAAATGAAGTTTTTGGTTCAAATTTACCTGAAACCAACTGCAACCCAGCAAATACTTACTCTTTTTAAATAATAAAAAAATTATTATAGTTACAGACAATATTATATTCATTTCAGGGATATCTCTGAAATGTATAAATTATACATTTATATAACTTACAAAGTAACCACCTCAATAATTTTAGTACCCATCTGACACCATACACAGTTATTATAATATTATTGACTATATTCCCTATGCTGTAGTTTACATTTTGTGACTGGATGTGGTACATATATACAATGGAATATTACTCAGCCAGAGAAAAGAATGACATTTTGCCATTTGCAACAACATGGATGGACCACGAGGCTACTATGCTAATAAAATAAGTTAGACAGAGCAATACAAATACCATATGTTTTCACTCAAATGTAAAATCCATAAAATAAACAAACAAACATAACAGAAACAAACTCATAGATCAGAGAATATTTTGATGGTTGCCAGATAGGAGGGGAATGGGGCAATGAGTGAAAATTGGGAAGAGATTTAGGTGCCCAAATTACAAATGATTACTTTTGATAAGAAGGCCTAGGGCCCTGGCTGGTGTGGCTCAGTTGAAGTGTCATCCTGGGGTCGATGCCCAGTCAAGGTACATACTCAGATTACAGGTTCAATCCCTGGTCGGGGCATGTATGGGAGGCAACTGATTGATGTTTCTCTCTCTCTCTCCCTCTCCAATCCTCTCTCTCTAAAAATCAGTAAAAAAACAAACAAAAAAACAAAAACAAAACACAAAAAAAAAACATATCCTTGGGTGAGGATTAAAAAAAAAAAAAAAAGAACAATTAATTTTTAAAAAAAGATCAAGGCAAGAGAATGTGGGAAAATCAAAATAAATCCTTCCCTGGAACTGAAAATGTGTCTTATAGCATATGTCCTTTGTATTATAGATAAATGCTATTGTCTTATAAGTAAAGGGCAACATATTTAGAAAAATATGCACAATTTATTCTGTCTAATATGGAATATAAAATGCATTCTCATCATTGAAAATTCTCTTTTAATGAATTCAACCTTTTGGGGCACTGCAAATGTATATTATTATTATTATTATTATTATTATTGCACCTATTTTTCTATTTGTGTAGAGATTTACTTACACCTCCCTGGTCACTTTGATATTGGAGAAAAAATGCGGTTTTGAAAGGCATGATAACATGTTCTTTCTGTGTCTTCACTGCTTTAAGTCTAATTTGAGCAATATGTTGGGAAAGTTTCTTTAAATAAGAAAGAAAGTAGAAAACCTACCCATTCTGAGATGCCTAGAATGCTTTGTATTCTACAGAATGTTACCGGCTGCCTCTGGCAGGGTTTAGGCTCTTAACCTTTTGCACTCGGATGTCGAGTGTGACTCAACATGGTTAGCATTAGAATAAAGGAATCGAGAAAAAAGCAAGTGAGTGCAAAGGGTTAAAGAGTGAGAGGGCAACTCAATCCATATCCATTAGAACAAGCCAATGAACTGCATTTGCACAGGCTTGACTTGGTCCAGTTAAATGAGGAACAAGCTAGCTAACAGATCCATCAGATGAGCTGGCCACAGCCACTACTTATATTCCATACAGAGAGATATTTATTGGGAAGAGGCCAGGTTTACCATTCTAGTGCTTTCAAATATGCTCCAATGAACTCACATGCTGGTGGTCTTGTTCCAGCATCTAGAAGGGTTCAGGAATCTGGAGAAGTGCTGTGTGTAAATTAACAAAGAGTCCAGAGACAAAACATAATTTTGGAAGGCATTATGGGAAGCCAGAGAAGACTTAGCTAAAGGAACTAAGTTCTCCCTTGTCTCAGGACCCCTTGCTTTTTATTAACACAAATTGTCCTAAGGCAAGGAAGATATACACTTCAAAGGCCAGGGTTTGGTACACAGAATTCATTGTCAGATTGGGGGAAATTGCCTATGGCTGTTCAGGTGTTTGGCCAGCAGGAGGCAATAACATGTAGATTGAAATGCCCTTAGCTGTCTGGCAGCAAGCAATCATTTTATGCATCCTTTTCAGGTTTGGGAAAATGCCCTCAGCCATCTCCAGATGATTCAGCCCTGCTGACATGCTGGAATTGGCTTCCGGCACTCACATTCCATAAAATTCAACCAAATAAAGGGTTCTGTAGTGAAAACCATTTAGGAGACCCTATGAGAAACGCTCCGCCAATGGAGATTCATAGGGCACATTCACACAGTAAGGCTCTGAGCCGCCCTGCAGGAGATAGCTCATGTGGGAAACACCTTTGCAAATACTTTGCCATCCTCTCTGCTTTATAAGTCTAAAATTAAGTAGCACTTTGTTAATGTAATATGTTACTTTAACCCAATTTTGGGTTGTGGAAAATTCCTCAAGAAGATCCAATCAAAAGTGAAAAAATCTTTTACCTTTAAAAAATGTTTCTTCTTTGCTTAGAGGTGAAACACAATGATTTTTTTTCTGATTTTAAGTGATTCTGAGCTTGTGTTGTCTAAACTGGAAGGCTGCTTTTGAGGAATTGGCAATAGAATGAGAAATAAAACACCACCCCTCCACATTCTTTGAGAAAGGCCAAAAAAGTCTCCATTTAACTGGGTCAGCTCTGAGTTAGGATGGTTAACCCACAGCTTCAGTCATGCAACACCCGACGGGACCTCTGTTTATGTTGGGAGTGTTGCAGAAATAATGGAAATAATGCATTTTTGTTCTTTTCCATTTATAGGATGAATACACTACTCATGACAAGAAGTGTATTTTGAAAAGATAGGCTGTGTCAACATCCAAAACATTATGGGTTGTGGGCTAGGGGTTTTTTGTTTGTGTGTTTGTTTGTTTTTTAATATATTTTTATTGATTTCAGAGAGGAAGGGAGAGGGAGATAGAAACATCAATGATGAGAGAGAATCATTGATTGGCTGGCTCTTGCATGCCCCTTACTGGGGACCGAGCCAGCAACCTGGGCATGTGCCCTGATCAGAATGGAACCATGACCTCCTGGTTCATATGTTGACACTCAACCACTGAGCCACACTAGCCAGGCTAGCACAGGGTTTTTCAACCATGACACTATTGCTTGACATTTTAGCATAGATAATTCTTTGTGTGGGGTTATCCTTTGCATAGTAGGAAAGTTAGGATCCCTGGCTTCTATCTACTGAATGCTAGTAGCATTCCCCAACCTTAGCAGTGATAATCACAGATACCTTCAGACATTTTCAAATGTCCCCTAGGAGGCAAAATTGTCCCCAGTTAGGAATCACTGGGCGGCAGCTCTGCTATGGGCCCCTTGGTTAGGTTGTCACCTGGCAGCTTTTTCACTCTCACAGCTTTAATCACTCTCTCAACACTTGATCATTCATCTGGAAATGAACTCCAAAATATGGCTTTTTAGTTACGAGCTTCCTGCTCATATCATTACTACATTCTTTTAAAATAAACTCATATTTGGTAGAGACCTGTTTCATTACTATAAAATGCAAATTGTATATAAGGCCTCAGTTTCTCTTATTCCTGGGCCAGAGATTGAAATAAGAACAATTTAGGTGCCATAACATCTAATATAGTAACTACATGTTAGAATAATCTCTTTTAGAATGTTAAATGTATAAGACCAATGGGATGAAATATGGAAAAGATTTTGAGAGGTGTCTGAATAATTTGTTTAAATATGCGATTTGTATAAGTGAATATTTATTTGCATGAGAAAATACATAAATATGGTTCACTTTTTTCATAAAGCTCATCCTTTGTCAGATTAAAGCAAACCAGTCTGTAAGACCACGAAGAGCATGGGCAAATAAGGTATTTTACACACTGAACTTTTCACCACAGATTCTTGGATCCACATCTTTATTTCTACTAAAAAGGGATTCAGCTGATTTTTTTTTTAATTCAAAAATGTAGACCAGCAGGAACAAGTTATAAAATTAATGCTGTGAATCTATGAACTTGGGGAAGTACCTGAATTGCTTACAAGGCAATCCTTTGGTGTCATTTTTAAAAGTTAATCTAATTCTTGTTAGAGTAATAACAACCTAGGAGTATTTAAATTATCTTTGGTGATATTTTCACATTTCACTCTTTCCCTCCCCTGGTTATTTTCACCTTTCAATTTTATCTCTCTTTATTTAAAGCAGAACACTAAGAGAAAGAAAACAGTTCAAAAATAAATACACTGCATAAGCATTGATCCCTCCCTCCCCCTCCCAGACACACACAAATGTGTGTGCGCACAACAAGGTAACAAAAAAGAAAGAGAAAGGGAGGGGGAATGAGAGAAAACACTGAAGAGTTACTAAAAATATTTACAATTGGAAATGTGCCTTATAGTACAATCCTTTGTACCTATTCTACTAAAACAAATTTTTTGAAAATGGAAAGAGAACAGTAAGCTTTAAATAAGGGAAATTGTAAGAAACTCAAGTCCACTGCGCTGGACAGGGCTAGACAAGGGCATAACCTGTGGTGAGGAGTTCTTGGTTCCCTGCAGGCTTGATTAGCAGCAGCATGGAACCCATTTCTTTTACTTGCTGGGGCAGCTGAGCAAAACCGAGCTCAGCTGCTCTATGGGGATGAGCCTTCAGATCTGTGGGCACGTGGCACCCATCATTTGGCAGTGGATTCCTCTTCTCAATCGTCAGGATTGGCCCTGAGGGTGATGTAGTGAAAGTCACAAGTCTTAAGAAGCAGATCCACATTTTGCCATTGTTTTCCCTGAGACCTTGGGAATCTAGCCCCTTTTGTTCACTAGACCTTGTGCAAGGTGCTGAGGGAAATGCAAAGATAATAATACACACTCCCTGTTTCTTTAGGAGCTTATAAGCCATCAAGCCCTCGAAGACAAAAAGTCAAGGGAGAGCCATATTTTCTTGAAAGCCAAGTTCAGGAGGTAACACTGAGTATGTATTCTTTGCATTCAGAGCTTTTGGTCTTGCTAATGTGCAGGCTGAGAACAAAGAATGACTAATGCTTATCTTTAATTCATCTGTTTTGTGCCCCTGCTTCCTAGTTAGGGAGCAAAATTAGTAAAGCCAGGGTTACCACTTGCAAACCTTTCCTTAGGTCTTAATACATTATTTTGCATAATTTTAAAAATACATGTTCAATATATTGAAATAATCTGTTGAATATATATTCAGTATATCAGAATATCTTTCTCCTCTACTAAACTGTTAACTTATCAAGGGCAGGGTATATGTCTTAGTCATCATTGCAATCGTGGTGTCCTAGCTTAGTGGGAACTCAATAAATGCTGACCTGAACCAGGCTCAGAAAAGTGATGTGTGATTGTAAGATTGCTGGAATGTGTATCTGTTTGTGATTAGACAAAAGTGGGGTCAGGTAAAATAAGTTTACTATTTATAAAAAGTCACATTCCCCCTGCCCAAGAGATGACTGAGGAGACTCTTGTCAGGTTACCTTAGAAGTTAGCACTCCAGAGGTGCAAAGGAACAATATCTTTTTCTACTCTTTAAACACTTCTTCCTTGCCTGGAGAGAATGTGGTTGGTTGCCTTTACATGCTTTCATTCTGCCATGTAAGAAAAAGAAAACACACACACATACACACACACACAAAACCACAGTGTTGCTATTTATTTATTTCCACCTGCTCTTATTTCCAGAAAGATCTGAGTTGAAAACTCCAGTAAGAATCTTGTATTTAATGACCATGCTGACCTGAGGTTAAGCATCAGCCTATGGCCTATGAACCTGGAGGTCATGGTTCCTTTCAGGGCAGATGCTCAGGTTGTAGGCTTCGATCCCCAGTAGGGGACACACAGGAGGCAGCCAATCAATGATTCTCTCTCATCATTGATGTTTCTATCCCTCTTTCCCTCTTCCTTCCTCTCTGAAATCAATAAAAATATATTTAATAAAAAAAAGAAATTGAGCCCTGACTGGTTTGGCTCAGTGGATAGAGCATCGGCCTGTGGACTCAAGGGTTCCAGGTTCGATTCCGGTCAAGGGCATGTGCAGGAGGCAGCTGATTGATGTTTCTCTCTCATCGATGTTTCTAACTCTCTCTCCCTCTCCCTTCCTCTCTGTAAAAAAATCAATAAAATATATTAAAAAAAGAAAAAGAAATTGTGTGCTGAGATGGTTTCCAACTCTAGTTACTAACAACATGTCAGGTAAATAATAAATGAAACAACATATGTGTTTCTTATGTGTCATGGAAGACTTACTCTGAATAAATAAAGTCTTCAGAGGACAGCGAGAGGCTGCAAAGGATTGTTTCCATCAAGCTTTCCAGCCCATCTGGTACATAACAAACAGATTTAACCCAGGCAGTTTCTTTTGTCACCCTGAATCGTTCTTTTCCCACCCACTTTGGGTGGAAGGAATTGAAAGTAAAATATGGTTTCTACCAGTAAGTTCAGAAAATGCTGACAAATGGCTAGAAATTCAAGGAGATGGGACCAAAAACTGTTACTCAGTAATGGTGGCATTGTAATACTCAAACACTTTCTCTTGTTTATGCCTTTTCAGATGAAGCAGACTGTAAAAAATATCACTTCACTGAATTCTGTCTTCATTTACATCTCGAATCTTCAGTTTCACCTTCATGATGTGTGTGTGGAAGCATGCATGTTTAATTAATACATTTAAGTACAATGAAGCCACATGTGGCTTGGTTCAAGTAAAATTCTGAACTTTGTCTATAACATCGATAACTTTCAAGCAGGGGTTGGCAAATTTTTTCTGCAAAGGATCAAACAATAAATATTTTTGGCTGTGTGGGACATACCATCTTTGTTGTAACTACTCAATCATATACTCATTAATACAAAACAAACATACATGTCTGTGTTCCAATAACCCTTTATTTATATAAAAAAAAAAAGGCAGCCGAAACCGGTTTGGCTCAGTGGATAGAGCGTCGGCCTGTGGACTGAAGGGTCCCAGGTTCGATTCCGGTCAAGGGCATGTACCTTGGTTGCGGGCACATCCCCAGTAGGGGGTGTGCAAGAGGCAGCTGATCCATGTTTCTCTCTCATCGATGTTTCTAACTCTCTATCCCTCTCTCTTCCTCTCTGTAAAAAATCAATAAAATATATATTAAAAAAAAAAGGCAACAGGACAAGTGTGGCTCACAGACCTGTAGTTTACTGATCCCTCATCTAACAAAATGTAAAGTGGAAAATATGGGGGGAAAGTCACCTCTCTCTACAGCAGCTAGTCATCTTAATGTAAACACATTTATAAGCAAGGTCAACTTAAAGATATGTTTAAATTCTGTGAATACTAGATACTTCCCCCCTAGGCCATACATGAATCAGTTGTCATGACCAAGTAAGAAAATAACGTCTTTGTCACCATGTAGCGTTGCCCTCCCCCTTCACATTATTCCCCTTAGCATTCCTTCTCCTTTGCTTCACTGCTTGGTGACAAACCTCACCGGTGAGAAGGGCCAGGGACTTGCTGCCAGAATGACTTAGCATCCTCAAGCCCCTGCCTGCAGCTCTTGAAAAAACTCCCGAGCTCAGCTGGCTCCCTGCTCCTGTGGGTTAGAGTGGGTATCACATTTCTAATGGATTAGCTGACTACTGGGAATGCAGAAAGGTTTTTAAAGTCTCTCAACTTCTAAATGCAGCACGTAAATGGAGTTCTATGAATATTTAATTGGAGTACAAGACCCTCAGTCCTTTGCAATTAGTTTAACTGTTGCTTTCAGGAGAGAGAGAGAGTGCTTCCTTTGAGTGTTTTAGGATTCACTGCGCCCTCTGTTTTACTCCTTTTGGAACTTTCCATGAGCTGGGTCATGACCGCTCATATAAAATGTTCAGAACCCGTTCCTCTTTGGGTACACCTAGCGCATCTTCTCTCAGTCTTTATGCAGGAGATGGCGTTTTCAGGTACAATATCTCTTACAACTTCCATTAGCAAACTTCCCAGTGGATCTCTGCAGAACCTAGGACTCAGGTCTAACACACTGGCAGCCTCTGATGCAAACTTCACCAGCATTCCTTTTCAATCAAAGAAGCAGTTTATTAGAACTGCGATCTGTCTTGAAATTCCAGATGCTCTCCTTTGGTCTTCTGATACAAAAATACTAAAATAGCCCAGCCAGTGTTGCTCAGTGCTTGAGCATCAACCCATGAACCAGGAGGTCAAGGTTCAATTCTCAGTCAAAGCACATGCCTGAGGTGGCAGGCTCAATCCCCAGTATGGGGCATGCAGGAAGCAGCTGATCAATAAATCTCATCATTGATGTTTCTATTTCTCCCTCTTCCTTCCTCTCTGAAATCAATGAGAATATGTTTTAAAAAACTAAAGTAATGAAATGAGCTGGTACATAGTAGGCTCTCAAAAAAATATGCTTCGCTCAATAAATGCAAGGTTCTAATCCTAATTCTTTCTCTAATGGTGTAATCCTGAGTAAGACTCTTAATCTTTCTGAGTAAGAGTTTCCTCATTTATAACACGAGAGGTTTTTATAAGGTAACTAGTGTCCTGGTGCACGAAATTTGTGCACATTAAAAGGGGATTAGTTAGAAGAAATAATTTAATATTGCTATTTGCCCTTTCTCTATAATACAAGTGTCAGAGATGAAATAAAATTAGTAAAATGTATATGAAAACATTCCTCCTGTAAGAGTCTGGGGCTCACCAAGGGACCCAGAGTCAAGTCCCCGCCCACCCACATGCACCTCAAAATCGCATGAGACTCAGACCTGGCCGCCACCCGCATTGGGCTAGATCCAGACCCGACCAGTCCCATCCTTGTCAAGTCCTGCCGGGCAGGGGGCATAGCCTCAGGTCCCCTGGCTCGGCACCAGGACAGGGGGCATGGCCTGAGGTCCCCCAGCCCAGACTGGGGCAGAGGGCGTGCCTTGAGGTCCTCTGTCAAGCCCCGCCAGGTGGGGGACACAGCCTGAGATCCCCTGTCAAGCCCCACTGGGTGGGGGGCATGGCCTGAGGTCCCCCATCAAGCCCCACCAGGCAGGGGGGTGCAGCCTCAGGTCCCCTGGCCCAGCACCGGGATGAGGGTGCAGCCTCAGGTCCCCCGTCAAGCCCTGCTGGGTGGGGAGTGTGACCTGAGATCCTCTGTCAAGCCCTGCTGGGTGGGGGACACGGCCTGAGGTCCCCTTTCAAGCCCCACAGGGGCGGGGGAGGGTATAGCCTCAGGTCCCTGCTGATTGCTCGTTAAGCCTCCTTATGGGAACTTGGCCTTAGCTGTGGGTACAGCCATCTTTGTGATGGAGTGATGGTCAATTAGCATATTCTCTCTTTATTAGATAGGATTTTAGGTCCCTTATGGCTCTTAAATTTGATGCTCCTCTGGGCTTAACACTTTGCTAGGTACTGAAATGCTTACAAATTATTAGAACTCTCCGACTTCTAGGAAGCATAACATTAATTGGGAAGGCCATGGGAACACATAAAATAGTTAGGAAGAATAAAATGCATCATATACTCAAGAATGCCTAGTCTTGTTTTCAGGAGAGACAAGTCATTGTGAATGTGAAAAGAACTGATGGAAAAGCATTTGAAGTGGGTCACCAATACAGATATCAGACTGCTATAAAGAAGAATGAGGAAATGTCCAGGAGCCATTGTGGGTGGGGGTGGGGGTAGGGGAAGCTATTACAAGAATATAAGAATACTAGGAGAGAATATGGTGTGTACTAAGAAAAATTGGGATTTGGTCATCCTAAATTCTAACCCTTTATGAACAGTGGAATTGTTAAGTTGAAGTCTGGCTCTTTCCCCCTTTTTGGCCTCTTTCCTTCTTCTTTTTCTCTCTTCTTTTCTCCATTAAAAAAAAAAAAGATTAAAATAAACACAGAGATAGCCTTTTCATTACTTTATTCACCACATATTTTTACCCACCTAATAGAGACATGAACTCAAGCCCTAATTGTTGCTTGCTTTGACTATTGCATCCAGTGTCTTAATGGTTTCCCTGTCTCCAGTTGGCTCCATGCACCTCTAGGAATTCCAGAATGCAAATCTGGCCATGTCACTGCAGCTGCTTTCCAACACTGAGGACACAAGGCGGACACTTTGCATTCACATCATCAGCCCTTCAAGCAGGGCCCCAGCCACATAGAGCCTCAGGCCCCATCCTGGCTCACTCTCACTGGTGAGTCAATAAAGCCTGGTTTCTCACAGTTCTCTAAACAGCCCTGATTGCTCCCCACAGTACCCCAGCTCCCAAATCCTATATCACCTTTTCCCTCATTTCCTCCTTTCTCCAACTTAGTGAATTAGTCCAAATCTGGACCGCTTTCTCTACTCATAACACCCTGACATTGTTTAATTGCAACAACTGGATGGTGATTTCAAAAGAGGAAAGTTTGGGCCTTTCCAGTTTGGAATTCCAAGTCCCCAGCACCATCTGTGGTGCATAGCCGTGGACCATAAATGTTGAATAAATATCCGGTCCTCCGCAGTGAGGTACAATCTTTACAAAGGAGCTCACATTCTTTCCTTTATAAATATAAGTTTTCACAATTATAGCCCTGGCTTTGCTAATATACCACACTAGTTGGCTTTCTATCTCATTCGAATCTCATTTTGAGAGAATCTTTTCCTCTTGTCTATCTGCTAATGTCTGTCGAGTTCCATTATTAACCTTGTAATGCATGTTCTAATGTATTCAACATAGAATGTCTTAACAATTTTCTGTAATTTGTACCATCACCATCTGCTATCTTGTGGTGGTGGATTCTGGAAAATATTGTGGGTTTCCATTAGTGAGAGAGTCTTTGTGGATTAAAGCCGCGCTGTGCTTCTCTTTCATATGTGCTCACCACAACAACAGGACAACAGAAGACCTTCCATGGCAACATCTGCAGAGAAATAAATTCTTTTGTGCGTGGAAGCATCTGTTTCCCATATATCTCTAAATTGTTAGGACATGCATTTCCTAGAATCTTTGTTTAGCACAAATAAATCTGTTTTCCACAGGATAGTTGAAGAGATATGAGTATACCCTATGTATATATGTACAAATACTCCACAGGCTTTAAATATGAATAGGTACTAAAAACATTTTGAATTTATGATTTATTCTGTGTTTATGACCACTTATTGCACTTTGGTAAGACCTTGAGAAACAAAATGCATATTTTGCGTCTTTGGTATTTTTTATTTTAAATTATTTTATTTCACTTAAATTTTTATTGATTTACTTTTAGTTGTAAAAGAAATCCTAATGAAAATGATTTTGTGTTGAATAATAGTAATAGAGGCAATTGTCTATTTTTTCCACAATATTTTTGTGTGTGAAAAAACTCAAAACAGGATATTTCTCTATTTAAAAAATCTGATAGGTCTAGTAACATTTTTTAATGGTAGAACTTGCCTTTCATTTTTCTTTCTGAGCCAAATGAATGTGAAAAGAACTGATGGAAAAGCATTTGAAGTGGGTCACCAATACAGAGATATATATATATATATATATATATATATATATATATAATATTTCCCAAAAAATATTTTCTATTTAATATATTGACTTAAAGTTAAAGATATTTTTTCTACCTTTACTTACCTGCCTTTTATTTTTATTCAATAATCCTCTGTAATTATAATTATTTGCCCTCCCTCTTCCCCCTAAAGTTATCTTCTTTGTGTATTTTTAATTTTGTTCCTAAAGTTAATTTCTTGCAACCTTCTCTCTTTGGAACATCATAATTTCAAAAGTTTGTTTTTTCTTTATTCTAGTGAGCTTTTTAGAAAATTTACTTTAAACCTCATTAAATTTTACTTTTTCAGTAGGTGTGTTTTTCATAAAGTTTCTTTCATTAGTAGCTTCTGTTATATTTAGTTTCATTTCCTTGATTTTTGGAGGAGAAATACCTTTATGTGTTAATTTTCATTTTCTTTCCATTGTGGCCTCTGAGAATGACTTCTTTTTGGTGGCTTTAGAAAGTCACATGTAGTCAATGTCTTACAAGAAAATGTATATTCTATTTTCGGAGCACAAAGCATTTAGATATGTGTAGATGTACGTACATTTGTTAGTCTAGCCCCTTGATGGTTATATTTCCTCTATAGCACTGCTATTTTTTTCCCTTTTTAATTTGTCAATTTCTTAGAGAGGCAAGATAAAATTTTCTGCTCTAACTGTGCATTTGTCTACTATTTTGCATCTTCTTTTTGATTTAAAAATTCTTTTCCACTGTATTGTTATGCTTAAGGTGTTTTAGCTCCATAATTTGGGTGGATTATTCCCTGACTCACAAAAAATATTTATGTTTTCCCCCATTTCATTGGTGTTAGCCTTGTATTACCTATAAGCACTGGTTCCCTGTTTATCCATTCTTCTATTTTTGTAATTTTAAGCATAATTCCAACTGCTGGTTTTAAAAATTTTATTTAGTGATTTAACAGGTTGTTTTTTTTTCATTTTTCATTGTGGTGAAATACATGCAAAATTTGCCATTTTAACCATCTTTAAGTATACAGCTCTGTGGTATAAGCATAAAGTCCTCAAGGTCCATAGCATATGTCATAAGTTTCTTCCTTTTTAAGGCTGAATAATACTCTGTTGTATGTTTAAATCAGATTACATTTATTCATTCATTCATGGATAGACATTTGGGCTTCTTCCACAGATAGCTGTTATAAATAAGACTGCTCTGAACATGGAAATGCAAATATTTACTTGAGACCCTACTTTCAATTATTTTTATTATATACCCAAATGTGGAATTGCTGGATCTTATGATAATTCTATTTTTAAGTTTTTGAGGAACTGCCATACTATTTTCCATAGCAACTGCCCATTTTACATTTTCACTAACAGTACACAAGGGTTTCAATTTCTTCCCATTCTTACTAACACTGGTTAGTTTATTTTTTTCTAAGTATTGCTATAAATGGGTGTAAAGTAGTATCTTCTTCTAATTTTGCTTTGCATTTTATTTTTGTTCTGGAGATTTCTTTGGGTTCTTCAGTGAATGCTGCATTTACTTGCTAGCACCTGCTTTAGATATAGGTGAGTCTCATTGCTGACAAGGGTGCACATTAGTTTGTTTCCAGACATTAGGAGGGGAGTGGGAGATGGGGAAAGTGTAGGAGACAGTAGCCAATCTCCTGGGATGGGACCTTCCCACATTTCCTGAATGTCATCAGACATTAGGTTCCACCTTGATTTTTTTGAAAAAAGCATCCACCCTCTTCAAATGAAATGTTTCCTTCCTTCCTTCCTTCCTTCCTTCCTTCCTTCCTTCCTTCCTTCCTTCCTTCCTTCCTTCCTTCCTTCAATAAATACTCAGTTAGAGTCCCTTATGTTGAAGACACTGTTTTAGGATGTGGAGATACCATAATGAACAAAACGGTAAAGTCCATGCCTCCATGGAGCTTATATTCTAGTGAGGAGAGACAGATAGTAAACCCTCCCCCCCCCAAAAAAAAAAAAAAAAAATATATATATATATATATATATATATATATATATATATATATTATGCCAGGTGGGAATAAATGTTTTGGATAAAATAAAAAGGCATTTGTTCTCTACTTCTGTGTAGCAAACTAGCAGGTGGAAATAAGACAAATTTATTACCTAACAGCATTCTTTGGTCAGGAGTCTCACATGGCTGAAATCAAGGTGCCTGCCAGGGCTGCTGCCACATCTAAAGTGTGGGGTCCTCTTCCAAAGTCATTCAGATTGTTGGATGAATTTACTCCTTGCATGTATAGGACTAAAATTCCATTTTTCTTGCTGTATGTCTAACAAGAGGCTGTCCTCAACTCCTAGAAGCCACACACCACTTCCTCCCATGTCGTCCTATTCACAGCATGGCTGTCGTTGCTTCTTTAAGATCAGCGTGAGGATCTCTCTGCTAGTGGGAAACTGACTTCCTCCACCTTTGGCCTGGAGACCCATTTTAAAGGACTCGTGTGATTAGGTCAGGTCTACCCAGATGGGTCTGCCCAGGTAGCGAGGTAAAAATTCATCCTTTTCACAGTCTTGGGGATTATTGCAACGCATATGCACCAAGAAGTGGGGGTCTTGAACCCCACCTTAGAATTCTGCAAGCCCCACACAATAAAGGGATGCATAGGATGGTTGGGGTAGTGACATTTAAACACAGCTATAAGATTTCTAAGTGAGAGAGATTTTTCAGGATGAAGGAATAGCAATGCCAAGTGTCTGAGTCAAGAGCATGCTGAGTGTGTGTTGGAGAGAGCAGAGAGGCCACAGTGGCTGGGGAAGCCATTAAGGGGAAGGGCAGGAGAGAGACTATTCATTGGTGTGGGAGGTTCTGAGCAGAGAAGGTCTTGAAAACCATCATAAGAACTGTGGCGATGACTTCAAACTGCTGTTTCCTTGTGTGAAATCACCACTTAAAATTCTGATGTGGTTTTTTTTTTTAAGTTTATAACATTGAGATGCATTTAGAAAAATCCTAGGTGAATGCCAAATCGGAAGACTGGATGATGGCTTGCAATGACAGGTTTCCAGGTGTTGGTGGAAGTAGTGATGAAGGGGGTGGGGGACAAGGACATCTATAATCTCCATGTTTGAAAACAATGAACAAAAACTGTTTGTTTTCCTGTGATGATAAAGATTCTGGAAGGAAGGAAAATATCAGGACTCACATACACATACACAGATTCTTCACATTAATGATATTTTCAGTTAGACTAAATATGTGCTACTTTTAAATTTAAAGACAGTTTGCATAGCAGCTTACTAGTATAACAGACACACTTGCAGGCTTTGCCTAATCTGAATTGTGAGTTACTGAATACATTTTTTTTTTAAATTTATGGTTTTGATCCTACCAAGTTGTGACTTCCAATGTCACAGGAAATGTGAGATTAGCTTTTTTTAATTGGGACACATATGTTTCCTTTTCTGACTACAAAATCCAATCTGTTTTATCTACTTAGACATCCCAAAGAAGAATAAAATATAAAAATCGTCAAAATCAATTTTGCAAATCAAGGCTTCTACCTGAAAGGGTTACTGATGTGTAACGGGCAAACCATTTTGCAATATTGGCAGTTTTCTGACTATGGAGATTCAGATCATCTCCATCTGTCTTTCCTACTCACACAGCAAGTTTGAAAGTAATGGGCTGAATTTCTAGGCATTTCTCAGACATTTACCTGGATGTCTCGGTGCTGCTCCAGGATCTGACAGTTCCTCTTTCTCTTAGAGTTTCTCTTCTGCCAAATCCCCTCCTTGCCGACAGAGACACCATCTGTTACACGAGCAGTGACTGAGTCATCACTGGAACTCCTCTGTCAGTTTTATTTCAGCATCCAAACAATTGCTAGTTTCTTTTAAAGGCAGTTTTCCACTCGAAAGATCCTCATTTAAACTCCCGTCATCCCTCATGTTAATATCTGCAACCTGAATGCAGATGTTCTAGAAGCAGCCTATCCTTCCTTGCCTTTCATTGGCCATTATTGTGCTCAGGGAGGGTGAATGACCTTCAGGCCAGATACCTTCCTTATTATGTCAGTGGAATCTATGGATATTGGGCTTGCTAATGCATCAGTGAGGGGTCAAAGAATTAGAAGACAATGGCTCCTCAACTGATTAGCACAGAACATCACCGAAGAAGCAGCAGGCTTCTCAGTATCATCCCTGTCCACTCACTGATAGCAGCTTGTTTCTCCATTCAGTAAATTCCCAGGTGGACATGGAGCTATACGGGGCCCTTTCCCATACATTTTTCTTTTAGCTCTTCTCTCATTTGTTCCAAGTATTTTTTTTTTAACCCTTTTGATTAGTTCTCCTATTTCTGCCACTGAGACTTTTTTCACTGAGCAGGAGACAATGCACAAAACATGATGAAGAGCACGTGTTCTGGGGTTGGAGGTATTTACTTTTGAAATTTAGTTTCATCATGTGCTAGCTCTAGGCCAGAGTCTCCAGCAATGACCTCCTGGATGGTTGTTGTGAAGATGAATTAAATAATGTACACAAAGCGCTGGGCAATGATGAGCAGGTTCTCTTTCTCAGTCTCTCTCTCTTATTCACTCTGTATATGATGAAGTCTCTTTTCCTGGCTTGCAGATGGCTGCTTTCTTGCTGTGTCCTTATGAGAGAGAGAGAGAGAGAGAGAGAGAGAGAGAGAGAGAGAGAGAGAGAGAGAGAGAGAGAGAGAATATGAATGCTCTGGCATCTCTTCTTATAGGGCACTAATTCCATTATGATGGCCTACCCTCATGACCTCATCTAAACCTAATTCCCTTTGAAAGGCCCCATCTCCAAATAGTATTGCATTGGGGGTTAGAGTTTCAAAATATGAATTTGAGAGAGAGAACAATTCAACCTGTAGTCCCATACTTGAAAATTAACATTTCCCTTTAGATAACTACAGGTCATTGTTCTTAGCCTTCCAATGATTT
This sequence comes from Eptesicus fuscus, assembly GCF_027574615.1. NCBI lineage: Eukaryota > Metazoa > Chordata > Mammalia > Chiroptera > Vespertilionidae > Eptesicus > Eptesicus fuscus. Next base: position 15,394,387 of record NC_072490.1, on the reverse strand, counting down.
ATTTATTTATTCTATCTATCTATCTATCTATCTATCTATCTATCTATCTATCTATCTATTTTTTATTTAGACTTGGTTCCTCAGAAATAAACAATTTATAAAATAATTCCAACTATTTGCTTATTTCTGGTGCATGGTCAAAACTATGCTTCTCTAACCTACAGTTTTCTAACTTTATGTTTAGACTTATCCATCTTTGTTCTATAGGGTATTTCCAATTGGATAGTCTGTAGGCAGATTGAACAAAATACTAATATATTACTTTTTGTTCCAAAACACTTTTTTCTACTTCTTTATCAATCTCATCAATACCACTGTTTTATAGACCTGCCATCTTGGTGATCTTTCCCTCCTTTGACTTTCAAAATCAATTGTTTTTTGTAATCACATAAAGAAATATAGTAGTTGATTCCAAGCCTTTTCTTTCGATGCATTCTATTTTCACAGCATTATGCAAATTGTTGGGAAAGTACAGAGATAAATCTTAAAAATTAAGTCTAAAACAGGGTATGTCAAACCCAATCCTGGCCACTGCCTATTTTTGCAAATAAAATTTTATTGGCACTTGGCCATGCCCATTCTTTTACAGATTGTTTATGGCTACTTTTGCCCTATAATGGCCAAGTTGAATAATTGCTACCAAGACTGTATTGGCCACAAAGACTAAAGTATTTGATATCTGGCCCTTTACAGAAAAAGCTTTGCCAACCTCCTAATCCACATGTGGGAACGTCTGGCCTGTGGGCCTTAAAAGGCCCACAAAATCATTTGGTCTAGCCCTGCCAAAGCATTAGGGGTGAGTTAATTAAATATTTAACCAAATATAGCGGGCTAATTTTTAAGTTGATAATTTCGTTTGGCCTGTGAATGATGTTACAAATATCCAAATGACCCTTGGCAGAAGAATGGTTCTCTACCCATATTCTAAAAGATGATGAACTGTGTGTGTGTGTGTGTGTGTGTGTGTGTGTGTGTGTGTGTGTGTGATAGGGTAAGATATAAAAGCTTGCACAAGCACATATTCTTGCACAAACACATTTATGAACTTAGATATACCTGGCATACATACAAAAAGATATGTAACAAAAATTTGTTACAACATCATGTGATAATGAAGATGAAAGAGCGATTAATATCTGCTGAAGGACTGCAAGTAGGGGAAGACTTCACAGAATGGCTCACATTTCAGTAAAACTTATGAAAAGTCAGTGTGCTTTTTCTAACAAGAGGTTAGTAGAGGCATTTTTTAAAATAAACATTCACTGAGTATCCACTGACATATTCAAATACATGGAAAGCTTCCTTAGGGTGAGAATTTGTCAGTTCCCTGTGCCTTCTGTAGGACATAACACAGCTCCTTGCATATAGCAAGCTAATAATTAATACCCATTATTTAATTAGCTGATGGAATAATATGTGACAAATGCATGATGACATTCAATAGCCTAAACTGCAACAATGTGGAGAAGACATAATTTCTGGCAGGATTTTATGTCTGTGGGTAGGACAGTTCTTGGGTGATGACTACCATTTTTTTACTAAGATTCAATTGTTACTCTAGCCTCAATTCTCTGACACCCAGTTCAGGTTTTCAATCTGTAATGATTTTTCACGGCAGGTAGAGAGACTACATTGTTTGCTTTAGAATGAAAACTCCCCATGGTCTGTGTCCTTTGAAGTAGGAATTCAATAAGTGGTACTAATATTAGAATAAGCTTGATGCCAAGGGCAAACCACTCCTGGTACTTGGCCACACTTTGCAGCATGGAACAGTAATTTTATAGAATTTTCCACTAATAAATCACTCCTATGTCTTTGGCCGATGGGAATTTAATTTTGGGGATACTGGACCTAATTGAATTAGCTCATCACCTTAAGCTTATACTAATATCTTTGGTGATAGCCTCAAGCTTTCTACCTTTTTAACTCAGTCCATTTGCATGGTTTTAGTTGATGAATTCTAAGTTTCTAGCCCAGACTTTTCTGCTGAATGCCAAATTCACACTCCTCCACATAGTGGACACATAGACATCTCAGCTTCAATAAGTTCACAATTGAATGTATTATATTTTATACCCTCCTACCTCATAATGATGATCATCTTTCTGTGCTCCCTAAAATGAATGGCAGTGTCATCTGTCACCTGGGAATCATCTGGGATTCTTTACATCTTTCCTGCCACCTCGTCTCCCCAAGGGTCCTAATGGGCAGCCCCTCCTAAATATAACTCAAATCTATCTACTTGTACTGATGTTGATTGAGGCTGCCATTACCTCTTGTTTGTACCATTGAATGACTTTCCTAAAATCAAATCCCCACCTTTTGGTCTGACCTTGCCCCATCCATTTTCCAGGGACTTCCAGAGTATCTGCTATTAAATGCAAATCCAAACACTTGTCCACCTGAGTAAACTGTTTCACTGGTTACCCTTGCTTTGTCTTTGGGTAAATTTTTTTAAAAATAATATTTTTTTATTGATTTTAGAGATAAAGGGAGAGGGAGAGAGAGATAGAGACATCAATGATGAGAGAGATTCACTGATTGGCTGCTTCCTACACGCCCCTCCCTCCCCTCCCCGCTCCGGGAATCCACCCCGAAACCCGGGCATGTGTCCTGACTGGGAATCTAACTGTGACCTCCTGGTTCATAAGTTGATGTTCAACCACTGAGCCATGCTAGCTGGGCTTTGGGTAAAATTTTAAACTCATGTGCCTTTTCTGCCTCTCTAGGTTTATCTCCTTCCCCTACCACACCCCGCTTCGCCCCCCAGTTCCTTGAGCCTTTTCCCATGAAGAATAGCCCTTCTAGTACTGCTCTCTCCATTAACCCTTGACACAATGAATTTCTCACAAGAACTAAACCTTCATGTAATCAGGGCAGTTCTTTCAGTCTGTCCATCCTCTCTTCATCTGGAGCAGTCCTCTCTATCTTTCAGCTACTATTTTAAATATCACTTCTTCCAGTTTACACCCAGTATACACTCCTGGCTTTGCATCTTACCTTCCCTGCAGCCAGGTTATGGGGGCGGGGAGGGAGGAGAGGCACTATTCTATATTCTCATTTGCTATGTACTTCCCTATTAAAACAATTATGTCACTATTTATGGGCATATTAAAATGCCTGTCTCCCTAGCTAATTATTAATCTCTATTAATTTTTTCTCATGGTTGTAGTCTCAGCTTCTATACAAGACCTGGCCCATTGTAGGCCCTCATTAAGTAAGTGTAATGAATGAATGGATAGATGATTCATTTGGAACATCTTCTGGGTGTTAGATATGGTTCCAGTTGCAGAGGTAAGAAGATTATTAACTCCTGCCCTAGCATCTCTCACAGTCTAGCATTGAAATTCCTCTTAAACCAGATAAACTAGCCTACCTCTTGATGTGAAGCTATTAAATGACTTGTAAGAATCATTTTCCATTTATCTTATTGTCGTTTTTATAGGCTAATTTCATTTGAGGGAATCAGCCTATTCCAGTCTCAGTCACTCTGGGACTGTGGGAGTGTCCTCCAGGGATGTTCTATGTGACTTTAACTTCCAACACACTCCAGCAGGAGCAATTGTGTGCTTGGGCTCATTGAATGTGCACCGAGCCAGGAATTAGCTGTAAGGTGACTTTTGGTGTGGAAAAGAAAAATAAGTGTTAGAATCAATTACTCAAATATAAAGAAATTAACCTCTGCTAAGTTGATTTTTTTTTTTCTATTTCGGTGGAAAGGGAGGAAGGAGAAAAGGAAGGTAGGGAGGAAGTGAAGGTGGGAGGAAAAGAGGGTAAAGGGAAGGAAAAAGGAAAAGGAGGAAGGAAAGAACGAAGGGTTTCATAAATTCTAGTACAAAAGTTTTGTGTTCATGTTGTTGTTTTTTAAAAGTAGCATTTTATTTCAATAATAATTATTTGTACCACTTAATGAGTATGACAAACTCTATTAAATGCTTTATTAATTTATTTAATCCTAATGCCAATCTTATGAGATAGGTTCTATTATTAGTCCAACTTTACAGAAAAGGAAACTGAGACCCAGGAAAGTCGAGTAGGAAAACACATTCATCCTGTGTGTCTCTCCTTTACTGCTCACCCAGAACACTTCACTTCTGACACCTTTGGTCACCTGTGTGGAGGTTTTTCCCAGACCCAGCAACGCTGTGACACCAGCTAGGTGTCCCACAGTGTGACTCAATTCTGACACTGTCTACCTGGAGACAGCGTCAGACCCCACAGGTTAAGGGCTCAGTCTTACAAGATTGCCTCTTCTCCCCCACCTCACCTTCCCCTCCCCCGCCCACACCTCAGATGCCAACGTCAAATCCACTCTGTCACCTGGGCTTCTGACAGAATGGCTTTACATTAGAGGTTCCCACCGCCCCCTCCCTGGGTTCCATTACTTTGCTAGAGCAGCTCACAGAGCTCAGGAAAACAGTTCACTTTCTAGATTACCGATTTATTGTAAAAGTATGTGCTAAAGGGCAGAGGTGAACACCCATATGGGAGAGATGTGTAGAGCAAGGCCTGTGGGGAGGGGTGCAGAGCTCCCATGCTCTCTCCAGGCTCTTCTACATGTTCCCCAGCCGGGAAGCTCCCCCATCCACTCTCCTTCCCTTGGGGAATTTAATGAAGACTTTCTCACATAGACATGATCGATTATTAACTCCATTTCCAGCCCCTCTCCCCTCTGCAGAGAATGGGGAATGGGACTGAAAAATTCCAAACTTCTAATCATAGTTGGTCTTTGTGGGGACCAGCCCCATCCAGGAGGCCACCAAGAGTCACCTCATTAGAACAGAAGATACTCGTATCACCCAGGAAATTCTAAGGGATATAAGAACTCTGGGCCAGGGACAGAGATCAATATGTATATATTTTTTCTTTTATTTCACAGCTCACCCCTGGTCTCTGACTATAGTTACTTTACAGCAAAATGATATACAACTCACAAGATAATGGCACATGGTTAGAATCCCATTCAGCCATTCATTATTAGCCCTGCCCATCAGCAGATCATGTAGAAATGTCTCCCCTGGGCAAGGCCACTCAAGTTTACAGGCAGTAATTTGATCTTATCAGGTTCCACAAAGCAAGAGTGGTCTTAACAAACATATGTCTTCACCCTTTGAGGCATTTGTTGTAATTGAACTAAGAGCCAATGTCATCTCTTGCTCTGAGCTTCTTTTGTGTTATTATGTAATATTGCATTTCCCTCTTTACATAACCATGTATTCATCCTTTTATCTTCAACTACTATTCCTTTCACTCTCCATTTATACCAGAACTCCTCCACCTTTTGACAGGACATTGGGCTCAGCCACTTTGCTGGTCCAGATTGCAGGTAGCATTTCTAATCTGGCACGGATCTAGCAAAAGTCTATGCATCCTAGGACTGGGTAAGGATACACAGGCACAGAACTAGTGGGCGAATTTTTACCACCAGGCAATTATAGATGCATTCCTATTTGCCCCAATTATACCAGATGTGGCTAAGGTGCATCCTGCTCCATCAGACCCTTAGGGATTCTGAAATAAGGGTTTAAAAACATAGTTCCAGTCTCTTGCTTGGGAATCATCCCTGCTTCCATCAGGGGTGGTTGTAGCCCTGGTCCTGTGAACACTGTCAAATAGGGGACAAATAAAAGTTGAGGTGATGTGGGAAAGAAATAAAAAAGCATAGTCATTATATGAGCACTCTCTCCTCTCAGAAAGACTTGCGTAGTCAGACCAGTGTCATACGGGTATGGAACTTTACCCAAGTTGTAGAGCTGAGAGAGAGCAGAGTCCCGGGCTTTGAATTACCTGATCCTTTCCCAGATAAGTATATAAAAGCAACTGAGAGAATGTGAAATTTCCTCTCCATTCACATTCATGCCAGAAACCCTCTTTCCAATCTCCAAAGTACTATGAGTCATTATAATAGTTGGTACCTCACAGTGGACACAGCTCCTTTTCACTCTTTCCTAATAGAGATTAACTAGACACCAAGTGGCAGTTCCCAGTGTCTGGGAGAGAGCATCTGACCAGTCAGAGTGGGTCTGGGGACTTCCTGGTCCAATCCAATACTAGGGAGTTGGGGAGTCACCTGTTATTGCCTGGCTGGTTTAGGGCTGGCTTCAGTAGGAGCTGGGAGAGCATCAGGTGGCTGGCAAGAGCCCTAAACCATGTCTGCAGAGCATACAGAATGTTTCACAACATTCTCCTTTTTGAAGTTTTGAGGCTAGACAGTAACAGTAGATGTAAATGCCAAAAAGCACCATGGTTTATGATTATTTTATAAAAGGGCCTCTGATAGAAAAGCTCACGCAGATGCTTTATATTTACAAGTCATGAGAAAAGCAATGCTGAAAAAATAAGACATTCCAATGTCAGGGGAATGACAATAACCATATCGAAAAAGCCTTCTTTTCCTCAGAGAAGCGTATGCGCAGAACCAAGCGAGAGATGCATCTCTGAGGAATGTTATAGAAGATAACAGGCCACTCAGAAAAGACTTGTTTCTGTTCCTCTGGAAGATGGGTCTAAGGACGTAGACATTTCTCCCCATTTCCTTGTGCAGACTCCTTCATTTCCAGTGTCATGATTTAGATCTGTTTAAAAGGACTTATTTGAAAGAAGCTTCTTATACCAGAGGGCCAGTCTCTCTCTCTCCCGCTTCCCTCACAGGCCTTTGTGAAGGAACAAAGTCACCACTTGTCCTGCAAGAGTGGTTTGGTGTGGTTTTTACTGTCCATTCAGGCTCTGTTTGAAACTGGTTCTAAGTGAAATCTTTAGAAACCACACAGCGAGAAGCCTTTGCTTGGGGCACAGGGTGGGGAGGGAACTCTGCAAAACCTATCGAAACTCTGAGAGCTATTGGGGAGAAACTGTTCTTTTTAGACTTCCTTGTGGGCAGTACAGGAAATAAACACACACAGGAAGTCATTTAGCCTCTCGGTGAACTTCATGTTGACATGTGCTTACCAAAAAGTTCATTGTGGGGACTTAAATGCATGTGTGTATGTGTGTGTACATGTGCTTAGGTATGCATGCACATATATATGTGTGTGTGTCTGTGCACATGTATATGTGTATGTAACCATTTTCTAATTCTCCCCTATCACAATATTTGTGATGTGATGCTAAAAATAAAAATGATGAGGGCAAAAGGGAATAACAAAGAAATAAGATGTGGGTACCATTACAACACTATATTTTTAGGAGTAGAAGCTAAATTTGTTATATATTTATTGATCTGTTGATTGTTCTTCCTTATGTGTACTTTGTAGTGTGTTGCACTAACTAATTGACCCAGAATGGCATCGTTTATGTGTAATGTTTGGTTCACACTTTTCATCTTTACTTAATATGGTTCTTACTTTAGAACAACTTTAAAACCTTCAATCATGGGTCACGAATCTCTAATATCAACTGGACATGCTGATTTAAGAGCCTAAGGAGAAGAACAGCAAATACAGTTTATGGGTGAAAGAGAAGGTCCATGGACACAGAGAAACCATTGGGTTGTTAGGAAGAGAAATCCACTCAAATGAGCGAAGGCAAAGGGGAAATCCCTGGAAGCGTTCACAGGATTCCTGTGCAATATGTGGCAGGTCTTATGGGAACCAAAAAGCATTCAGTTTCTCTCTCCATCTGCACCACATGCTCTCTCAACTCTGCTTTCTCTGTATGTCTGCTCCTTTCACTTTGCATAGTCAGTGGTCATTTAATTGCAATTTATACTCCACATCACCTAAGCAGGAAGGAAGGATTTAGTATTTGGATACAGGAATATAGTATGGAACTCAGGGTCAGGAAGTGCAGCCAGCTGTTGCAAGAGACTGGAGCCAAAGACTATAAAAGTCATCCAGAACTGAAACGTTCCTTCTATTTCCTTCAAGTAAGAATGTCTCTTGTCTCTGTTACTGTCTTACTTCCTTTTTCTTGCCTCACCCCTCACTCAATTTTACTTCCCTGACATCTTCCCAGATGAGCTTTGTTTCAACATTCATGCAGCCAAACCTCAGTTCTTCCTTTATACCATTTCTTAATTCAAGTGCCCAATGGAGATTTATGAGTCATTGAATGGCAATTCCATATTTCCAGGGAAGTCTCTGATTGGCCCAGGTTGGGTCAGTTGACTACCTGGTGACTCAGCTTGGGAGGTTTCCTGGAATAACCAGGTCTATATAGGAATATGCTGTGTTCAGCAGGAGCTGTGGGAAGATTAGCTGGGCTGTTAAAACACATTTACCACAGTAGTTATTACAGGAGTCTCTGCTCTGGTAGTATATGCAGCATATTCCATATATTTTAATAGTATTTATTATAATGGATATAAAGTCTCCTTACGACTAACTTCAGCAGTATTTTTAGGTTACCATTGGAATATACTTAAACTAATATCAGTATAAATGTATTGATTGTATTTCTAGAATCATCTTGCAATTTCTTCCTGCTGAGGAGGATTCATTGGGCAGCTTTTAAAGGAAACAAATGTGGGCAGTTTGTGTTGGCTATGGTGTCATCACTAATAATTGAACTTGAGTTAATTTTAGTGCATTATCATGTGATACCAATATTGCCAACAGGGAAAGATGTTATTGTTCCCTAACAGTGGCTGGTGCTCATGCCTGCATCTCGTAACAGTTTTGTACTCTTTTGGATCATTGGCTTTATATTTACTAGAGGTCTGGTGCACAAATTCATGCATAGGTGGGGTCCCTAAGCCTGGCCAGCGATTAGGGCTGATCTGGGCCAGGATAATTGAGGTTGGGCTGACTAAGGCCAGGCCAATTGGGGCCTGCCAGCTAAGGGGAGGTGGGGGGAGGCACGCGGGAGGTTGGCCGCTGGCCCCAAGGAGGGAGCCTGCCCTCGACACCCTGAGAAAGACCACATCTGCTGCCACCCACTCCTGGTTTCTTGTCCCAGCCCAGGGCCAGAAGACCCTGGTGGGGTTGGGAGAGGAGGTTATGGTTGCCGGGCCAAGCATGGAAGGACAGGATGCCAGCTGCTGCTGCCGCTGTGGGTGTCCTGCCACCGTGCGTTTCCCCGCCTCCCCCCCCCCCCCGCCCCGCTCCTTCCATCACTGCTGCACCACCGAGTGTCTGCCCCCTGGTGGTCAGTGAGCATCATAGTGACTGGTCAACCAGTCGTTCCAGTCATTCCGGTCATAAAGGTCGCTTAGGCTTTTATATATAGATATTAGTGTATCCTTATAATGGTCTTTCTTAATCTCTCTTTCAGAGTAGAGTATGTGGTTCATCCCTAAGCCTTATTCTTTGGAGATGATACGTTGTTAATCATATAATCAACCTTTGTTCTACATATGTTGAATGTGTAATTCTTAGCTCTGTGTCTTTACTAGCTGTGTATCCTTAGGCAAGATTCCTAATCTCTGTGTGTCCCTGTTTCTTTAGTAAAATATGGATAACAACACCTATGCCATTGGCTTGTGTGGGAGATTCAGAGAGACAATGCATGAAAGACACATATCAGAAAGCTTCCTATAAACATTGCTATTATGATTATGATCCTTATATTTATTCTCAGAGAGGTGGAGAGGTGGTTGTAGTAGCTGCCTCCAGTTACCACATCACATTCCCCCAACATCATCTCTGGCTCAGCTGATTTCAACTGCAACTACCATGGACAGTTCTTGTTCACCAAGAACTTATAGTATCCTACCTGAGCTTACCTATATGTCTTCCTACTTTCTTCCCCAGGGCTGCCTCTGATGCCAAGAAAGTTCACTCTCCCATGTCTACACATAGCTTGGAAATGCTATCTGTGACCATTTCCTAGACTCCAACCCTTACTCAGTGGGAGACAGAAGTCAGCCCACAAATACTCCAGCCTCTCATCTTTCAGTGGACAATTTAGGTGACATTTTGAAAACTTCTCAGAAGCCTCAGCAGAGTCCACTGCTTTTTACCTTATTCCACAGATACCAATAACACATTAAAATTGATTTCTCCTCATTTTCTGATCCACTTTGACTGTTCCTCCCCTCCTGATTTTTGTAATTATTCCTGCCCATTCCTCCTCCTTAACACTCAAACCAGCCTTTTTCTTAACATCTGTTCATTCTTCCTTCGTTTCCTCACTGATAAAATGCAGACAATCATAGTAACTTACTTGTAAAATTGTTATGAGTAATACACAAGTCATCCCAGTGCAAATATAAAACACCTAGGACCATCAGTATCTGATAAGTAGTAAGTTGCATGTAAGTGTTACGTCTCAATATCCCCTTGTAGACTTATTCAATTGTGTCTAGAAATCTTAGCATTAGGTATGCCCTTCCTCATCATTGCATCCACCTCCCTTAGTGCAGCTTTGTTCTGCCCCTCCCTTTAGCTTCCTTTTGTTTGCTAGTGCTGACAAAGTAGAGAGAGTAGCAAGTGTTCCATAGAGCTTTGTAATTTCTGGAAGCGTGTGACAGGGTACTTGCTGTGTGCTGTGCTCCATTTTTTCTTGCTCCAACAGTCCTGCCCCCAGATCTGTTGGCAGACACCAGATGATGCTGCCAGCTCTTGCTTATTCAGAGGCTCTTTATCCAGACTCTTTGCTCTTCTCTCTGGCTGCCTGCCGTTTGGCCCTTAGATGCTCCCTGGCATTGCTCTCAGAGGGCATGCCAAGGAGGGAAAAGATGGCAGAACTTGGATTAGCCAATTATGGGATCTAAAAAATTAGGATTTTTGGTTCATTGGGCTTCAGTTTCTAAGCCATCTCTATCTTGAGATGAAAAGTTCAGAATCATCCTTGTGCAATTGCAATATAGTTTTCTTTGACTGAGAAATAATTAAGACATAGTAAAATGCACAGATCTCATGCATTCAGTATGAGTTTTGACAAATGTATGCATTCATGTAATGACCACCAAAAATAAGACGATTGCCATCACCCTAGAAGATTACCTTATTTCCCTTTCTAATCAATTCCCCTCAACTCCCCCAGAAAACACATTTTGATTTCTATTACTATAGGTGTTTTCCTCATCTTGAACTTCATATAAATGAAATCACCCATATCTACTCTTCTCTTCCTGATCTTCTTCTATTTAGCACAATCTTGAGATATATCCACGTAATTGTATGTATTAGAAGTTTGTTGTATTTTATTGCTGAGTAGTATTCCATTGCATGAATGTGCTCTAATATTTTTTAATACATTATCTTGTTGATAGAGATTTGAGTAAGTTCTGATTTGGGACTAATATTAATAAGGCTACTGAGCATATTCTTAAAATGTATTTTTGAGTAAATATATTTTCTTTTAGGTAAAAAATGTGCAGGTGGAATTGCTGTGTCATAGGTGGAAGTATATTTAATTTTATAAGAATTGGTAGCAAGATCCATACCATTTTACCCTGCCAAGGACTGCGAATGAGAGTTGAGGTCCTCAGTAACCTCCTCAACATTTCGTATTGTCAGTCTTTTCAGTCTTAGCCATTCTAGTGGGTATGAACTGGTACCTTATTGTAGCTTTACTTTATATTTCCTTGATGACTAATGATTTTGACCACCTTTTCACTGTGCTTATCAACTATCCCAATATATTCTTTTGTCTTTGCAAGTTCTTAATGGTAGAAAAGTGAAGCCAATTTGACCTCCTGCTCTCAATTATGCAAAAGGAAAATGCAAATAGCTAAGGTTCTGTGGCAGGTACAAAGAAGTTCAGGGAGTCGTCCATTTAGTAGCACATGCTATCAATGCTTTGCCCATACCTCTTGGTACTTACTTGCCTAGAGCATGTAACAATCTCCTGGGACTCTCTAAGTGAGAACTTGCTTTTGGCCTGTGGTGAAGTAGGCCAGAAGTGCCTGGGAATTAATGCTCCCAGGAGCAGCTCACAGCCAATGATGCATGGGAATCAGAGGTTAAATACCCTTACTTTCTTTCACTTTGAATAGAATAACTCCGAAGCATGTTCTATACCGACTCTGAGTCCCCCAAAGGAATTGAGCCATAGTAATAATTTATTCAGTGAAGCAAACTTATTGACTGTCACATTTCCTATTCTCCAACTGATTTTCTCTAGGATCACTTCCAAAATGAACCACTTGTACTCAAGTTCTTGCATTGTGATCTCTTCTGGAAAACACAGCTGTGATGCCTGTCCCCAAAGAAGTGTGGTGGAACATAATAATTGTTGTGTGAGACTAATTAAGACATTGATGAGTTATACTGATGAAGTTATGGCATTGATTTCCTCGGTAGCCACCCAGATGATGAAAGGATCAGATGAATATGGCAGAAAATCAGTAATGTCCATGCCTAGTAGAAGCCAAAGTCCCTATGGGCTGGAGGCTGAGCATTGGAATAGGTTTTCTATAAAAGCTAGGGATGTTGAAGTGGGAACTGAGAGGAGGGGAGGACATTTTAGGAAGTAGATGGTTTATGACAATGGCATGGACATGCATGAGATATTTGGAATAGCAATCTCTCCGGAGCTTGAGGTTATATGGGAAGGAACCAAAAGTAAGCCTTGCAATGTTTGTGAGGATCACATTAAAAAGATTCAAATGAAAGACTAGGAAGTTTGGACTTTTCCTCATAGGTAGTGGGGAGACACTGAACGTTCTTTAGCAGGAAGTAACACAATAAAATCCACTTTCTGGAAAAACTAAGGTAGCGTAATTGTGGAGAATCAATCAAAGCTTAAGATAGAAAGTAGGTTTTTAAAAATATATTTTTATTGATATTTAGAGAGAATGGAAGGGAGAGGATAGAGAGAAACATCGATGAGAAAGAAACATAACCATTCTGCTGCCTCCTGCAAACTCCCAACTGGGGACTGAGCCCCCAACCTGGGCATATGCCCTGACCAGGAATTGTACTGGTGACCTGTTGGTTCTTAGGCTGATGCTCAATTGCTGAGCCACGCTGGCCATGCAGGTAGAAAATAGTTTTAATAACTTATGCAAATGAAAAATCCTAAAAATGGATAGTTGTAACGGGAATGGAAAAGATGGCATCAATTCAAGAACTATTGAAAAGATTCAATAGAATTTGGTAACACTGATAATGGAAAGTTGACCAGATAAATGAGTCCAAGTAATTCTAAAGCTTCTAGGCACTTGTTTTCAAAATATTGTCAGAAAGACCATAAATAAAGAAATGAAGGTGAAATGACATTTTAGAGTGAAGCAATTAATGCATCTAATTTTATGCACAGAATTTAAACTTTGGTTCTCTTTTTGACGATTGGCAGTTATACATCCATATCCAGCAGATATTTTTTAAGATTTGGAACTGGTATTTAGGAGAGAGTTTGTTAAAGTTCATCTGAGAGTCATCTTCTTTGAGGTAATACTTAAAGCTTTGGTCCTGAATAAGATCACAAAGGAAGTGAAAAGAGTGAAGAACACAGAACTGAGGATTAAGCCCTGGCAAAAGACCCCATGTAGGGAGGACAAAAAGAAAGATAAGCAAGTAGGTAGGAGAAGAATGTGCAGTTGGAAGGGTCATGGAGTAAAAAGGGAAAGATGATAGAATATTGGGGGATAAACACTGTTAATGCCTTCAAAGGTGGGGGAGGATAATGATCTTGACCTCATTAGACTCTCAGCCTGTTGGAAGAGCTGAAATTTACATATATAGGGAAGAAAGCAAAACAACACAATCACATGCTAAAGTGTTTAAGTTGCACTGTGAGAGCACAAAGGCAAGGGTCACCATAAGCCAGAGGCAACAGGAATGAGATCAGGTAAGAGATGTAACTTGAGCATGAGCTTTGTGGACAAAAAGGGAGAAAAAAGAATTTGCGTGAAGAAGACCACCATGAATAAAATCATTGAGAGACTGAAGCTATTTGGGAACATAAACTAAGAGATTAGGGTATTTAGCAACTTATGCATATACTGCCTGCTTTCCCAAGAAATTCAAGGTCTCTGGGCCAATTTAAAAATAAAGAATCTAACCATGTCTAGTCTTGAAGGAGCTACCTATAGAATCAACTGAGCAAGTGAGAGTGAGAAGTGACCACAGATGCAGAGTAGAAACCAATACACTTTTGGGGCCAAAAGTAGTTGTGTGGGTGGACTTATTTAGTCTTTGAAGTGACTGTGTATGTGCTATAAATAATAGGGTGTTTTTTAAATACAATACTAAGCTTCCATACTTAGAACCAAGATATCTTAGTGTTATAAAAGTCCACGATAGCTTCTCCAGCACAGGTTTGTCTTAGGCAGGTATGCAGTAGTATGTACCTTTGTTTTGCTGTACCCGTACATCCCATTGAACTATTGAACACTTGGAGAGCACACATAGTTTGTGTGATAATGGGGATGAGAGTAGCAACAGATACCAAATAAATGTGTTTACCTTAACAAAGCTGTGTTCTCCAGTTTTTGGGTTAAATCTTTTAGGTAGTTTAACAGTAAATTACTGATTTAAATTTTCTTTTCACCTTCCAAATACTTTGAGGATATTATGAGAGAAATTGCCCTGCCTGGTGCCTTTGAATTGCTGAGGCCTTGCTTCTTTTAGTTACCCCAAGATGCCCAAACCTTTCTTCATAAGAGTTGTTTCTCGAAGTATCTAATGGTATCAGACTCTAGCCCAGTGGGGAATACAATCTCGGATAAAAGTTTCTTCCCCACTGGGTTTCCTGAATATAATGGCAATGAGATTAGCACATTTCCCCAGTGATTGAGTTGGCATGGGTCCATACATTTATAAATAGAATTTATTGTGAAAGTTACTATGCTACATGGATAAGTAGCTATTGCAATTTGATGATAGAAAGTGTTCTCTGAAAAGAAACTATTATATGCCTTATATGCCATGGCATCTGAGGGAAAAAATGGACAGAAGATACAAGTGAGTTTTGTTTTGAGTCCATTCCACTCTGTGTACAATTATGAACAAGAAGATATATTTAACATTTGGAAAATTGATTTATAATTTTCTATTCCTCTATTTGTAATTACATTGGTAGAGCCAGTTGGGGGTAAATGACAATTTCAAATCCTTCATCATTTTGCTGTCTTCGGTAGTGAAAGGGCGACATGTTGGAGTATGTCCAGATTTCTGCTGCTCTCTCCCCGAGGAGAGCAATAGACTCATGGAACTTGAAGACCATTTAGTGTCAGGAACCAACCTATGCCTCAATCCAACCATCATAACGTGATCTTTGTTTACTGCATTCTGATGAGGCTGATGGTGAACTTCTAATGTGAATACTGTGGTGAAAGGAAATTTATGTAACTTAAAATATCACTGCTGCCAAGCCGGCATGGCTCTGTAGTTGAACATTGACCTATGAACCAGGAGGTCCCATTTTGATTCCTGGTCAGGGCATATGCCTGGGTTGTGGGCTCAGTCCCCAGTGGGGGATATGCAGGAGGCAGCCTATCAATGATTATGTCTCATCATGGATGTTTCTATCGCTCTCTCCCTCTCCCTTACTCTCTGAGATCAATAAAAATATATTTTTAAAAAATATATCACTGTTGCTATCACCTCTAAAACATATCTCATTTCTGAAGGATGGAGTTACATGTTACAACCAGGAAAAAACCTCTTTTCAATAATATCAATTGTGCTTTGTGATCCAGTCCAAATTCTAATAGTGAGAAAACACTTTTATCCTAGTCAGAACAACATGTCATGTCTCCTCTTAAGAGATCAGCCATTTCCTTTAACCAGCTGAGTTCTATGCCATGATCATACAAGAGAATGTGTGCTGCTGCTGTGTGTGTGTGTGTGTGTGTGTGTGTGTGTCTTCCTGTCTGTCTGACATGGGTTCTACGCAGAGCTGTCTTTACATTGCATTTCTTTTTTCTTGATAGTCCAGCTCCACAGTGAGAGCCTATCAAACGAGTAAGTCAAGACTGACCATGAGCCCTGGCTTCAGCTCCCAGTGGAACAGCAGCCAACCAGCCTGGAGTACCTACTCCTTTCCAAGAGCAAGCTTGCACTACCAGTCTCATGCCAGCTACACCTACTGTACTGGACACCCTGCTGTAAGTACCCTGTTTTCCGTATTTAGAAAAGTGAATGCTTTATTTCGGTACATTTTGAATCCAGAATGGGTATCTCTTTATTAATTGGGCAACTTTTCCAAGGCAAGATTATGCTGCTCTTGAGTAACAGAGGTAAGCAATGGAGAGTGTCTTATGTGTTTACATGACATATGTTTGGATGATCTGTGCTAAAAATTGATGTTTCATTTAAAGTTATCTTGAGGTGAAATACAATGACAGAATTTTCAGAATGATGGTGTGGAGGCTGAAAGTATGTATGTCTTTGGTTTTATTTTCTGTTGTCCTCTGGGCTGTTTCTTATGAATGTAGTTGTTGCTTTTTCACTGAGAATGAGTTGATGCCTTTCAACATAGAATAGTGTAGTCCATGGAGGCTGTATGTCCCCAAATTCATCAGTGACTTTGTTGCTATAGTTAAACAGGTACTAACATATACATGTAAATTCATCAGTAGAGTATTGTCCAGTTCCTGCTACTCAGAACTCTGGGGTTGTTGGCATAAATGACTCAAAGGGCAAGAGAAATTAACCTTTAATGGGGAGAAATAAACACATGGAATTTGAGAACCTTTTAGAATAGGCTACTTGTTTCTGCCTTCATCTTTTTTGGTGTCCCAGTAAGATTACTAAGATTTCTTTTTACTGTAAATTGTACTTGCATACTTGAAAAAAATCATAATAAATGTTGATATGAAGACCTATGTTTACTGTGAAAAATCCAAACACAAGACTCCTGGGTAATGAGAGACCTTTGAAAGTAAGTCATGTATGCTTATCATAGTACCTCCTCCCACTGTCAGTAACTTCAGACATGCGTTCTTCAGCCATTTACAAGGCCCCCATGGACTTCTGCACTTTGACTATTCTGTTTGCATTCCAAGGTTATGGGACTATAAAGTGTTCCAAGCTTCTAAATTGAGCAGGAAATGTGTTTCCAATATCATGTCATAAAAACACTTAAAAGAAGACTCAAGGAATCCACTCAAAATGTAAATTGGCATAATTCTGTTACAAGGTGATTTGGAAATAACTGTCAAAATTTAAATTGCACATACCTTTGACTCAATAATTAAACTTTTGGCATCTAATTGGACATGTACAAGGATATATGCACAAGGACGGTGTTAGTAACCTTTTGAAACTACTTGGAAAAAGAACCTAAATAACCCTTATTTGTTTTGATTTGTCCATTCTTTCAACAGCAATAATTTATAAAGCATTATTAGGCATTTTTATATTCCAGCATTTTTCTTGGTGGAGGAGGCACAGGAGTGAACAAAACCAAGTCTTACTCTCATGGAGATTCTATTCTAAGGGGGAAAAACCCTGGTAATTACATAAATAAACATATGGATAAATAAAAAGGACAAAGCAAACTAGAAAAGTATGCAGTCATGTTAAATGCTGTGCAAAGACTCAAAACAGTTGAAATGATAGAGAGTGACTGGGTGACTATTGAAGTTGTATGATCAGCCAAGTCCTCACTTAGGAGGCCAGGTTTTATCTGAATGAAAAAGAGAAATAACATGCTGAGTTCAGGAGGAAGAACATTCCAAGAAGAGGAAACAGTGAGAAGGACCAGAGGCAGGAATGAGCCTGAATGTTCATCACACAGAGAGAAAGCCAGTGTGCCTGGAGCTTAGCTGAGAAAGAACAGAGAGATATGGTCAGAAGGAAAGGCGGAGGCCAGAGTATGTAGCACTTTATAATCTTGAATAAGGAGTTTGTATTTTATTTAAGTACTAGAGGCCTGTTGCACGAAGATTCGTGCAATAGGCCTTCCTTCCCTTGGCTGCGGGCACCGGTTTTCTTCCGGCACCCGGGACCCAGGCCTTCGCTCTGGCCGCTGCCTTCTGTCTTCGCTCTGGCTGGAGTGCCGCTCCTGTAGCTCCCTCTGCCCCCGCCCTCCTCCTCATAGCAGGTGTCCCGCCCCACCCAGCCGCTCCACGCCTGCATGCGTGCTGCCCAGAGGTCCTGAGCGGCTGGGGGGCGGGGCCACTTCCATCTTTGTCGGGTTAATTTGCATACTCACTCCTGATTGGCTGGTGGGTGTCGTGAAGTAATGATCAATTTGCATATTTCTCTTTTTTTAGTGTACCATTGGAAGGTTTTAAGCAGGGAAATTATAGGACACTAGTAGCTCATTTGCAGGAAGAATCCTGCAAGCGGCCGCTGCGGCCATGTGCGCTGCCGCTGCCGCCGCTGTTTCGGCCGTTGAGCCTGCACCCACGTGCTGCTGCCACCTGCCCTGCTTTGACCTGCTCCGCCCCGCCTGGGCTTTCCCTCTGGCAGCCACCTTGCTTTCCGCTTTTCCTCCCTCTTCCTTCTAAGTTGTCTTCAGTTTTCACTCCTCCCTCCCTCAGCATATGCAAATTAACCGCCATCTTTGTTGGGTAATTTGCATACTCACCCTGATTGGCTGGTGGGCGTGGCTTTGGCTGGTGGGCGTGGCTTTGGCTGGTGGGCGTGGCTTGGACGTAGCAAAGGTGCGGTCAATTTGCATATTACTATTTTATTAGGTAGGATAATGCAGTTCTTTTGGGACTCACTCTGGCTTCTAGAATTTCTGGTAGAGGAACAAGAAGGAATTTAGGGAGTCAAGTTAGGAGAATATTACATGCACATACACACACATGCATGTATGTGTGTATATCTGCATATAATAGACTGAAGTTCTTTAGTAAGAAGAAGATTTCTTCTTGTATATCCCTTAGTATGTTTGATGTTCAAAATATATGCATCTTTTTTTCATCATAATAAAGAAGTAAGTTGCATATACTTTGAATAAAATTTTCTGTGGTAACTAGTTCCATTACTAAAATGTTCCTGACCTTTTTCTTCAGTCATTATTTGTCAAGCTAGTCATGACAAATATAATTTATTGAAATATTTCAGTTCACATTCTTACTGGCCTCAAGGTCATCTAAAAGTAGCTGATATTTATGGAACACATTTTCCAAACTCTGTTCTAAACAACTTTATGTGTATTTTCTACCTTGGGTTGGGATTCCATGATGTGGAGGGCCAACTTAAGTTGTATATAGATTTTCAACTGAGTAGGAGGTTGAGGCCTCTGATCCCCAAGTTGTTGAAGGGTAAAATATAGATATATATTCACCATAGCCCTAGGAGGTAGTTACTGTTATTGTCATCATTTTAAAGATTAGTAAAATGAAGCTCAGACAAATTAATTATCTTGCTCAATATTATAGCCAGTAAAGGGGCCCGAGATTCAAATGGTTTTTGTCTCCAACGAGTGTTGGTATCTATTGTAGTATATTGCTCCTTACCACTGAGTCCCTGTGTTGTTATCTACACGTTGAGGATAATGATTGTACCCCAGGTAGAATTATTTGTAATCACTTCATTCAAATGTTCATGTTACTCCTTAGAGAAGTACTTTTATTTATAAGATACTTGCTTTAGGTCTGGGGATAGGAATGAATAATAGATTCTATCCTGTCTTAAAAACCACTGGAATAATTACAGGATGTCTAGCCAATTTTTATAATTTAAAATCTAGAAGCTGTTACTTCCTTTTGTCACACCACTGAGAGTGAATTGAGTCAAGTGTGAAAGTAGAAGGAAACAATAGGAAAAATCTATATTAATAGTCACGGGTGTTGTACTTTTGATTTCAAGTATATTCTAAGGATCAATTTGAAGCTTACTTGACATTCTTCCATTATTTCAGCATTTAAACAGTTCTTTCAGATTTTCCTCCCATGCCTAATCAGATGGAAATAAACTTTTGACTCCAAGATTAGTGCTCATTTAAGTTTCCTACCACCTTGTAAAAGGAATGATACTATCTGAAAATAGGCCAGAGGTTCAGTATAGGAGGACTTTGAGAGCCGGGTTAAGATGACAACATCTCAAAAGGGTGGTTACCTCATAATTATTAGTTGGATCTATAAGGCAAGCCAATTACTAGAGAAATATTTGGGCTCCAAAATGTGAGAGTAGATTCCATAGTTGTCATGCAGTGTAAGATCCACAGAGGTTTTGTGGTTAAAACCACAGAAATGGAATTCCTGTCTGAATAGATTGCCAGTGATTTTCTTGAGTCATATAATTTAGTAGCTTCTAATGAAACTATAAATGGTCTGACAGTCTTGTGAGACTCTGGCCCTTTTCTCTGAGTTACTAGTTTGATTGAAGATTTCCAGCTCTTTAATTTCCTGGGGTTATAAAGGTGTCAGCCAATGTGAAGTTTGTGTAGTCAGTATATGTGACGCAAGCGGCTTCCTTTTGCTTCCATTCCCCTGCTACTGAGGAATCCAGATACCCCATGAATGTCTGGTTAGTGAACTTGAAATTGGTAGCATATAGAAATCTCAGCATACAGTGATGCCTCTCACTGACCAAGTAAGGATTTCTCAGAGCCCTGTTGTACAACAATGTATTAGTTTCCTGTGGCTGCTGTAACAAATTCCCACAAGCTCGTGGGCTTAAAACAACACACATTTATTTGTTTCTCTTACTGTTTTGGAGGTTAAAATCTGAAATCGAGGTGTGGGCAGGGCCACACTCCATCGAGAGCCTCTAGGGGGATAATCTGTTCCTTGCTTTTTCCAGCTTCTAGAGCTACCTTCTTTGCAAACCGTCACTCCTGGGCCCTTCTTTCGTCTTCAAGGCCAGCAGCACAGCATCTTCAAATCCATTTCTTCTCCATCTTCACACTGTCTTCTAAGTCTGTGGTCAAACCTCTCTCTGTTTCTCTTTTCTAAAGACAGGTGATTACATTTAAAGGCCCACCCAAATAAGCCAGGATAACCTCCCAATCTAAAGTTCCTTAGCTTGATGACATCTGCAAAGTCCCTTTGGCCATTTTAGCACAGTATGCCTCTGTGCCCCACAGATGCTCATTGGGAGACAGTTTGTGCCAACCACAGGATCCGGAGATTAGGTCGTGGACATCTGGGAGGACTATTGTTCAGCCTATGTACAACAATCATAATATCCAGTGACTCAGTGGCTAACTTTTGAGACATTAGGTAATTATTTAGGGCTTTGTGAAACTGGTGAAACTTCCAATGAGGGAGATAAGGTGAGATGGGTTTTTTGAGTGATAGAAAACTGAAATGGATAACCTACAGCAATGATTTCTTATCTAAAGGCACACATAAATTAATTACTAAAATCCTGTGGCACACACAAAAATATATTGTGTGTGCCGATCTGACAAAAAAAAAAACAACGTATAATTTTGATTCATTCACACCAGCTGGCTATTGTTGTGTTGGCTGTTGTCATTTTTTAATTTGATAGTCTTTGGGAAAAGAGATCAGTGCCCCTGACTAAATAGGTATTACATGTTTTAAAAATTATTGCAGTACACAGGTTGAAAATCACTGCTCTATGGCAATTCAGAATTATTGAAATTCATTAATATAAGTTTGATTTTTCTGAAACACATGATTTTTCTACTTCTGAAATGAAATAACTATCACCTTGATAATCATTCCAATACATATCTTTAAAAAGTAAAGACAAAGTTATTCAAACTCTCCTCTTATTTAATCAAATGCTCTAGTAAATGAAGAAACCATGTCCAGGCATCAAAGGCAGCCTCTTCAACTTGCGGCATAAAATGGCAAAAAGTAATATTCAAGTACTACAGCAATATAACTGATAATATAAGTCAAATATTAAATATACAATACTTTTTTATCATATAAGAAAGTTAATATCATGTAAATTTCTTACCTAATAATTTTTTATAACACATTCACTCACAAAATCATTCCAATAATTTCCAAATACTATATTGACTAGTACACTGGTTTTGGGCTTTCATTTTATACTTTCATCAGCAGCTAAACGATAACCTTGCTAGCTTCATGACTTGCCATGGGGAACTGCATCAAATTTCCACAACTTCCTATGAATTGAGAGTCATTTAGTGACTGGGGATCGAGTTAATCCTAATAGAATGGGGTTCCTTGGACTGCCCAATAGCTCTGCATCTTCTCACTTGTGCCTTTTTCTTCTCAGACCTGAATGATGCTATCATTTGAGTGACCCTAGAGAGATGGACAGAGGGAGAGGGGAAGTGGGGGAGGATGAACAGTTGATGGGGATTATCTGATCCTCACTGCTGAGGCCAGGACCCTGTGTATTATTTGCTTTTTCTCTGGTGAGGAAGCACAGTATGCCTCTGTACCCGACAGATGCTCATTGGGAGACAGTTTGTGCCAACCACAGGCAGTTACCAGGTAGAGCCCAGTTCATACTGAAGACAAAATCGAAATGGCTAAAAAAGAGAAGAGATTTAAAAAATAATAATAATACGAGAAGAGAAGAGAAGAGAAGAGAAGAGAAGAGAAGAAGAGAAGAGAAGAGAAGAGAAGAGAAGAGAAGAGATAAAGAATATAAAAAGTAATGGGAATATGAGCAGAGGTTGATGCTGCCTAGAGGTAGTGGAGACTTTTGCTAAGGCCCTATCTGTCCTTCAAGAGAAGAGTAGGCAGGTAGGGCAGCTGGTGCTAGATTGCTAGATTCATTCTCTCTCTCTCTCTCTCTCTCTCTCTCTCTCTCTCTCTCTCTCTCTCTCTCTCTCTTCCTCTTCCTCTCCCTCTCCCTCTCCTTCTCCCTCTCCCTTTCCCTCTCCCTACATCTCTCTCTTCCCATTGATTGATTTTTAGAGAGAGAGAAGAAAAAGAAACAGTGATTTGTTGTTCCACTTGTTTATGCATTCATTGGTTGATTTTTGTATGTGCCCTGGCCAAGGATCAAACCCACGATCTTGGGGTATCAGGATAACACTCTAACCAACTGAGATACCCAGCCTGGTAGAAATAAATTTGCAAGGGAGAGAGGGGATGCACCATCTTTCTAGAGGACTGCC
The DNA here is from genome assembly GCF_027574615.1 of Eptesicus fuscus. Classification (NCBI taxonomy): domain Eukaryota; kingdom Metazoa; phylum Chordata; class Mammalia; order Chiroptera; family Vespertilionidae; genus Eptesicus; species Eptesicus fuscus. The sequence continues at coordinate 15,371,584 of NC_072490.1, read as the reverse complement.
TCTTTTAGTCCCTGAACAGATTTCCAAGAAAGTCCCTCTCTAGAAACATGTTTACAAAGCACAGGGACAGCTGCCTTCCATCGGGAGTTAAGTTGTCATATAAAACAAGGGTTCACAAAGCTATCAGAGGGGACATTGTCTCACAATGAAGGCATGTGCTGTCTGTGTCCATGGCAACTGTCTATATCCATGGGACTCAGTAACCTACTAGCTGCTTCCTGAACCCAGACCCTACTCCTCCCCATGGGCAGGGACAAGCATATTTTTGGAGGTTTATAGAAGGGGTTGGGATAGGTTGCACCTCTCCTTTCTCCTAAATAAGGATTATGCTTCAAGGCTACCCACTAACTTTGAAAATAAACAGCAAGTCCTCTGCAACAGAATCCTAGCTCTGTGCTCCAATGCCCACACCACAAAGATGTCTTAGAGTCACACTTTGCATGTTTGTGGTTTCTGAAATGAAGCACAAATGCTGGCATTTAGATTATTGATTATTTTAATGGTTATCCCAACTACTGTTATTCTGTATACTAACCTGTGTGAAAATGTTTTAATACTTGAAACAACTAGTATGGCTAAACATTAGCTTAGTTACAGGTCTGCACAAACTCCTAGGGGCTATTGAAAACTTTTTAAGGAGTACTGAAAATGAAGTAATAACCAGATCTTCAGCTTCCATGAATTCTCTTTTATAAATGGATTAGTCTGATAACTTACTAGTATTCCAGTAGCTAAAGTCACCATATATCTCCATTTCTATGGTTTATGTTTATTTCCTAGAGCACTTATTAATAGTGTCCCCTTTTATTCTAAAAAATGTTCACGTTTGGAAGATATATTATAGGGTCTCTCTACCACAGTCCTTTCCAAGAGAAAGCGTATCCCTTGCTTATAAATTTTACTTTGGTCTATTGCCTCAGGGTGTAAAAACCTCGCCAGGGAGACACCAACAAAGAAATGCTTCATATAATGATTAATCGGGCACCATAAACCAATGGGGTTTCCAGTTTTTTCCCAGCTGCTGTGTGTGTGTGTGTGTGTGTGTGTGTGTGTGTGTGTGTGTGTGTGTAAGGGACAAGAGTAGTGTAGCAATTCGTTAAACTCATAATGAAAATTTTAGGTAGCTTAAAAATGAGAAAGAGTGTCTGTAATTTTTCAAAACTCTTCAAAGAACATGTGAACAGAGTTTGAAGACTACTACTCTATGGTAATTTTTCCCAAACTTTGTTTTTTTCACCTCATGGAGACTGCTCATTGCTCAGGATGCTGGTTGCCCCAGACCTTGCCCAGCTGCTCAAAAGGCCAAGACATTACACATCCCCATCTCTTTCATATTACATCACTAGCTTTCCCGTTGCAGGAAAATTCCTGCAATGGGATTTCCTGCTGCACTCTACCCCGCCTCCGCCCCGCCCTTGCCGCCCGCCTTGCCTTCTCCTCCAGCCCGCCCGCGTTTCCCTTCGCCCCCGGCCCCGCCTCCGCCCCGCCCTTGCCGCCCGCCTTGCCTTCTCCTCCAGCCCGCCCTCGTTTCCCTTCGCCCCCGGCCCCGCCTCCCCTCCGCCCCGCCCTTGTCACCGGCCCCGCCTTCTCCTCCAGCCCGCCTTCGTTTCCCTTCGCCTACGGCCCTGACTTTGCTCCTCCCTTCTCCTCCCCCCGCCCTCCTGGCTTGCTTGCTTCTTCGAAGCTTTACTCCCCTTTGCAGCTCTTGGCTTCTTTCGACACTGTCTTGATATGCAAATTAGCCGCCATCTTTGTTGGGGCAATTTGCATACTCGTCCTGATTGGTTGGTGGGCGTGGCTTGGCTGGTGGGCGTGGCTTAGGTGTAGAGAAGGTGAGGTCAATTTGCATATTTGTCTATTATTAGATTAGATGTCTAATGCTATCACTCCCCTGTCACCCACAGATCTCCTACTAGTCTAAATATACAAAGCAAGTGATAAAATGCTTATATTCATTGAAGTTGGAGTAAGGAACTCTATTGGTTAGAATTCTTTTGCTACAGAAACAGAATATCTAACTGACAGTGGCTTCAAAAACATGGATGTGTAGTAATTGTCTTAATAAAAAGTCTGGACATAGAGGTCGACATTTATGTTTGCCAATATGGCTGCAGTAATAGTACCCGTCCCACATGCTTTTCTGCAGTGGGGCATTGCTGTTCTCCCACCAAGATGTGATGTCTAAATGCCCTCTTCTTAAATTAGGCTAGCCTTTGTGACTATAGAAGGTGGCCCAAGTGATACTGTGTGATTTCCAGGTCAAGGTCAGAAACTCTCTTGAAAAGCTGGGTTTCTGAATGCTCTCTCTCTCTCAGGACACTTTCTTCTGAACAAGTCACCATTCTGTGAGGAAACCCAAGCCACATGGAGAGGCCAGGTGGAGGTGCTCTCTGGTCAATCTCTTCTGAGCCCAGCTTTTGTCTTCTCAGCCCACATGTCTGATATGTGAGTGAAGATACCATCAGATGACTTCATTCCCTAGCTGTTTGAGCCACTTCCAGGTATTTGGATCTTCACATCTAAAGCCCCAGACAGGAGAGGGCAGAGACAAATCATTTCCACTGTGTCTTGACTAAATTCCTGACCCTCAGAACTGTGAGCATGATAAAATAAATGGCTGTGGTTTTAAGTCACTAAACCTGGGATAGCTTGTTACTCAGCAACAGTGACTGAAACAGTAGATATTTCTAGGTTTGATGTAGCAGTTAATTAGCATCAGCAAAGCGAGAGGCTCTTTCTGTATTTCCTGTCGCCATCCTCTCAGTGTGTTGTGATGTCACCTTCCCTTACTTAGCACAAGATGAAGCCCAACCCCCAAACATTTCATTTACCTATAATGGTCCTTAAAAAGGAAGAGAGCAGGGACTTTCATTTGCACTACTGCCTTATCAAGAAAGAGAATGTTCCCCAGAATTCCTTTGGTAGACTTCCACTTATATGTCATTGACCAGAACTGATTTTCCTGGTCAACTTTAACACGTTAAGCACCCAGCCTGTTTGTCTTCCCGACGGAAAGTATAGTGTCAGTCACCGGTGACTGACTGGGCGCTTAACGTGTTAATAAGAGGCAAAAGAATATAGACCTTCCCGTATTGCTGGAAACCATGCACATTTAAATCACATTGGATCTTTTTCTTTTATATATAACTGACCCCAAGCTTAACCAATGAAAGCAGGAGCCACCCATGTGATTCTTCCCTACAATCATATTTGAGAATCATTGGTTTAGAACCTAGGACTTAAAGTGTGATCTGTGGACTAATTGATGTCAGCATCACCTGGGAGCTTGTTAGAAATACTTATGAGTCTGCATTTTATCAAGATCCCATGTTTATTTGTAGGCACATGAACATTTGCGAAGCACTGGTTTAAACAAACAATAAGTTATTCCCTGGGGCTAGTCATATTGAAATTCGGGGTTCTCTCAGGATAGAAAGAGGGAAATGCCTGTTGGGAAAACAACCAACAGTGTCTGCCATAGGAACCCAGACCTGTGTTATTTTGCTTCCCCCAGCATGCCTTGAGGCATCTCCCTAGAGGAGTAAGTCTCCTTGGAACACAGTTTTACAAATCACACACTAAATGCCAATTCCTGTTTTTATTACAGTACTATAAAACCAAGATGGAATCAGCTGTGATGCTTCCACTTCCCTGTGTGGCTGTTCTGTCTCTCATTTGTACATGGCTCAAGGAGAATAAATACTCTCAGTCTTTCTGTCCTAGAATTCTCTCCTTTATTTGCATAATTTTTCAGGGACTAAGGCATGTTTCACGAAAGTGTGCTTGCATCTTAACTATAATTTTTTTGGTTGTCTAGTGCTTTTAGACTACCCAGAGGAGCTGAGTCCCAGGCATGATCCCTCAACTCTCTTAAACTTTGAACAAGGGCATATCTTCATTCAGCAAACATTTAATACATCTTGTAAGCTGGACATGTGGTAGGCAGGCTCTATGATAGGAAAGTAGGGTAGAAGAGGAAGGGAATGGAGGATAACATAAAGTGCCCATATTTCCAAGTTGCTTAAAAGCTGGTATACAAGAGATCTGAGGAAACAGACCTATAGTAGATAATGATAGCAAGATTTTATTATTAAATATGTTTTTATTGATTTTAGAGAGAGGGGAAGGGAGAGGGATAGAAACATCCATGATAGAGGGACATCAACTGGCTGTCTCCTACATGCCCCCCACTGAAGATCAAGCCCACAATCTGGGTGTGTGCCCTGACCAAGAAACGAACCAGTGACCTCTTGGTTCATGGGTCAACATTCAACCACTGTGATTCACCAGCTGGGTGGTAAAAAGGCTTTAAAGCAGTGGTTCTTAAATACTAAACTTAGAAGCTTGAAACCTGCAGGTAGAGAATGCTGCAGACTTGTAAGGACTGAGCATTTGGACTCTGGGACTTCGGTTCATATCCCAGCTGTATCACTTAGAAGCTGGATGACTAGGGCAGTGGTAGGCAAACTGCGGCTCGCGAGCTGCGGTTAGCCGCTCTGTTGACTAATGAGTTTGCCAACCACTGGGATAGGGTCTTAAACACAAGGAACAACAACAGTCTGTAATTATTGGAATCTAGAGTCTAGGTCAGTGGTCAGCAAACTCATTAGTCAGTCACCAGAGTGGCAAACCGTGGCTCGCGAGCCGCAGTTTGCCGACCAGGGACCTAGGGCAAAAGTATTGACCCTGTCAGAGCCCACTTCCTCCTTTATAAAATAGGAAAATTATAAGCTACTTCCTGAGGTCATTGTGAGAATTTAATGAGATAATATATGCGAAGCTGTTTAACACAGGCTTACCTCTTATAAATCACTTAATGGATAGATGTTATACTCCAATAGGAAAGAAATCAATTTCAATTTGGCTTATGAGAGAAGGCTCCCAGACTCCCAGATTGCATTATTTGAATGGCATTCTCTTTAAGACCCTGGGACTCAGCATTTGAATTATTGAGAACTCTTCAGGCACACGAAGACTTGTCTGTATCTGCCTGGAAATTTCAACCTTTCCCCTTAAGTTGTTATTGAATATCGTGCTTTAGTAGACCAAGACCAAGAAGGCATTATAACTTTGCCCAGAGTTGGTCATTTCTAGTGAGACCTGAAATCTTTTCTTTTCCATGTGGTTTTCTCCCCAAAGGCAATGTTTTCAGGAAAAAGTGAGAATCTCATTCTGCTTCTTCCTCCTGCTCTTTATTTTTCCCATGTGATTTGAAAAGCTAGGTTTCATCTGGTGCATTTTATACCCTTAGCTCACTTTCCCTTGGCTGTTCCTTTCTTCTAATACTCCTGTCCCCCATCTCAAACGGAAGGTCTTGGTGCTGCTTCATTCTGGGTATTCAAAACAGATGTTCTGGGGAATGAAGTCAGCCATCCCTCAAGGCTTGATCCATACCTCCTATGACAAGCTTGGATTTCATAAGATACTGTTGGAATTCCGGGCAGGATTTCATGCTGCTCACACCTAACTCCAACAGCTCTCAGTTTTGTAGGTGTGATTTTTTAAAACATCCCCTTCCTTGATAATATTTTAAAAATAACATTATGATTGATTACATGCACTAGAGCATCACATAAAATAGTACATTTAAAAATTATCACTAACATATTACCTTATAAAAGTAAACTATTTCCAAAGACTTCCGTTGGTAGCATGGTGCCTTGCACAGTTTAATTATGACCACTGGGGTGAGGTTCAACTCTCCCAATAACAAGGACTCTGATACATGGGAAGAATTTAAGGATGATAAGGAAATTGGCATCATTGTTACAAAAAGTCGCATAAGATGCAAAGGTTATGCTAGGACTGAGGTAAGTTACTGATATGTCTGCTATCTGTTCTTTTTGTGAATGAAGCCTCCTAAACATAAATTGTTAAGCTGAGACTTTATGCTTCCATGGTAGTGAATCCCTTTGGAAAAGAAAAAGAAATTAAGCTTAAAAACAAAAATGCTTCTGATTAGCCCCCCTCATGCTTTTAGGGAAGATAAATGCTACCAATCGCTTTTATGAAGGGACTTTCACTGCAGTCTCTTAAGGCCCAGCTTTTCAGTAATCACAGGCAGTGAACTCGGATGGCATCGGGAGTATCAGCTCAGCTCATTGGAGCTGTTCCCTAATTGTTCTTCTATGAAGACCCATGAAGGCTGGGTCTTTTCAATGACAAAATTAGCACAGGTTCTCTTGGGAGAAACATTCAAACTTTTTGATGATATGTTAAAGTGAAAGTGAAAATTCCACCATCCCCCTTCCCTAGCCATGAAGATAGCTATTTGTCTCTCAGATACTTTTGGGTTGTGGATGCTTTTTCTTCTTTAATAGCGCATCACCTAGGTGTGTATTTAAAAATGAATAACAGAGAAATATAACAACAAAAATATAATAAAATGTGATCCTCTAAAGTCAACGGAACCTCTCAACCCAACAGAACCTGTAAACCCTTCAGAAACAGAACCTTACAATACGTTGATGCTTCCATATTCCCCTTTAAGGCAACTCCTTCCTAGGGCCAGGAGGGAATGTGTGACCACAGAATGGACTGATAGTATTCAATGATGTTGAATACTATCAGTCCATTACACTTTTGTGAATGGGTGAAAATGGTAAGCTATCGTTTTAATTTGCATTTCTCTCATCACTGGAGAGGCCAACCATCTTTTCAGTTAATCAGCCATTTATAATCTTGTAAGAACTTGGCTCCTTCCCTGAATAAAAGTGGAATGATAACATAAAGCAGTGTAACTGGTAATGTTTGCCCTTCCTTGCATTGTAATTTCATCATAAAAGCAATAGAATTATATTCACATCACCTGCAAATTGGTATTTTTGTGGATATTTGGACTTAACCTCTAAAATCACAAACCTAACCATGCTAAAAACAAATTGATTTGTCTGCGTTTGCTGCCTGAGATCTTTTAGTTTTGATGTTGTAAAATAAGAAGAGATTTTTCAAACATGTTTAGCAATGTTATCTTGTCTGACCCGTTACATGTTAAATATTTTTAAGCCCACAGATATAAATTAAGCACAACAAAGAGCTTATTAATTTATTACTGCAAAAGTTCTTTTAGCAGGTATTAGATATTTGGCATTCTAATCCCTATTATAAGCTTTTAGTGAAAATATTTTATGTTAATGACAGAATGGAATGAAAGCACAAATAAAACACAGGGAAATTACAAAAATCAGAATACAAAGGAGTATTTATGAGGGTGCATGGGTACCTCAACTCTCCTGGCAACGTTCTATTTTTGAAGCTGGGTGATAGAGATACAAGTATTTGCAAATATGATTTGTACTTTCATATATTTGTAAATTATTTCTCAAAAATTAAAGCCTCTGTACTTGCCTTTCTCCAATTCTGCAGTGGCACATGAAAAAGGATTACCACTCTAAAGCTTAACGATCACATCTGAGGGGCTCCAGTGCCAGTCTACTTGGCAGCCACTCAGGACGGGGATTGTGGACCAATTCACCGAGTCTGAATGGCCTGGATGCCTGTGCTTATCTGGCAGAGGCGAAAACTCTGATGATAGCAATTACTAGAATTCTTTGAGTTCATATGAACCACAAGTAATTAAAGTTCTTAAAGGATCTGCAGAAAAGGATGAGAAATAGGGATGGCACCTGACTCAACAAGTCTACTCCTATAAAACATTTTCTAAACGTTTAACCAGCTGTTTACCTTGATCGATCGTTTGCATATCTAATAATAACGACCTGACGCTCACAACCTTCTACTTCTTAAATAGTGATGATGAATTTGTGAAGTCTCCCAAATGCATTTGTTATCAAACCCTTAGGGTAAGAGTGATGGACTTCTCCTGGCCCCATAGTTGGACATCTGGCTCATTATGGAAGATAAAAGATTGAAGGCTAATAATGTTCACTTTTGGATTTCATGAGTAAAATGCAGGACTATTTTCTGAAGCAGTCTTTTCAGGATAGGGAGCTCTATCTTATTAAATACATATAACTTTAGTTGGCAAAGACTTTTACTGACAGACATGAATAAAAATGTATCATCCATTGGGGGGCATACATATTTATTGGTACGCATTTGGACTTGACATTGGCTTTGCTTTTACGCTCAGATCTCATGGCAGAGATTTACCCTGTAGCAGCATTGCCGTGGAGTGGTGTTCCACTCTGCTATCAGTGGCAGTTAACATTTATGACACAATTCATTTAGGTTTTTATGAGTCCTTCATATTCTCTTTATGATCCCAAACAGCAAATGTCAGTGCAGGGAATTAGTAACATGGTACACCAGAATCTCTTTGATTTTCTTTTTTATGTTAATAGTCACTAAACTTCTAAACCCAGGAAGGGTAATTTCCTCAACCCCTTACATTGCGTATACCTTGGAGATCTTCAAGCATCATCTAGATCGGGCGTAGGGAAGTCCAGCCCGCGAGGCATAGGAGGCCCTCGAAATCATTTGGTCTGGCCCTGCCACGGCATTAGGGGTGAGTTCATTAAAAGTTTGACCAAATATAGCAGGCTCATTTTTAAGGTGCTAGTTTTGAATGGCCCGAGAAGAATGTTATTAATAACTAAATGGCCCTTGAGAGAAAAAAAGGTTCCCCACCCCTGAATGGAATTTATCACCACAGAGTGATTTCTGCTCTGATCCACTTTGGGACAATATGGTTTAGGGACAGAATGTGATACCATATGGCACATATGACCATAATTTAACCTTTTGCACTCGGATATCGAGATTAAAATTACTCTTTGAATGTATCAATAATTTGAAATATAAAAAAAATCCAAATAAATAAGTTTGTATGAAAAGAAACTCCAGTTTTTTATTCTACTGCCGCGCTTTGTAAAATCTGGGGTATTTAAAAAATTAAATCCCGAGTAGAATAAAGGAATCGAGAAAAAAGCAAGCGAGTGCAAAGGGTTAATTACTTTGCTTATTTAGCCACTATTTGTCATGTATTTATTAAATACCTACTGTCTTAGCCCATCTTAGGTTGATGTAACAAAGTACCATAGACTGAGTAGTTTAATCAACAGACATTTATTTCTCGCAGTTCTGGAGGCTGGAAGTCTGAGATCAGGGTACCAGCACAGTCGTATTGGATATATTCGATGAGAGCCCTCTTTCTGTAACTGATGGCCAACTTCTGTGTCTCATATGCCCTTTCTTCATTGCCTGCTGAGAGAGAGAGAGAGAGAGAGAGAGAGAGAGAAACTATCGTCCTTGGGCCATGTATCCCACCATGAGGGTCCCACCCTCATGATCTAATTACTTTCTAAGTTCCTAAGTCCCTTCTTCAAATACCATGGGGACATGGATTCAAATATGAATTTTGAGAGGACACAGACATTCAGCCCATAGCATCTACTATGTGCCTTTAGTATGTTTGTTCAGCTATTCATATGGCTGGTTGCCTTACCAAACAAATTTCCAAATATCAGAGGCTGACAATAGAAAAACTTGTGAAGGTTTTCCACAGCATGATTAAGGTTCTAGTCGCATCCCCCCCAACTTTGCAATCCCCTAGAGCCTTGGAGTCAACCCCAGAACCCTCCTCATTCAACCTGCAAAGAAGGGAGAAGAGAACAGAAAACCAAAACTGGGAGGGCTTTGTGGGTCTGGCCTTGAAGGGACATATGTCATGGCCACACATTCCATTTGCTGGGACTCAGCCACGTGGTCATGCTGGTTGCAAGGAAAGCTGGGAAATGTGGCCATCATTCCTGGAAAAGAGAAAATATGTTTGGTGAGCATGAGGCCATTCTCTGCAAATGTGCTACAATATTAGTCAAGACAGATGAGGTTCCTATCTGTATGGGGCATCCATTCATGTATAGCATGATGGACAAAAAAAATGTAAACAGATATGTAAATAACAATAGAGATAGTGATTAGTGCAATGGAACAAACAAGGGGAATCGGATCCCATGAACAACATGAACAACAGAGGAAGGGAGATCTTCTAAGTAGCATGATGACAGAAAGACTACCTCTTGAGATAAAATTCCATGTGAGCCCTAACCCGTTTGGCTCAGTGGATAGAGTGTCGGCCTGCAGACTGAAAGGTCCCAGATTCGATTCTGGTCAAGGGCATGTACCTTGGTTGCTGGCACATCCCCGGTAGTAGGTGTGCAGGAGGCAGCTGATCTATGTTTCTAACTCTCCATCCCTCTCTCTTCCTCTCCGTAAAAAATCAATAAAATATATTTTAAAAAATTTCATGTGAGAACTAAATTAGGGGAAAGAAGCCAGCTATGCAAAGACCTAGAGGAAAACTTTCCAGACACAAGACACAGAGGGCAAAGGGTCAGAGTCTGGGCTCAGTGTGTTCAGAGTCCAGAGAGAAGCTGCAGCTGGCCCAAGCTTACCGACTGAGATTGGAAGTGGGATGCGTGAGCAGAGAGGGAGGCACTGGAGAACCCTCTGCAGGTCCTGGAGGTCTTTGCTGATTCTGAATAGAGATGTCTTGCTAAGTATTTTGCATGCATTCTCTTTTAATGTGTTCGGCAAATCTGGAAAGGGGATATTATTATTCCGCCTTTCAGAAACAACGACATGGAGTGTCCTGGAGGGTTAACTTCTTCAGGGTTGCACAGCCAAAGAAAAAGTAGAGTCAGATTTACACCCGAGTCTGACTCGAAAGCCACGCTTCCAACCAGGATGCAATCATGGTTTGAACCAAGTGCTTAGCCAACACTGAGAACCTGTATTCTTTTCCATGCTTGCAATGACGCAAAAGAATGTGCTCTGCCATCTTACAATTTCTGACAACTCAAAACCACTGAGATTCTGCCAAAGCTAATGTATATGTAATAAGACATTTGAAATAGTTTCATAAAAATTTTTCTACTGTAAATATGTGTTGTTCTTACATTAAGTATTTTAGTCATGTTTGTCATTGTCAATTAAGAAATTATTGTGATGTGAGGAAACGTGTAAAACTTGATGCAGATCATTCCATTTGGAAATACTGCTCTCAAAATACTCCCCTCTCCTAATTTGTATAGCAGCCTGTTCCAAATTTAACTCACAGGATTATCCAGTGTACATTTTGATAACCGATGCCTCTTTATTACCATCTAGCCTGCTGTTCTTAGAGTTTATATTTGTGCAAAATGCCCCTGCCTTCATTCCCATCTCTATTTTCTTGGCATCTAACTTTTCCTAAGTTTAGCTATTTAACTTGGAGCTTATTCTAAAGCATGGATTAATAGGTTAAATCACTGTCAGTCTAGTTTCCCTCAAACCGAGGCAGGCCACTAGAAATCCTCAACCAATTAAGGATAAAAGATAGCAGGGAGTCCTATTCCAACCCTATCATTCAATTTTTCTTTCCATGTCTTCCTGTTCCTTTCATCTTATTTTTTACTCAGGGTATCTTTTGTCTGTCTGAGGAGGACAGATACAAGCTCACTTTTGAACCATGGGATACAAAAGTACGTCAACATGAAACGTGTATGTGGAGGAGCTGTCCACTGATTTATTTTCCATAAATGATGTGGGATTATCACAGAACAAGAAACCCTGCAGCGTGTCACTGTATGTGAAAAGTTTCTACTTTGGAAACCTAGTTAGGGAAACTTAGAAATTGTCACCTGATACATACATCCCAGTATTGAAAATCCCCTTTTCATTTTTCTTCATTCTAATGCATGAAAAATTTAAAAATATTTTAAGTGATGGTTTATTTTAAGGATAGGGAGAACTCTGTAATTATTTTCAGGGGATATTAAGCAGATATAAACACTTTTTATGGCTGAAATAAGTTGAGGAATATTTTTGAGAGAAATCTAAAGACATTTAGACCAAGTAATCTCTACTAATATACTACTATGTCCTCTTTTACCACCCTCCTTTCCTATTAGCTCTTATAAGGCTGACAATGTAAAATAAGCAGGGTAATAAGTAGTGTCAGAAGACCTAAATTTTTGTCTGGATTATACCATTTATTCATTTGCAATCTCTGGGCAAAATCATTTATAAATTCTGATCAGCTATTCCTCTCTGTGGAATATGATAGCACAACTGAAAGCACTTAGTAATATTTAATGTTATATTAATAGGAAAATATTAACATGATTTGAATCTTTATTTTCTGATTCAATTTAGCATCCTGGCTCTTAAGTTTATCTTCTTCTCTTCGTTAAATCCTTATTTATTCTGAGCCCTCCGCCATGCCAGGACCATCCTACATTCTAAGCTCTCTCTTATTTTGCTTCATTCAAAGCTTTCCCTGTAATTCTTCTAGGATCAAGGAGGCATTTTTTTTTATGTGTAGACAGAATCATAGATTCATTCATCATGCTTCTCATCCTTCCCTCCTCCATCCCTAACCTTGCTCCTTAATTCTTCCTGGCTCTGTTTGTTTCCATTGTTCTCTTTTTGCAAGCAAATACATTCTTATTATTTCCCTGGAGTTTATGAACTTTAAGACTCTGTGAATTAAATGATGCTCTTCTTTTGGGAAAAAAGGAAGTCATTTAAAATTCCCTTAACATTAAACTCAATGGTAGTATCACTTTCTCCAGTAAGTCTTTCCTAGCCTCATACTCCTCTGTATCAAAACATTGCTACAGGCTTGCGGTTGGTTATACAGAATGCTACTACATATCATTATTTAAATTTGGTTTTTGGGGAAAGTAAGTCTTGAATTACAATGCACTTACAATAGCCTTTTAAAATAAAAGTTGTTTCTATTTGAAAATGGCTTATGTATTCATTCATTCATTTATTCATTCTTTTTACAAATATTTATTGAGCATCTGCCATGTGCCACATGTTGGTCCAGATGTTTGGGGTGCAGAAATGAATAAGAAAAAAATCACTCAAGGAGTTCATAGTTTGAAGGAATATGTAACTCCTATGTATTATTGAAATCCTAAGATGTTGGTAAAACAAAGTCTGTGGAAATTGCTATCAAAGCACCAAATATGATTTACTATTTTTTTTTTCCTTTCTAATGAGGGGTGACTTTATAGAAGAAAGGCTACATTAGTAGAATCTTGGAAAGTTAAGAGTTAGCCATGTGTGTGGAAGAGCATATAAAACAGACAAATCAGCAAAGCCTATTTCTTCGCATATCATCATTCTCTCTGGGCCCAAATTCTTCTGTAACCAGAGGCAGTTGTATTAAATGAATGATCATGCCTTTCTCTAAGTTCCATGCTCCTAGGATTTCTGTTGTGTTTTGAATATCTGCTACATGCAAAGCAATGTGCTGACCTCTATGTAGAAAATGTTAGCTCTGTTCTCAAGGACCTTACTCTCTCGTAAGATACGGTAAAGAGATTTCATTTCTTCAGCTAGCCAATTGATAGCAGTGCTTGAAGTGTTGTCTGAGCAGGTTGTAAGATCACGTCTAGATTCATTATAACAAGTGCTGTGATCAATTATGGATGTCTGTTCTGATGAGGAGAAAGGAATCGAGGCATGTGCATCATTTTATTTTAGTGTTAGAGGTTAATTTTAGCAAGTTACCCAAAACCGTATAAAAGTAAAATGTTAATGAAATGAAATAAAAAAGAAAGCCCCCTGAAAACTAGGGTGTCATTTTACAGGTTTTCATAACTGTCCTGATCTGTTCTTTTAACAAATAGTCAGAGGTCTCATTGAGCAGTAAAAGTGATTTTGTGTTTGAGGGATAGAAAGCAGAAACTCAGTCCAAGTTGCTGTGGACAAGTTGGATTCCATTTGCTCTCCTAATGGCTTATCTTCCATTACAACCCCCCTCAGAGGGATCACCCCCATAACAGTATATACTCTTTTTAATATATATATATATATATATATATATATATATATATATATACACACACTGAGTGGCCAGATTATTATGATTTCTGAACGCATAATAATCTGGCCACTCACTGTAGACTGACCACAGAGTTGGGATTTTAAAATAAGGTTTTCCCATGTATAAGAACTTCATTGTGGGTAGTTAGAAAGAAGCAGAGGACTTACTAGCCAGAGGCTAGGGTCCACTATCTCCTGGTCCCTTGACATATCAAGATTTGCAAGCTTTCCCTTCTACATAAGTACACTGAATGGCCAGATTATTATGCGTTCAGAGATCATAATAATCTGGCCACTTAGTGTATATTTTATTTCAGAGAGGAAAGGAGAGGGAGAGAGAGACAGAAACATCAATGATGAGAGAGAATCATTAATTGGCTGCCTCCTGCACGCCAGCTACTGGGGATCAAGCCTGCAACCCAGGCATGTGCCCTTGATTGGAATCAAACCGGGGACCCTTCAGTTCACAGGCTGATGCTCTATCCATTGAGTCAAACCAGCTAGGGCAACAGTATATACTCTTTAAAAAACCATATTAGTATTTTTATTGATTTCAGAGAGGAAGGGAGCGGGAGAAAGAGATAGAAACATCAATGATGAATGAGTATCATTTATTGGCTGTCTCCTGCACACCCCCTACTGGGTATTGAGCCTGCAACTTGAGCATATGTCCTTGACTGGAATCAAACCCAAGACCTTCCAGTCCACGGTCCAATGCTCTATCCACTGAGCCAAACCAGCTAGGGCAACAGTATATACTCTGAAGGGCAGGAACCATTGGGTCTGTATGTTGAGCACTGTATCCTCTGCGGCTGGCACAGAAGGTGCATAAGAGGAAACTCCCACCCAGAAGACATTCAATATGTAACTGCTACTTGAGTGTTGAGTGAAAAATGAAAATTTCCCTGGAATAGTGTGTGTAACTTTTTCAGCTGTCAAGGTAGATATGGAAAGTTCACATCTGCAGATCATAAACAAGATGTGAGAGAATGTCAGGTATTCAACTGAAGCCAACAGTGCATGAGGAAGGGAAGTGTAGAGGTGCTGTTATTTTAGAAATAAAACTTTATGAATCTTGCATATAGCCAAATAACAAGCTGGCTTTTCATTTACACAATGGAAATGAATATTAAAGTATTCATAAAACTAGTAGGGAAATATAAAGTTATTCTGATGGAATGAATTTTTAAATGCAAAGAGGGAATATATATTATAGACTTATCTCAGCATGTAACAAATTTTGATGAGTGCATTGTAGACCAGGGGTATAGAATTCATTTATGCAGATTCTTAGGGCACAGGCCATTAGAGTTCTTGAAATACATTTGGCCCATGTTGAATAAAGACTCCAAAAATTTACAGTTTTCTTTTGTGTCTCTTTCTTTTCATTTTTTTCTCTTAACCTATTCATACAAGACAGGCTATTCCTATTGTTGGGTCAAACTTCAAGAAAAATTTTGCTATTCATTAAACTGATGGAGAAATGTTTCAATTCTAGGAAGTGCTTCCTTTTAGCTAAACCTCATAATCTTTTAAAGTCAGAGACCCATTTTTGCCCTCACCCAGGCAACACAACTCCTATTTAAGCTAACACTATAGATTAAAATATTGCTTACAAAAATTTCTGTCAATGTGAAAACTTCAATGTAAGTGCTTATTAATTTAAAGTCGTTCTCTTTATCTTCAAGCTATAACAAAATACTTGGAATCCTACTGCAATTCTTTTTCAGGAAGCCTTCTCTTATTTTCCTTTTCTAGCACATGGTTCATATTTCACCAAGATACAATTTGTGACTTGGTAGGAAAGCTGTCCTTGGGCCTCCTGCTGGAGAGAGTTATAATGAGGGCCCCTTATCATTTTCAGGCATAGATGCCTTTGGATGAGTTCAAGACCAGCATCGTCCTGAATTCAAATATAGAATTTTTGTTGTCGCTTAAGTATTGCTCAGATACCCAAACCTACCTATTGGAACAAAATTATATTAGTAACCTAGTTTAAAAAACAACCATTGCAGCTTCCAGATACCTTCTTACTTTTGTGTTTTGTGTATTTTCCCTTAGTTAATCTAGTATCAGACTTTTGAGAGTTCACAGGCAGAATCAGTTAATGTGCAAAAAGAATAATATGGAAGATGGCTGGAGAGAAAGAATTGACACAAAAAAATATTAAGACCCAAATAACTCATTTTTCTCATGCTCCCTTTCAGAATTTAAATCTTGAACATTATTGGATAGTGATAAGGAGGTTCCTGAGCTTGGCTCTATTTAAAGAGTTTAGTTGACATTGGATTGTGTATATTTCTCTATGATGAAGATTTTAAGCATTTTTTTAACATACAAATGGTCTAGGAATCTACTTTTTCATGAAATTCACGTGATTAAATGTAATGAGGATTTTTCCTTCACAGAGTAAATAACCTCCTTCCCATGTGTATATTGATATAAACTCTCAGCGCATTTGTTTTATGATTTAGCACAGATGGTTTCTCCCTTGTTTGAGGCTGAAAAATGGATTTTCTTTTGGCTCCCCTGGAGTTCTCTTTCTTTGATGGTTAGAGAGTAGGTGTTAGCTTTTCCTGAAAATCACACTTAAAACTATTACTATGCCTTTAAAATGTTTTTTTATTTGTATATATTTCAAGAAATGCACTATAGCAGTATTCGTTGTTAGCACACATTAGAATTTATGTTCTCATGATAAGAACAATTCCCAAAGAGCCATAGGAAGCCAGATTATTTTTTAAAATCACACGAAAGTCTATTTTATTAAAACAGGTGCTTTGCATTTATTGTACTGTTTATTTCATGGATTACCTTAGTGTCAGTATTAGATTCAAGAGCATATTATTTTATCTGTTTATCACAGTTAGATAGAGGTAATAAAATTAATCAAAATAAGTAGGTTAAAATCTGAAGACCTTTAGCAGTATGATAAAGATTTGCATAATTCTCTATTGTATCTAGCTATTTATAATTGCTAAATATGTTTCTAGGTCAATATCATTTAGTCTGGCATACAGACTTGGCATTTCCTAAACTGTTTAAAATTACTACTTCCTAATTATCCAATAAAAAAATACCATGAAGTACACAGTGTTGGGATCTCTAATGTGATAGATACAGAGAAATAGGGGGTTTGAGTAGTTTACTTTAGATGACCCAGGATTTGGGGGAAATGAATTAAATAAATATCAGTCCATTCTTTTCTTTGTGGGGAGAGGGGAAAATTCTGTCTTCAGAATTGAAGCATGGCATTTGAACAGATATCCTCATTTTTATTTTATTACGTATTTATTTTTAATTTCAATTGTTTACTGTTTAAAGTATTACATATGTCTCTTTTCCCCCCATTGACCTCTCCCTGGCCACTCCCATCCCCCAGCATATGCCCTCATCCCCCTACTGTCTATGTCCATTGGTTTTGCTTATATTCATGCATACAAGTCCTTTGGTTGATCTCTTACCACACACCCTCCTCCGATCCTCCCCACCTTCCCTCTGAGGTTTGACAGTCTGTTTGATGCTTCTGTGTCTCTGGATCTATTTTTGTTTATTACATTCCACAAATGAGTGAGATCATGTGATATTTATCTTTCTCCGACTGGCTTATTTTGCTTAGCATAATGCTCTCTAGGTCCATCCATGCTGTTGCAAATGATAAGAGTTCTTTCTTTTTTACAGAAGCGTAGTATTCCATTGTGTAGATGTACCACAGTTTTTTAATCCACGCATCTTCTGATGGTATCCTCATTCTTATACTATATATTTCCAAAGGGGAACCTATTTCCTTGGACAGAGATGCACCCTATGATAATAGTAGGAGTAACAACTAGCATTTATTGAGTGCTAATTATGTTTGACAGTGAAAAACTTTCTTTCAATATTACTTCATTTAACTCTACTAATTACCTACACAAAAGAGGCTGTTATTATCAGCATTTTATAGATGAGGAAACCTAAATTAGATATAAAGGCTAGAAACTGATACAGTAGCAGGAAATGGATAGATATTAAAGGGCAACATCAGCTGTTAGGCTTTTCACCAATATACTGTGTCATGAGAAGCATTCATCTGAACAAGAAAACCAGAACAAGGCCCTCTTTAGTCAGGATACTATAAAAGCCTTGTTCTAATTCTTTAAATTACTGTTGGGCAAATATAAATAAACTTTACAATTAAGATAATCAGATTAAGATCCTGCATTTTAATTTAATCCTTTTGGGGTTTGGCACTGTTATAAACACAGAGCTATTTTTTAAAAATTAAGGCTTCACAAATCAAATGAATCAGTAGTGGTATATCTACCAAATTAAGATAAGCGAACAAAGAATAGAACGTTTATAGATGTATCTCAGCAAACTCATTACTTCCTGATGTATCGTATTTGTGAAGTCCTCTTATCATGGCATGGCTATTTTTCTCCATGCTTTCACACTTTGCTCCTCCAGCCCTGCTCTGTCATCTCTCACACCCTAATTGCCATTATTTCTATTCCTGTTCATGCTCACTGTCCCTGAAATTTCTTGCAAATATTTAGATGCCAAATACAACTGATATGTGATAGGGGAAGGGTCTATGGAGTTAATAATTCTAACACCAAATTTAGAAGTGCTGTTTGAAAGAATGTATGCACCCCTGTGTTCATGGCAGCATTATTTACAATAGCCAGTAAAGGAAGTGCCATCAGTAGATGAATAGATAAAAAAGCTGTGGTACAATGGAATATTACTTGGCGATAAAAAAAGGATGAAATTTTACCTTCTGTGACAGCATGGGTAGACCTAGAGGGTATTATGCTAAGTGATATAAGTCAGACAGATAAAGACAAATACCATATAATCTCACTCATATGTGGAATCTAAAGAGCAAAAGAAATGAAAAAAGAAAATATAAGCAGATTCATAGACACAGAGATCAGATTGATGGTTTCCAGAAGGGAAGAGGTGTGGGGGCCTGGGTGAAAATGGTGAAAGAATTAGGAAGTACACATTGATAGTCATGAAATAGTCATGGGGATGTAAAGTACAGCCTAAGGAATATAGTCAATAATATTGTAATAACTATGTATAGTGTCAGTTGTGTATTTGAAATAATAGGGGGACCACTTGGTAAAGTATGTGATTGCCTTACCACTGTGTTGTACACCTGAAACTAATAGCCTCTCTAATAAAAGAGTAATATGCAAATTGACCGTACCTCCGCTACACCCACAAACCACGCCCACCAACCAATCAGGAGCGAGTATGCAAGTTAACCCAACCAAAGTGGCTGCTGCCACAGAGAGAGCAGGAGACTTGGGTTTCCCTGGCAATGGAGGAAGCCAAGCTTTCCGCCTGCCCTGGCCTGCCTTGGTCTCCGCTCAAGGCTACAAAGTTTCAATTATAGAAGATAAATAAATCCCAACACAAATGGCTGCGGCCACAGAGCCAGCAGGAGGCTTGGCTCTGCTCAAGGCTACAAAGTTTCAATTATAGAAGATAAATAAATCCCAGATCCCAGGGCCTCCGCTTGGGTCACCAGGGGGCGTGGCCAGCCTGCAAACCACCACAGGCCCCTCACCCAGGCTGCCCCATGCCCCAAGGGAACCCCCAACCTGATCCGGGACACCCTTCAGGGCAAACCATCCGGCTCCCACCTGTGCACCAGGCCTCTATCCTATCTAATCCTATCTAATAAAAGAATAATACGCAAATTGACCATCACTCCAACACACAAGATGGCTTCCCCCATGTGGTCAAAGATGACTGCCCCCATGTGGACACAAGATGGCCTCCACCAGATGGCCAGCAGGGGAGGGCAGTTGAGAGGGACGAGGCCCGCAAGGGAGGGCAGTTGGGGGCAATCAAGCCTGCAGGGGAGGGCAGTTAGGGGTGACCAGGCTGGCAGAGGAGGGAAGTTGGGGGCGACCGGGCCTGCAGGGAAGGGCAGTTGAGGGGGATCCAGGCCTGCAGGGGAGAGCAGTTTGGTGGGGCCAGGCCTGCAGAGTAGGGCAGTTAGGGGCAAACAGGCTGGCAGGGGAGCAGTTAGGCATCGATCAGGCTGGCAGGGGAGTGGTTAGGGGTGATCAGGCTGGCAGGCATAAGCGGTTAGGGGCAATCAGGAAGTCAGGTAGGCAAGCAGTTGGGAGCCAGCTGTCCTGGATTGTGAGAGGGATGTCCGACTGCCCGTTGGACATTCCTCGAGGGGTCCTAGATTGGAGAGGGTGCAGGCTGGGCTGAGGGACACACACCCCCATGCATGAATTTTGTGCACTGGGCTTCTAGTAAACTAATATTGAATATGAACTGTAATTGAAAAAAAAATTTTAAGTACTGTATTCCAGTGTCAGTGGTGAGTGACGTGTTATAAATGAAAAGCCCTGCTTACAGATTAAAACTGAATCAATACACTAAATGATTGGATGTCTGTATTCTTCATGCAGCTTTGCCAACCTCCACTGTCCTCTGTGTCTGCCTAAATCTTCCATACATTTGCTGCACATGCATCTAAGTCTCCTTCTCCATCATGTTAACATTTTGGATTTGCAGTACCTCTGCTCATTTTATTAAGGAGCAAAACAGCTTTGCAAAGAAATGCCATCCATCAATAGAAAGTAATGAGATTTTTCTGTGCATAATACACTGGGGCTTTCTTTTTCACCATAAGTTGTTCATAAGCCACACATGCTGTCTTTTCCAAGTTGCACTGAATTTTATTTGCATTTACTCTGCCATAGATGAACTCTATCAGATTTTAAAATCAAAAGCCCCAAATGGACTCCCGGTGTAAAGTATATTAAAACTCAAAAAATAAAATACAATACCTGAAATAAGAATAATGAGGGAAAATCATGCTTACTGCATTTGTTAATTATTGAATTAACAGTCTCCGTTGGTTCCATTTGGAGTTGGTGGAGACAGGGACACAGAAAGCCAAAAATAAAAATAAAAAGAATCCAACTTCATGCACAGAAGAGCTCCCAGATCTGGAATTTTTACACTTCCTATTGTTTTCTTTCTTGTGAACCTTCCCACCACCCATAAGTAACCTGGCAGATGAATATGTACATAACAGTTATAAAGTTGGAAAAACAAAATGTTAACTAAACTCCAGTCTCAAAATATCCCAACTCCTTGAAATAAGGGTACAGGGTGAATATTGCTGAAGGACTGTTGTTCTCATTATCTCTACATCCTTTAAATGTTTCCCACAAATGTCTCCAGCCACCTTTTTCACTCCCAGATGACTAACATATGTTTCTATTTTTTTTTCTAAAAAAGCAAGATTTCTACTGATATTAAAAAAAAAAAAGAATAAATAAAGAGAACCTAGAAAGCTTATGGGAATAGTAAGGTCATGATCTATGTAAGGGTGATATGGTATAGAACTTTAAGCTTATGGGAATAGTAAGGTCATGATCTATGTAGGGGTGATATGGTATAGAAATTTAAGTTTTCCCCCATTTGGGGTTCTAAGATATTAACCCGTCTCTATTGATCAGTACAATAAAAGATGCTACTCTAACTACATATATATTATATATTGTGCATAAGTTCTGAGCCCTTCCAACTCAGCTATGCCTACCTTTTAAAAAGTGATTAGTCCTGGTCAGGGTACATACCTAAGTGGCGGGTTTGATCCTCAGAGTGTGTATAGGAGAAAACCGATTGATGTTTCTCTCTCACATTGATGTTTCTCTCACTCCCTCTCCCTCCCTCTCCCTCTCCCTTCCTCATTCTCTAAAATCAATTAAAAAATAAAAAGTGATTATTTTAATTGACAGAATATAACATATAGATGATCACAATATGCACATCATAAAATAGTTGCAGTTTTTTGTTTTGTTTTGTTTTTGTCTTTCAATATAATACTTATAGATGGCTGTATCCACCATCCTCTTCACTTTATTCATGAGTATGGGTAGAAAAGTGGATATCATGTATTATTTTTCTCATTCATTCAATAAGCACTTGTAGTAATGATAAGCAAGACATTAGGGCATAGACATAAATAAAACACAATCCCCACCACTAGGAGTTCACATTCTAGTAGGGGAGAAAAGTATATTAAGAAACAAATAACAATACTCAGTACAACGTAATAGCTTATAGAAAAGAGGCATGTGTATGGTAGAGTGGAAACTCCAGGGAGAACTGGTCAACTTTCCTATGAAGGAGATGGATGAAAAGGATAGACATCTGCAAGTAGAGTTCCACCTGAACTTGTGATTGCCCAGGTCCAAGTAAGGAGACGTCCTGAAGATTTACCCTAGAATTTTTAAAAACACATTTCTAAGATTATACATTCTCTGCTCCTGCTTATACAGTTCTATTGTATTCTATATCAATTATAAAAGGAAACTCAGCTTCATCATTAATTTTCTAAAAAAATATATTCAATGTCACTGTTTCCTGACCTTGAGTAAGTTTGCTGAGTGTTTTCTGTCAGATGGGTAATTGAAATAACAAGGTGACCACTTTAAAAAGTACATGATTGTCTAACCACTGTGATGTATACCTGAAACTAATATAAACTAACTAGAGGCCTGGTGCATAAAATTCATGCATGGAGGGGGGCGTCCCTCAGCCCAGCCTGCTCCCTCTTGCAGTCCAGGAGCCCTCGGGGGATGTCCGACTGCCATGAAGGCAGGAGAGGCTCACGCCACTGATGCAGCGCTTGCCAGCCGTGAGCCTGGTTTCTGGCTGAGCAGCGCTCCCCCTGTGGGAGCACACTGACCATCAGGAGGCAGCTCCTGCATTGAGCACCAGACCCCTGGTGGTCAGTGCATGTCATAGCGAGCGGTTGAGCAGACTTAGCATATCATTAGCATATTATACTTTGATTGGTTGAACAGATGACCGAACACTTAGCATATTAGGCTTTTATTATATAGGATATTGAATGTAAACTGTAATTAAAACAGTTTTTAACCTTTTGCACTCGGATGTCGAGTGTGACTCGACACAGTTAGCATTAGAATAAAGGAATCGAGAAAAAAGCAAGCGAGTGCAAAGGGTTAAAGTACTTTATTCCAGTGGCAGTGGTATGTGCGGTGTTATAAATGAAGGGATAACAGATATCACACAGTCTTCACCATCTTCCAAAATTGTTTTTTCCTTCCTTCCTTCCTTCCTTCCTTCCTTCCTTCCTTCCTTCCTTCCTTCCTTCCTTCCTTCCTTTCTTTCTTTCTTTCTTTCTTTCTTTCTTTCTTTCTTTCTTTCTTTCTTTCTTTCTTTCTCCCTGACATCAAAGAAATGTCTTTCATGGCTGTCTTCAGAGTCATTAAATCTCCTTTTAAAATTTTTGGCATCAGCCTCCACTCACTCACTCCACCCAAATAGACTCACCTAGTGCAGCTGGGCTTATCAGTGAATTTTCTAAGCAAAGGTAATTTTCCCTCAAGCAGGAATTGTTATACCAGCTGCTAAGAGAATGAAACTTGTATCACACAAAGAAAGCTTCACTAAGATGATGAAAACTTGGCTGAATGAATGACTGGCCTTGGGCCATTCCTAAATAAATAGATTGGTAATGCGTATTGAGTGCCATGTTCTGTTCTAAGCATGCTAAATGCTCATTGCATTTAGCGGCAAATCTGAGTGGTGGCACTAGTACTAAACTGATTTTACTGAGAGCACGAAGAGATAAAGCAAAGATAATTAAAGTCACCTGCACAAACTTCTATAGCTAATAAACGGTGAACTAGGATTTAAACCCAGAGATAGACTCAAGCCTGTGATCTTAAAAATTATACTGTACTAGAGGCCCAGTGCATGAAAATTCATGCACTGGGAGCGGGGTCCCTCAGTCTGGCCGGCCCCCTCTCACAGTCCAGGAGCCCTCAGGGGATGTCCTACTGATGACTTAGGCCTGCTCCCCAAGACTGATCAGGGGAAGGCACCACCCCATCACCCCCTCACTGCTGCTGCCTCTGGCCTCCCGGCAATCAGGGGAAGGCGATGCCCCCATCATGCCTTTGCTGCTGCCACTGCCAGCCATGCGGCTGCCTGAACCTCGGCCCCTGCAGCCACTGCAGTTTGCCTAAACATCGGCTCGGCCCCTCATTGCCTGAGCCTTGGGCTCTGGGCAGCGGCAGCAACCATCTTCAGCTTGCCTGAGCCTCGCGCCAGCCCTGGGCAGCAGCAGCTGCCATCGGTGGTTTCCCTGAGCCTCAGGCAGCCACTGTGGCTTTGTCTGGAAGGACACAGCATTAAGTCCCCACCCACCCGCGCACACCTGCTGCCCACGCAGCTTCCTGCTGATCGGTGATTACGTTGTGATGGCGTGATGACATTAGCATATTAGCTCTTTATTATATAGGATTACACAAGAAGTGAACACCGAATGCCATGCTTAGTCTGTCAAAGCACTCTAGGTGCTTTATATAATACTTTATATAATACTTATAGATGGCTGTATCCACCATCCTCTTCACTTTATTCATGAGTATGGGTAGAAAAGTGGATATCATGTATTATTTTTCCTATAATAATAGGAAAGAGGATCAGAAGAGGATCAGTTTGAAAGTTGTCAGAGACACTCCAAATAATAGCAACTTATGAATATATTTTATCACATATGAAAGTCTAAGAATAACTCAGAATTTGACACATCACATCTCACATCCATTGGCTAGAACTTCATCACATGGCAACACTTTCTTACAAAGAAAGGTTGAAAAGTCAACTTTTTATCTTGGTGACCATATATTAACAAAATTCTAATACTTTGTAAAAGGAGAATATATATTGGGGGCAACCAGCAACCTGTGCTGAAGTACATTAACTCTGCATTTTTAGCCTCAAATTCTTTCAAGGTCCATTCCCTCTCTGAATAGTTTTACATTGGACTTGGGTTACAAAACAGCTTTGATAGTCATCAGATGTAGCAGATGCATCCTTGTTTTGTCTCTGCAGAACATGGACACGTGGAATCATTGGGGTGGAATCTTTAATGATGTAGGGGCATCTTTTGTGTTGTAAACAACATCACAAGAGAACAAATGTACCCACAATGTCTACAGGTCTATAAATACGGATAACAACAGTACCTAAAATCATGAGACTGGACAAGTTCACCTAGAAAATGAGTGTAGGAAGAGAGAAGGAATAAAAAGAGAAGAGGTCTCTTGAATAAACACAGTCATTCGAGTGTTAAGAGGTCAGAGAAATGAGACTGGACCAGTCAGAGGAACAAGAAGAAATATTCAAGGAAGAAAACCATAACATAGTGGTAACCCAGAGTCAGGTAAAGAAAGTGTTATATAAAGAGACGGTACTGATAGACATGTATACACGTTGCTGAAAGGTTGAGTAGAATCAACATTGAAAACAATGGAGAATATAACAGTGTGGTGGTTTTTGGTGACTTGTGAAAAACAGTGTCAGTGGTGTGGGGAGCAGGGGGCCCAAAAGCCTGATTGGAATGGATTCAAGAGAGAATGGAAGAGAGTAATTAAAAGAGGGCAAATACAGAAAGGTCTTTCAATGAGTGTTATTATAAGTACAATGAAAGAAATTAGTGTGCACTGTAAGGAGTTAATACCACATGCTTGTGTATTGATGGAAATGAGCTAAGAGACATGGAAAAATATGTTTTAGGAAAGAGGGGGAGGCAATTACATGAATGCAGACAGTGAGTGTGCAAGAATCAGAAGAGGATGCTATAGTTAGGGTCCAAAGATGATCTGCAGTCAGGACTCAAAAAAGACATAAAGGAGCGTAGCAGTTTGAACTTAGCATATTTGCTTATTCTGCAAGAGGTGGGCTCAGAATAGTTCGCTCTTTTGTCAACCTTCCCAAGGTGCGCGTGCGCCACACACACACACACACACACACACACACACACACACACACCCCTACACCTCCATGCAGATGCAAATACATTAGCAATGAAGCATGGAACACTTGAAGGCCAGGTGGAGGTGCTCATAAATATTCATCAGAACATCACGTTGGTGTTTCCGGGCATTCTGTCCTCACATATCACTGTTATGTTTCAGAACCAAGTATTTTTGCTGCTAGATTAAAAATTACCTCAGGACCTGGAGAAACCTCCGTGCAGCTTCAAAATAAGCATGTACATTTCATGATAACAAAGCACACTCAAAATCATTTAAAGACACAGGTGCTCTAGATGGTTTATAGGGACAGCTGCTAGAACATTATCGAGTCAGGAAAAAGATTATCTTGCTTCTCTGTGTTACAGGGCCAAATACATTTGACCTGGAATCATAGATGTAGTTTGCCTATGTTGTCAACATAAGGAATGGGCACTTTTCTTGGTAGAAGGACAGACGGTAAATATTTTAGGCATGCAGGCAATATGGTGTCTGCTACAACCACTCTATTTGGTTATTGAAGGGCAGAAACAGTCATGGGCAATGAATAAATGAATGGCTTTGTGTTGTAATAAAGCTTTATTTACACAAACAGGTAGCAGGCCAGATTTGGCCTACAGGCTGTAGTTTGCCAAACACTGTTTTACATAAATTTGGAAAATCAAAACATACTT
This sequence comes from Eptesicus fuscus, assembly GCF_027574615.1. Classification (NCBI taxonomy): domain Eukaryota; kingdom Metazoa; phylum Chordata; class Mammalia; order Chiroptera; family Vespertilionidae; genus Eptesicus; species Eptesicus fuscus. Next base: position 15,345,312 of record NC_072490.1, on the reverse strand, counting down.
ATTTATCAGTGGTTCTTAAATTTGAGCCTTTCTTAATATTCAGCAGGAAAGAGCTGCACAATATAGTTTTCTGAAATGTTTGGGCATGTAATGTTTAGCCACCCAAAGAACCCTGTGCAGTGTTGTAAATTGTTGGCTTTTTGCACATTCTTAAGCTGCTTGGCTCATTAAAATGTGGTGCGGAGGAAGGCAGTTCTTTTAAAAAAAGTCTCATTAGAAAGCAGGAGGTGTACTACTCCCAAATAAACTGAGGGTTATGGTGTTTAGCTGGGATAAAATACTCAATATTGTATATACATATACATTTTTTTCTAAACATTTTTATTTTTTGAGAAAAGTGGAAATAAATATGTTTACTCCTGAAATGCTTAGTTTGCTTAAATCTGGTCAAAATGAAGCACAGTGCTTTTATATTATAAAATTCCATTTCTCATAAAGCATATCATTGCTAACATTCATACTGGGGTCTTTTGAGATAAACCCCTTAGCATTTTCCGATAGGGGCTTAATCACAAGGAACAACAACAGCTTGTAATTATTGGAATCGAGAGTCTAGGTCAGTGGTCGGCAACCTCATTAGTCAACAGAACGGCAAACCGCGGCTCGCGAGCCGCAGTTTGCCGACCACTGGTCTAACCAATTAGCATCCTTTCACCTTGACCAGAAGAACTTGACTAATTCCAGAATGTCTCCTTTGTGTATTTATGAATGATAATGAAAGATAAATGTCTATTTAAGCCTTTAAGTCTTCAAAGCTCTTAACCTCTATCCTCTCCTCTCTCCCAAAAGGGAAGGTGGCATGGCAAGTGGGATAAAGACCCTAGCTTTTCCTCCTTGTTCAGCCTCTGCCACTTACTGTTTTGTCTCTAGAAACCCACCTATTCTCTGACAGGGGAACCTGCCAGAAACCTAAGAAAACCAAAGCTAAATGCAAATATAAGTAATGGAATTGAGTAAGCTACAAATTACTGTATATTATATCTTATCTATTTTATAATTGATCACATCAATGTGCCATTTTTCTCATATGGAGAAGTAAATTCCTCCAGTTACTGATACGGCAGTATAGCCTGGTGGACAAAAGCACATTTCCTGGAGTCAGGTTTCTTAGACTTAAATCCTAGCTCTGTTATTTACTAGCTGTGTGACCTTGGCAAAATTATATGCCACTCTGTGTATCCATTTTCTCATCTGTAAAATAAGGATACTATTAGTGCCTGCCTCGTAAAGTTGTGCAAAATAAATGTTAACGTGCAAAGTGCTTAGAACTGGATCTGGTAGAACATACTCAGAGAGTATTGGCCAGTATTATCATAATTATTCATAATTTTAGTAATCTGCCACATTCTCTCTATTTTTATTTTTGTAGCACTACAACCAGGATAGCCTTTACCTAAGCTTTAGCATGAATTACCATATGTGGCCCTGATAAGTTAGCATAAGATCTTATCTTACCAAATAAATGGATCCAGGCTGGCAACCTATCTTCCTTCCTTCCTTCCTTCCTTCCTTCCTTCCTTCCTTCCTTCCTTCCTTCCTTCCTTCCTTCCTTCCTCTTCCCTTTCCTACCTCTCTCTTTCCTTCTTTCTTTGGCCTTCTTAGAGGGGTTTATGGGGCTGGGTTTGGGAGAAGTATTTATCAGACTAAGCTGGATTGTTCTATAGTAACAAAATATCTCTGAAATCTCAGTGGCTTAATACCAAAAAAAGATTTATTAATCACCAATTCTACTTCTTTTCATTGGCAGTGATGAATCTACCATTTCAACAAGTGGCATCAATGTTAGAACAGTAGGAGAGAATATTGGTGATTTTTTTTCTTTTCTATATTTCTGTATTTTTCAAAATTAAACATTTTAGGAAATGTTATAAGTAAAAATAAAATAATCTTATTTATATAAAAATAAGCATAAATTATAGTAAACAATGACCCAAACCTAAATAAATAAATAACCCACAAAACCTTCATAATATTTAAGGTAGAAAAGGACTTTTAATGACATGTTTATTTAGAAGAAAAAGTCTTTTTTTCTTCTTTATAACTTTAGTCCTTTCAGTGCATAATTGAGTACAAAGTTCAGAAATTTAGCAGTGATTTTTAAAATCAGTACTATAAGATTATAACTAAAATTGTGGGTTCATTGATGACTTATATAAGTCTATTGGTGATAAAATGTTCTGCTTGCTAATAGAAACATAAATAGATGAAATCATGATGGTATGTATTTCCAGTAAAATTACAGTTTAGTAAGACATAAAATGCTTGTGAACTTAGGACATTTTTGAACGTGTCATTTTACTTCTCAAAGACAGTAAAAATGATGTAAAATAATGAGAATTTTTGTTATTTTATTTTTGGTAGTATTATTTGGTCATGAAAAATTATTTTGAATTCAGCAATAATCCCTTTCCACATTATTTTTACTAAGTACTTCCTGGCTTGTGGAAGAATAAATTATCCTTTACTTACACTCAAATAACTACCATTAATTCTAGTGAGAGTTTTTGTCTGTAAATTTTTAAGTGAATTGGAAAACAGCTATGGAAAATGAATAAACTCCTAATCTTTTCCCCTTAAGGATATTAATTGTACATCTTAGCAGATAGTTTATTACTTTTGCATCATTCCAAGAATGCCACAAAAAAAATGTCTTTGAATGTCTCCTTTCTCTCGAACTGTGATAGCTAATAACTATTGACTAATGTTTTTTAACATCAAGTTTAGATGTTAAGGGTATTTTTTTCCTTCCCTTCTTTACTTTCCATTTTTATTATAGTTATTCATGTCCTTGGTTAATCCAGTATTTCTTAAAGGAAAAAGAGAAAATAACAGTTCCTTGCTCTGCCCTTGCTTTCTGCTTCCAAAGGCAACTACTTGGAAATTTTCCTGTGGTTTTCTTTAGGATTTCTCTATGCAGTTCTCAACAGTGCACCTCTACTTCTATTTCTTTGTATTTTGATTTTGAATATTATCTACTATTTTTTTCCATTTAAGATGTTGAAGCTTTAATGTGTTCTCACATACCCTTACACGTCTTCATCATACGTCTCCCAATATAGCTATATCTTAGTATTTAGTTAGATGATTATTTGCTGTTTGTATTATAGCACATCTGACACATACTAAAATTATATATATATATATATATATATATATATATATATATATATATATTTATTTATTTTATACTTTTTTATGTACCCTGAGATTTCTAATCTTCCTTTTGCTGCTGTTTGGTAGTTTTTCTGTTCTAATCTGGATTGTTGTTCTCTAGACCAGGTACAGAGCTGGCCTCCTGGAATCTCCTTCCACAAATCATCATGAGGATTCTCTTCTGCCTTTGATCTACTGATTTCTGGCTTCAATTTCTTCCTTTCTCTGAGCTTACTTCCTCATTTTGGTTGTATAAAGCTTCCAATAGTTTCCCATAAAGGGGCATAAGGGAGGTTAATTTTGCTTTGTGCTTGGTTCATATTTGATTGACAGTTCAGTCAGATATAGACTTCTGAGTTGGAAATAATTTTTCTTAGAATATTGAATGCATTTCACCATTGTTTCCTAGCTTTGAACTTTGATGTTCAGAAATCAGAAGACAGCTAATTCCCAATACTGTATATATGATCTGAAATTCCACAATAATGTTGCTTGTCATGGATGTTTTTCATCCATTTATCTAAGAACTCAGTAAGCTCTTTTAATTAGAAAAATTATGTTTCCATTCTAGGAAAATTCTTGAATATATGTTGATAATTTTTCCTCCATGTTGAGCCTTTAGGTCTTGATAAAGAGTTTGATTTTATTTTGGATGTAGAGGAAGCTGTTGGAAAAATCACTGGGAGTAATCTGATAGAGCAAATACATAAATCAAATCATGATAAAGTAATGTTTTACATCATATCTGAATATTTTTACTCATAAATTCACCATAGTAAATCCATATGGAACAATTAAAATTTAGTTTTTAATAACTATCACAATATCATTGTTAAAAAATAAAAAAGTATATGAAAGTATATTGTGATAAGTCACACTCCTATTTCTTTCCCCTATTGCTCCATTCCCAATATCCACCAACATGAGGTGATCACTTTTGTTATTTGTGTGTGCTTCTGTCCATTATGCAAAAATAAGCAAATAAGAATACTGTCATTTTGCCTAATTTTTGTACAAACTATGCACACAATTTTGCCTTACTTTTAAAAATGTAATATATCTTTAAAATCATTATATACCAGCAATTAGAGAACTTCTTTATTCTTTTATATAAGTACATAGTATTCCATTTTATCCACATAGCATAGTCTATTTGAACAGTCCTTTATTTATACATCATATTCATTTCCCAAGTATTTGCTATAAATAAGGAATAACCTCATACATTGCCATTTTGAGGTATTTAAGAATACCTATAAGGTAAATATCCAAGATTGAAATTGTGAGGTCAGTGGTTTAATGCTTTTGTAATTTGGATAGACATAGATTAATTTTTTTAATGTTGTCTGACTTATTAAGGTTTTGGGTTCTAGAATCAAACTGCCATATGTTCAAGTGCCGATGTCACCATTGCTACCTCCGCAAAAATGAGTAGTCCCATCTACATCATAATGCCTGAGCTAAAGCTGTGTCCATTCAGAGGGGTTAAAATCCAGTATCAATTGAATTGAGGATATGGATATTGAATGTAGAGTCAACTGTTTTGAAAAGTTTGTCTATGAAAGGATAGATAAAACATCTAGAGCATGGGATAATGGATGAAGGACTCTAAGTGGGAGAAATATGAGCATGCTTAAATTTTGATTGGCATGATCTGGTTGAAAAGAGCTGGTTGGATATGCAGGAGACAAGAAGCATAAACGTTACTGAGAAGAAAGAAGCTGAGAGATCAGAATGGAAGAAGAAATAAAGGGGCTTATTGGGCTTAAATGATAGGAAAGGCACCCCTCTGCTATACCATGAGGAATCATGAAGGGCAAAGAAAAAAAGAAGCTGTAGCATTTATAGTTTTAGCAGATGGTAGCTGAGGACTTTTCATCTAGTCACTTCAAGTTTTCTCACTAAAGTAAAAGGCAAAATAATCTTCTGAGATTAAGAGGGAAACAAAGAGTGGAAGGGATAGAATTTGGATCTTTTAGAAGAGTAGACAAGATTGAAGTTGTTGCAGACGATGAGAAGTTGAATTGATCAAAGAAATGGACCACTATTGCTGGCCAGTGCTATGCTCCCATTTGCGTTTGTTGATCATACATTTATAGTGAAACCCAGTTGTCTTTCTGTGGCTCCATTCTCAAATATAGAAAATGTGTGATTCTCTTGATTCTCTGAGTAAGCAGGAAGGGCTGTTATGGGTCGCCAAGAGCATTTTTAAAATAATGAACCACGAGATCTACGACAAATAATGAATGAAGTGAAGAAGGCAATGGATTGCTAATTTAATAAGCAAATAGGAAGAAGTTGTGATAATAGTTGTTTTCAGTATTAAATAAAGTAATGAACACAAATCATTTAGCACCACCCCTAGTACAGCGTGCTCAGTAAATGTTAGCTGCTCTCATTATCATGAACAGAATTGTGTTTTTTATTTATCCAACCTAATACTTCTCTTTGAGTCCAAAGAGTACAATGATTTTTAAACAGAGAAAGTAGAAGAAAGAGCCTTCCAGCCAGCTGCTTATTTCAAAGGTATAAAAATCAATTCACTTTTTTAATCTGACAAGTCGACGGGGCAGTACATTTTTGTTTTCCCTTGTTTCTATTGCAAACACGTTGCACTAGCTTTGAGAGTGATAAAAGTAAGAGAAATGAAATTTGACCAGGTCAAAGAGAGCATTTCTGTGATAGCTTTCAGAAGCTGCCACAAATTAGGTATCTGATTTAAAGAAGGCCTAGTTCCCTTCCTCTCACCTCCCCATCTTTGACAAGATGGGGAATTGGACATAGAAAAGGTGGGAAAGGGTGAACACGATAGGTCATTTGATGTTGCCAGAACCAGGATAGAGATTGGTTGGCCTTGGTTATTTAATCCTCTTGTAATTCTGGTATTCCAGTAAAATGAGGCTATAAGTTTCTAAGAGAGAGCTGTTTTGCTAGAGGTTCTCTTGTTTATTGAAGAATAGTGAGAGGGAGTGGGAGAACAAATATACACAGCCAAATTCAAGCAATGAAAGTAACACAATGGAAATCATCTAATTTATTATCTATACAAATGTGAAAGCATGGAAGAGAGCAGAATTTTTAGTAGTCCTGGATGAAAGATGAAAATAATTCTGAGTGATTTGTTGCAAACTAGCGACAGGTCAGCACATTTGAATCTCATTTAAATTCAACAACAATCATAAGAAGAGGTGTAAGCAGAATATCTTTGGTTGGCTCTGCATCTCTTTTACTGGCAGTGTGAAAAACTAATAAAACTCTTTAGCTGTATATACGTATAGAACTTAAATTGGACTGCTGTTAGGTACTCCAAACTTTCCTGGGAATACATGTATTTCCCCTATTGATCCCTCTTTAATTTTCTTTGTTTTGTGTTCTTTACTGTTTGTCTCTTTTTTTCAGAGGGCATGGCCTATGTTGGTTTGGCTCCAGTGCCTAGAATATTGTCTGGAATACTAGTATGTTATAGGTGCTCAATAAATATTAGTTGAGTGAAGTAATTAATGAATGGTGAATAAGTGTCTAAATTGTGCTTTCACTGTATAATAAATTCTATTTTATCAAGAAAACATTTGATTGAAACTCTGTATGAAAATTTAATATTTTTGATCACCTTAACAGGGCATCAACTTAAGAGTTAGTGAGTAGATCCAACGTGTCTGGGGCAGAGGACTTGAACTGCTGATGGTGATGTCATATGTCTACCATCTCACCTGGTGCCAACCAACACAGTGGCAAGTCATGGAGGAAGTTATGTGTTCCATGATCATAGTGTAGGATGGCACATTTTTGGAAATATCTTCAAGTAACATAATTTGGAATAAAAATACTCCAACAGCAATATAGACAATTTTTCTATTAATTGAATATGAGGTGGGAAACCACCAGGGTTTTTTTCCTTTTAAACATAGAACTAATGGCAAATTGTGATTTCAGCCATCATCTACACTAATAAAAGAGAAACATGCAAATTGACCATACATCTGCTACACCCACAAGCCACACCCACCAGCCAATCAGGAGCAAGTATGCAAATTAACCCAATCAAAATGGCTGCGGCCACAGAGCAAGCAGGAGTCTTGGGTTTCCCTGGCAATGGAGGAGGCCAAGCTTCCCGCCCACTCTGGCTGGCCCTGGCCTCCACTCAAGGCTACAAAGTTTTAATTATAGAAAATAAATAAATCCCAACAAAAATGGTGGCAGCCATGGAGCTGGAGAGAGCAGGAGGCTTGAATTGCCCCCCACGATGGAGGAAGCCAAGCTTTCCCCAGCCCTGGCCTGCCCTGGCCTCCGCTCAAGGCTACAAAGTTTCAATTATAGAAGATAAATAAATCCCAGATACCAGTGCCTCCACCTGGGCCACCGCAGGGCATGGCCAGCCAGCAAATCACCACAGGCCCCTCGCCCAGGCCACCCCACGCGCCAAGGGAACTCCCACCCTTATCCAGGACATCCTTCAGGGCAAACCAGCTAGCCCCCACCCATGTACCAGGCCTCTATACTATCTAATAAAATAGTAATATGCAAATTGACTGTCACTCCAACACACAAGGTGGCTGCCCCCATGGTCAAGATGGCTGCCCCCATGTGGACACAAGATGGCTGCCCCTAACTGCTTCTGCCTGCCAGCCTGATCAACAAAATGGCCAGCAGGGGAGGGCAGTTGGGAGGGACCAGACCTGCGAGGGAGGGCAGTTGGGGGCAATCAAGCCTGCAGGGGAGGGCAGTTAGGGGTGACCAGGCTGGCAGAGGAGGGAAGTTGGGGGCGACCAGGCCTGTAGGGAAGGGCAGTTGAGGGGGACCCAGACCTGCAGGGGAGGGCAGTTAGGGGCAATCAGGCTGGCAGGGGAGCAGTTAGGCATCAATCTGGCTGGAAGGAAAGTGGTTAGGGGATGATCAGGCTGGCAGGTAGAAGCAGTTAGGGGCAATCAGGAAGGCAGGTAGGTGAGCAGTTGGGAGCCAGAAGTTCCATAGGATCAGGCCTAAATGGGCAGTAGGACATTCCTCGAGGGGTCCCAGATTGGAGAGGGTGCAGGCTGGGCTGAGGGACACCCCCCTGCCCCCATGCACGAATTTCATGCACCGGGCCTCTAGTAGTTACATAATACACAATACTCTTTAAGAGTGTTATAAACAGTGTGGCTTAGAAAGAAGAGTCTTTTGACTTTTTTTCATATTTCTTTTTCTAGCAAGTTCTTCATTGTGTAAGATAGTATATCCTGATTTCCTAATGTAAGAACCAAACATATCCCTGTATCTTAGATTTTCTAAATTATTTCTGAGTAGTATTTATATTACACACAGAGTATAGTCATTTCTGTATTATAACTTTGAAAACTCTGAATAATTCATATTACAAATGACTTGAAAAATCCAATAAAGTGGGAGAGGGTTAGAGGAGAGTGGTTACCTTTCAAGCAAAGACGAAGATTTTTGATTACATAGAGTTGCCTTTCTCTGTTTAAGAATAGTTTGTCCTTTCTCCTTGCCCCTCACCTTTTGTTTGCAGTGATCGTGTCTGTAATGAGCTATGGCATGCACCATGTCAGAGAAGGGCTCAGATAAGGGAAAGAGCATGATCAGATAGTTTTTGTCTAACACAGTATTTCTCTCCATTACCCTTATCTGCTATACTGTACTTCTATTACTATACCTTCTCCAGTTTTCAAAACCAATATATAACAGTGTATCTCTTATATAACAATAATATATTTTAGTGGCAGAATTCACAGACATTGGTTTATTAACAAGCCACAGAATTTAGGTTTCTAATATACACTTCTAGTTGTCATAAAACTTATCTGAAATATCTATGCAAGCCTGAGCTTGCTCATAGAAGAATGACTGAAAATGATGTAATTTATTAAAAACTAATCTGTTGTATTTTATTTTTATAAATTCTGAAGCATGCTCAGTGAGTACATTATACAGCTTACTTCTTTACCTGAGTGGAGAGAATTGGTCATCAGGTAACTCGGCCTACCAAGATCATGCTGTAGCAACAAACCCAAATTTTTATGGCTTAATACACAAGAATTGGCATGCCTTATAATTGCTTCTAGGCAGAGATTCAATCTCGTGCTTTCCTATATTATTATTGTTACATCATAACAACTTAAATCATAATAAATACTTATCAAAGGAACATGTGAGAAGATATTTAAAATCATCATTTTAATTATCTTCTACAAAAAAGCTTGGTGATTATTACCTCTCATCAGATTTTGATGAAAGAGAAAAGTAAAGGACTTATACCTGAAATGAATCTGTGACTTATTACAGTCCCCTTATTTCATAAATGAAGAAATTAAAGCCTGGATAAAATAATTTGCCCAAAGCCTGAAGCTAGTTAGCAAAAACATAACTAAAACTCATGTGTCTTGGTCCAAAGTTCTTTACCTTAAATATTCCTTGACTGTTATTATGGTGTATTTGAAAGTTGAATTTAATTTTCTGTTTAAGAATGAGGTATAGACACAGACAACAGTATGTTGGTTACTGGAGAGGAAGTGGGTTGGGGAGGATGAAGAAGGTAAAGAAGGTCAAATACATGGTGATGGAAGAAGACTAAACTTTGGATGGTGAGCACACAATGCAATATATAGATGATGTATTATATAGAATTGTACACTTGAAACTTATATAATGTTTCACCCCAATAAGTTTAATTAAAATGAATTAAAAACATTGTGTAATATATATACATCAGCAGTCTTTTGGCTTTTCCTTGCCTGTTACCTCTTGTCAATGATCCCTTAGTTTCATTGACTCTTTAGAGGGTTATACAGTTTTTATATAACACACGTCTTACTATTGGAATCATTCAGAAAGACCTACCAAGGGAAATTTGAGTGCAAAATCATATTTGTTACATTCCCATTATGTGGCCACCTGCAAACAATGTAATATCAGATATAGTTATTTGGTAGTTATACATGCAATAATTTAAATTCTATCAAATTATATCCTAGGTGTTTTTGGCTGTTCCTTGAAAGCTGCCTTCAAATTTTATGAATGCCTTTCCTGTATCTTCCTCAAGAGCCATCAGCCAACTCCTTTCTTTCAAGCACTAATGTCATGAAATTTTAATAGGTGTTTTATAGGGAAAATATGGGTCTGTGATCAATAATTGAAAATTTTTAGATTAAACAAGAAATACACAGAATCATTATAGATGACTTCTCCGAGCCTTTAGTTGTTTAACAGTTTAACAGGTTGAATGCATTCTAGGGACTGAGGGTATGACAGTAACAAAACAATTTTAGAGTTCACAGTGGTTATACGCTAGTTAGGGAAGACAGACATTAACAAAACCTAAGAATCAATATATGTTAAATTAGAATATGATAAATGCTAAGAAAAAGTAGAGAAAGGAAAGGAAATTGGTAAAAGATGGGGGAAGGTAGTATGTAAATTTGCCCACCCTCAGTGAGGATAAGGCTTATTGAGGATATAACAATTGATCAGGACTTGGGGGAGGTCAGGACATTAATCTTGAGGGGTTCAAAGACCAAAAGGTAAAAGGTGGTACAAATAAATGAGGTAAGAGCCCTGAGGCTTCAGAGGGGAGGAAGGCAATTTGCATGACCATAAAAGAGCAAACTTTCAGTAATTAGACATTTGACCAACTATATAGTAGGTCCTAACATGTTATTTGTGGTAACAATTCTTATTTTGGTAAAGCCCCCAATATATTCTTCTAGGTAGTTAAGGGAGGGGCCAACGTTTCTCCTGATCCTGTAGGGTTTTGATTGCCTTCAGCTCTGTATAATCTACATGCCAAAGTGGCACATCTTTAGTCGGCCTTGTATACACTCAATCAAGTCTTTGAAATTTACTGAGAAGTTTTACATCCCAGAACTTGAGCTGGTATATTGTTCATCTCATTAAACCACTCTCCTAGTACTGAGAACAGATTAGTACAGCTGGATAGTTGTATCTCATTTCAGGCAGTGGTGATACAGTTGGGCTCCCCAAATTAAGCCTATGGTGCAAGCAATTAGGTATTTGATAAGAGACATCTCAATGGAAACAAAAGAAAACCAGTGGTTAATTATTCAAACAGACTATGATCTCATTTTTTGATTTCTGAAGGCAGCCAGTTGAGAAGGTTTCTAGATACCTGGCTTGAAACACCTTCAGGTGGAGTGAGGGCAGGCAGTGACAATCTGATAGACTCACCTGGTTTGCAGTTTGAATGTCTCTGGTGATCTTTCTGAAGAGCAACATGAAGATTGCCCAGATAGGTGCTACTGTGGTGATTTCCTTGAAGTTTACAGCAAGTCATCTTGCTTCAGTTTGCAGGACTTCAAGAAAAAAGAGAGTTTTAGTTCTTAATAATTCCAAGTCAAAAGTGAGAGAAAATTGGAAGTGTTCGTTTGGAGAGCTGTGGCCAAAAATTTGAGGAAACTGGAAGAATTGAGGATCCAATCTAGTTAACAGGTTGGAACAAAACCTTAAAAAAACAATGAATAGCACTAGATTCCAGTATCCACAAAGGTACATTACTGAAACATAATTGTCTTCTCTAAAAATTTCCCCATCTTTACCAAAGATGGCCAAATTAAGACTAATTTATTTGCAAAATAAGTTTAGTTTCAACAAACTTGGCCCATTGTTTTCATAGGTGCGGCAAGAAGAGTAACGAACCATATAGGCTCTTTTAAATCTGTTTGCTAGAACTTTTTATAAGAAGTCTTAGATTGAACTTTTAAAGGCTCCTTGAGACCAAAAAAGCAAAGTTACGGATTTGCCATCAGATTTCACTTGCAGTATGTATAGATTTGGGTCTGTTCCTCTTTCCTTGAGGTCCCTAAAATATCTTGTGGTTCCACATCTGCTAGAAAGTGACTACCTTACTCACCCTGTAAGGCTGCTGGGAACTTACTAAGCAAGGTACCTGGGTTTTGTTAACTTTTATGAGACAATCCTAGTTCCATAAAGCTGTTTGGTCATATCTGAGTTTATACATGTCTCTCTCATACATGACATTACATTAAAAACCTTGGTAATATAATCAATGTTCTCAATTATGTCATGTTACAAGGAGAACAGATTGTTATTAAACTTACGCAAATAACTATATTGCCATGAAAATAATAATATTCACTGAGTTTCTGAATTATGGAGGGATTAAGTTGGGAGAAAAAGATAAATGTTTCAATTCTACTTGCAAATGTGTAATTTACCAAATTTCTCTAAGTCATAGATAGTTTAGGAGAAAAAATTTTCTTAAATCTGGAAAATAAAGTAAAGAACTAGTAATATTTCAAACAAGTAATCATAAAAATTACAGTCATTCTCATCAGTTGATTCAGTCCCATACTATTAATTCTTGTTGTTCTTGATCTTTTTGTTAGCAGTTTTATGAGTCCAGTTTTTATTTTCCTAGAGTAAATTCTCTCCCATTTCAGTGGTATGATCTGAAAGTTATTAAAATGTTGTATTCTAGAATAAGTGTCAGAGTCCTTTCCATAAATTTGTGAAGATAAAACAAATTTACCGAAGCATCAGCGTAAGAAAATAAGTGTAAATGACAAAAGGACTTAAAATGGCATGGTTAAAGATCTAATGAGAATACAATGCAATTGAAAAGGAAACTTGCTTATTTCTGTGACACATGCATTTTAAGATAATAATTATAATTACAAATGATAATGTATACCAAGACATATCAGAATTTTAGAGATTTTATACAATTTCTAGAACACATTACTAAACATATAAGTATTATCCTGGAAGATTTAATATCATTTATTTAGCAACACTCCCCATGCAATTTAACATTTATAATAATAAAAGCATAATATGCTAATTAGACCATCAGTCCTTCCAGATGAACAAAGCTGGGGCTGCAAGGGAAGCCCGGGTCCTGGGTGCCTGACAGCGGCCAGAGGGAAGCCCGGGTCCCGGGTGCCTGACAGCGGCCAGAGGGAAGCCCGGGTCCCAAGTGCCTGACAGCGTCCGAAGGGAAACCCGGGTCCCGGGTGCCTGACAGCGGCCAGAGGGAAGCCCAGGTCCCGGGTGCCAGAGGGAAGCCAGTGCCAGCAGCCAGGGGAAGGAAGGCCTACTCTTGCATGAATTGTGTGCATCGGGCCTCTAGTATCAAATAAGTATAATTACTATAACATCTCTTATTAAAAGTAGAGAGAACAAGTCTTTGAGATATTTCAGGGACCCTCTAAAAAGTTAAAGACTTAGTTCATTGTGACTATTTAAAATTATTTTTGGTGATTTCTTGTTTTTTTTTTTTCCCCCAACCAATTAAATAGAGCTCTTTTACAAATTAGCAATATCAATAGAAGGTAGAAAACACCACACATATATGTCACATATCCATAGACATACATGGACACATAGACAAAGGCAAACAGATCTTAAATAGTTTTTGTTTTAAAATTTTAGCCATGAGATGGGCATGATAATGTAAAATGTATAAAAGAGCAGTTGGAATGAGTTAAGCTTATATGTCTAAATGGCTAAAGCTTTTTCTTATTATCTATATATATAAAACCCTAAGTGACCCGAACGATGGTTTGGTCGCTATGATGCTCACTTGGGGGGTGGGACCAGCCAGCCAACCTCCCGCGGCACCACCCCTCCCCCCCCCGACTGGCCCCAGGCCCGATTGGCCCCCCCAACCCCGATCGGGGGCGGAACCAGCCGGACCCCCACCATGCACGAATTTGTGCACTGGGCCTCTAGTTTGTGTATAATACATTAAGTCTTGTGTTTGTTCTTGACAAGTAATCTTGTGGAAACTGTAAAACACCTTGTATTCTTTTAATCCTCTTTTTCTTTTAATTCCTTTTATGTCTTAAGAATTGAGGATGGTAAAGATAAGTGGGCTTTGAGCAGCTTCTTGAGCTGTTCTTCTGGTTTTGCCAAGCTTTTTGTAAGATAAGGACAGTTGTGCTCAATTTCCCAAAGACTTGGGTTGCAGCCTAAATGACATCATAGGTTGATTTACTGGTCTAACTACTTTATTATATTATTCCCAATTTGCTTCTTTCCCTCTGGGCTCTCTAAAAAAATTTTTTTTATAATAATCATTTGCATTTCAAGGAATGGCACTTAGGTCCTTGAGAAGATGGAGGTAGAAAATCTACATCATAAAGGCAACAGAGAAAGTATCCAAGTTACAAACCTTTTAAAAAATCTGTTTCTATTAGCCTCTGAATATTAGCCTCCAGTTTCTAATTCATACTGTGTGGGCTCAGGCTATTTCAGTTTCTTCTCTTTTCCTTTTTTTTTTTTTTTTTTTTTTAGCATGACTAATTAATATCGCTTGAAGGGTGGATTTATATGTTTTCGGTTTTACATTATTAGGCAGGGGTTATGTTCTGTAGGGAAACACAGAACACAGTGTCCATCTCTGTAATCTATATATATAAAAGGCTAATATGCAAAGTGTCCCCTCTGGAGTTCGACCTGGAGACTGGGAGTTCAATCGCTCACTGTGACATGCACTGACCACCAGGGGGTGGCACAGAACTAAGGAAGGCCCCAGCCAGCAGCCAGAAGGCCCTAATTGGTCCTGATCACTGGCCAGGCCTAGGGACCCTACCTCTGCATGAATTTCATGCACCTGGCCTCTAGTATAATCAGATAAAAAGATGTGAATCACTTCAATAAAAGTTGTTTAAATATACTAATTCTCCTATAAACTTTTACCTTAATTCTATCACCTCCTTCCTTCCTTTCTTCCTTCCTTCCTTCCTTTCCCTTTTTTTCCCCTTCCCTTTCCTTCCTTTCCCTTCCCTTCCCTTCCCTTTCCTTTCTTTACTCTAGCCCTCATTAGGACTTTATCAACAGGTTTTCATTTTACAATACTGAGTAGAGGAAGTGTTCTGGGCCAGATATAATATCCATTCCCATAAAGCATTCAGATAAAGTTGACATGACTTTTTTACATAAAGCCTGTTTAAACATTCTAACTTTATATACTTATCAATCCTTATATTTTGTATTCTTGGAATCTAATTGTAGCCCCAGTTGGGGCTTTACCAATAGGTTTTGGTACCATAGTTCATGGGATTTCCATATCAAGGAGTCCTGGAAACATCTCTCTTCTATCCTCTGACCACTTCATTCATTCACTCCTGTGTAAAAGGGCTTTGAGTCCCCAGGGAGGGGTCAAGCCAAGGAACTCTGGCCCCTTTATCAATCTTTAACTGCTGCGCCACATGATTGATGGTCAGATTTCTCATTGTAATCTCTGCTTCCTGGCTTTTTAAATTTCTCCAAACTAGGGTAAAGAGATCAGACTTATTTAGGTCCTTTAATGTAGAATCAAAAGAGGATTGCTTTAGAACACTCAGCCTTAGATGGTGCTATATTTGTTTTAACCCTATCAATGTCTGATTTATTTACCCCAAACATTTTTTTTTTTAGACATTCTTGAGGCACTATGCATCTTTGTATCTATTTTTAAAAATTTGGTCTTTCCATAGTTACCAATAAAACTGCTGCATGCAGGAGGCAGCCGATCAATGATTCTCTCTCATCATTGATATTTCTATCTCTCTTGCTTCCTCTCTGAAATCAATAAAAATATATATTAAAAAAAACTGCTGCTTTGATGAGAGTTCTCTAAAAATTTTCTTATTTAGAAGATTTTCCAATTCAAAGGGTCTGATGTCTGGCCCTGGTTGAGGTGCATGTGGCGGGCGGCCAATCGATGTTTCTCTCTTACATTGAGGTTTCTCTTTCTTACTCTCACTTCCCCTTGCTATAAGAATCAGTGAAAAATGTCCAGGGGTGAGGATTTCATAAATAAATAAATAAATAAATAAATAAATAAATAAATAAATAATCTACATGCCAGAGTGGCACATCTTGGGGAGCCCTATTCTAAATCACTAAATACTTTTAACTGTTATCATCATTGACATTTGAGTCTGGAATTCCAGGGAGAGGCCTGAGCTGTAGATTAAAAATTTAGAAGCCCTCAGTTTACAGATGTTCTTTAAAACCATAGGATTGAATCTTATCACTAAGGGCACATGTGGATATAGATACTGTAAATAGCATATGCTTCATTTTCCAAAGTTTTTTGGTCCACGATTTTTTCTATTAAATCCTCTTTTCTATCCAGTATTTTATAGAAGAGTGTTGTGAAAATCTGAGTGGATGCTTAGTGAACACTTTTTGAGTAGAAAAATAATACTTGAAGTAACATTGGAAATAAATTTCATAATTTTTCTTAGGAAAGTCAATTAAGTGTCTCTTGGAATAAAGACCAGAGTTCTACATGTCAGGGAGCATGTCAGGGAGAAATGATGGGCTCACATTAGTATATAAACATAGCTGCTCAGTAGATGCACCGATTTTCTCATTATTCCTATCTGTCATAGATGCATGTGGGATACAAAGCCACAGTAATAGTGTCTCCAACAGATGGAAAACTGTACAAATGAGTTTTGTATTATCAGCAATTACAAGCAGTTCTCTTATTGATCTCTGGCCAAGATGCTTCAATTTGGGGTTAAGGGCGGGGGTGGGGGGGTGGGGAGAGAATGAAATGCAACAGCTCAGTTGTACAATCCAGATGTTGTCCTGAGCTGTTTCTTTTCTTATCAAACCCTTTTCACCAGCCATTTCTAAAGTCTCCTGAGTTTTACCTGGAAACAAGGAATTCTGTTTTATGCATGGTGATATAACGTACCCATGGTGAGCAGGTCCTAGCTTGAATCATTTCTCTGGTCTTGGTAGATAGATTTGTAGTGGTCCTTTCATAGGCTCACATCTGTTCTTACTTGTGGCCAGATGATAGAATTAACAGAAGGTTGGCTTGAGCTAAGGGTTTGGCCACTGACCATGGCCCAAATTGAAACTGACTGACTCCTGTGAGGCTCCATCAAGCTCCCATATTCTTGCCAGAATGATGTTCTAACCAGGATCATGCAGTGCCTGGGTTAACACTGGTTCTTTGTGAAATCCTGAATTTTTCATGAGAGTGCTTATCAAACTGGTAAGAGAAAATTAATCTTGCGATCCTTTCATAGAATTTATACAGATGAAAATTTTAGGGTATTATGTTTCGTCTCTCTATCAACATTTTATTAAGCACTTCTTGTATATTATGTCACCAAATTCTTAGAGAATGCTGTGACATTTTCCTGATTATTTCATTTTTCTAACAAGCAACTAAACACCTAACAGGGAAACATTTCAGAGGATAACATAGGTAGGTAGAGATATGGGATTGATACATGACCTTCAGGCCCTTGCTCTTTTTCCTAAGCTTATAACAACTTCCTCAACCTGGAGTTTTAAGTCACATTTAATTACTGTTCTTTTGTTGACTTTTAAGTTACTTACAAACATGATATGAAGCATTTGTGGACAACATTCTCCCACCAGATGGACTTTCCCACTGGAGGTGTCTCTCTGGTGTTTTCAGGGACCTGCTGTAAAACAGTCCCTATTTCGCAAGAGTCTCTGAGGCCTTTTCTTCCTACATCCATTCTGTTGCAAAGTCAGTCGGCTCTGCCATACAAAGAGCAACTAGGAAGTTAAGGGGCTGCATATTTCAGTTTTGGGGTCTTTCATCATTGAAGACTTTCTTTGTGAAGCAATATTTGGCTTTGATTTTTAGACACACACATGCATTCACACATATCCTATATAATAAAGAGGGAATATGCAAATTGACCATCACTCTGTCACAAAGATGGCTGCACCCACAGCTGAAGCCAAGTTCCCATAAGGAGCCTTAACAAGCAATCAGCAGAGACCTGAGGCTACGCCCTCCCCCGTCCCTGTGGGGCTTGGCAGGGGACCTCAGGCTGCATCCCCCACCCGGCAGGGCTTGACAGGGGACCTCAGGCCACGCCCCCACCCCAGCACTGGGCCAGGGGACCTGAGGCTGCGCCCCCCCTGCCTGGCAGGGCTTGACAGGGGATCTCAGGCCATGCCCCCCACCCAGCAGGGCTTGACAGGGGCCCTCAAGGTGCACCCCCAGTGCTGGGTAGGGGGACCTCAGGCCACGCCCCCATCCTGGCGCTGGGCCAGGGGACCTGAGGCTACAACCCCTGCCCAGCAGGGCTTGACAAGGGTGGGACTGGCCAGGTCTGGATCTAGCCCAATGGGGTTGGGGGCTCGCCGGGTCTGGGTCTCACACAATTTTGAGGCGCATGTGGGTGGGTGGGGACTTGACTCTGGGTCCCGTGGTGCACCCCAGACTCTGACAGGAGGAAGGTTTTCATGTACATTTTACTAATTTTCTTTCATCTCTGACACTTCTATTATAGAGAAAGGGCGAATAGCAATATTAAATTATTTCCTCTAATTAATCCCCTTTTAATGTGCACGAATTTTGTACACACACACACACACACACACACATACACACAACTCGATAACTGTTTACCACCACCCACATCAAGATATTGAACAGTTTCATATCCCCCAGGAAATTCCCTCATCCCTTTCTAGACCAAAGCAAACACCACTTCAACCCTCAATTCCCACATATAAACATATACACCCTTAGAGGTAACTACAGTTTTTTTACTTCTATAACCACAGATTAGTTTTCTCTGTTCATAAACTTTGCATAAGTGGAATCATAAGGAATGCCTTCTTTGTAGTCTAACTTCTTTTACTCAACATGTTTTTGAGGTTCATCCATGTTCTTTCTATTTAGTATTTGTTTTTTATTTGTATAGTTCATAGTAGGTTCATTGTCTGAATATCTTTTAATTTGTTTCTCCATTTTTCTATTGAAGGGTATTTGGATTAAAGCTGCTAAGAGCATTTTTGTCACAATCTTTGTATGAACATAAGCACTTATTTTTCTCGAATATGTACCTATGAATGGAATTGTTGAGTCACAGAGTAAGGCTTCGATTTTCAAAAAGTGATTTGGAATGCTGTTTAGAGCGGAGGACGGCAAATCAAATGGTTAAAATGAAGTAAAATAGTACTTATTGGAAAAAGAGGTAGTGGGGTTACTCAGTCTGCAAGATATGACTAAGAGGTGATTTTCTAATTCTCTTGAATTATGTAAAGGGTAATTTTAAGGAAGAAACACACTATCAATTTATACAAAGTACAAGATGAGAGAAAATGGGATTAAATTTTGACAAAAGAGTGCTTAGGCAGAGTATTATCATAATTAACATAGAAATAGGTTACTGTCCCCAGGGTGTCTTTAAACAGAATGTTCTTTCCTTGGGTAAAAGGTAGATAGATTTGGAAGCAAACTTTTCTAGCTATCTCATGAGTCCTTACTCTTGATTTGTCTTCTGGAAGATACAGTTTGCTTTCTAATATGTCTGTTGTGTAGGGTGACTATATATTTTTTACAGTTGTAGCCAGAATACTTTAGTTCAGTACAAATAATAGTAAACTGGATGATGAGCCAGAACAAAGACTTAAATCCGGCCCCTCCAACGAAAACTGGAGTATATGACTGTGGATTTAATAACATTTCTGGGGCAAACCACGGATACCTGGACATATTTGACAAAAGGAAAGCCTATGAGTTCTGCTTCCAGTAGGACAGAGTAGCTGTTAGACTACACTTTCTACAGATAATAAATATTAACTCCGGACAAAATATAGAGAACAAATAATTGAGAGCAGTAAAAAGACCCAACACAGAGAGATTATGGAGGGGACTGTCTACTCTTCAAGGAAGAGAATGACTCTGGGTGAATTTTTTATTTTCATGCCTTCTAACCCGAGAAAAGGCTGTACTATGCACCATGTTGGGTGCATAAAACGCCCCAAATTATCTACTGTTTCTATTTGGGACAGAGGCCTAATGGCCTTCAATAGGTTACTGAGAGTGGGACACAGAGACCCCTTTCCCTTGCAACTATTCTACTTGCACGTACAGGTCTCAGCCTCATTTTTTATTTTTATTTTTGAATCTAGCTATAATAACATAAAAAGCCAACACGTATTCCCTGTATCAGGCCAAACCGAGCCACTCAGTTCTCATATGTGACACTATTGGAAAATGCCACCCTTTTTGGAGAAGGCAGCCTGCCTGGAGGATTCTTGGCAATCAAAGCCCAAAAAAGACGTTTAGCAGTGGTCGGCAAACTCATTAAGTCAACAGAGCCAAATATCAACAGTACAACGATTGAAATTTCTTTTGAGAGCCAAATTTTTTAAACTTAAACTTCTTCTAACGCCACTTCTTCAAAATAGACTCACCCAGGCGATGGTATTTTGTGGAAGAGCCACACTCCAGGGGCCAAAGAGCCGCATGTGGCTCGCGAGCCGCGGTTTGCCGACCACTGGTTTAGGGCATAGCACAACCTCAGATGCTGCTCTCACAGTAGGTTTGGTGAAGGATACCTTCTGGAGTGAAGCCTGGAATAACCTGTTCAGCCTCAGGTGTTGTCATCAAGGGGACCCTTCCTCTGAGAGGTCACTGCCCCATGCCAGAGCACATGGCTCTGTGAGCAGAGTGGCCTGTGTTTTAGCCTCAACTGGCTCATTATACAAGGAATGATCTACACGGATGTAAATGGCAGCTTCATGCCAACTTTTTCTTTCATAGCTAAGAAAATTTCCTATTTAATGTATACCCTGTGCTTGCTTACCTTCACAATGCTGTTTTAGGACCATTGTTTATGGTTCTTTCTGTTGCTCCGTGGACTGAGAGGAAGACTGTAACTCAGAACTGTTCCAGATATCAAAGTTAGTCTTGAAGGGCCTACAGATTTAAAAGCACATTCCAAAGGCTACATGTGCATATTTTATGTTGTTGTTTTGTTAATAGTAAGCTTAAAGTCCTAAGATACTAATTTTGATGATTCAGCCACCATCATTTTTAGAAAATGGTTTTATCTAAACTTCTCTTCTGAAGTACACTTTTGTTTTATCTGGAAATGTAGCCAATTTTTAATCTGTATGTCTTTTGAAAGAAAATGTGGCGATTGTACTGTCAGAATTGTAAGGATAATCATTTTCCTTTTGGTCATGGGAACCTAAGACAGAGGTTCATTTTGGCCAATCTTCCAAGGATATGGTGAGTATCCTATTTCTTTTCAACAGTTGCCATAACAAATGGCCACAAACTTAGTGGCTTGAAACAACACAAATGTATTATCTTCCAGTTCTGTAGGTCAGATATCTGATCAGCATCTCACCAGGCGAAATCAAGAGATTGGCTGGTCTGCATTTCTCCCTCGAGGCTCTCTTTCCTGCTCATTTGAGTTGTTGGCAGAATTCAGTTCCTTGAAGTTGTAGGCCTGAGGTTTCCATTTTCTTGTTGACTGTTGGTGGAGAGCTGTTCCCAGCTTCTAGAGACTTCCACATTCCTGGACTCATGCCCCCTTGCTCCATCTTCAAAGACAGCAATGATGAATTGATTCCTCAACTTTTATCTCTCTTTCTCAAAAAAAAGTTCGCCTTGGCTGGTGTTGCTCTGTGGTTAGTGTGTTGACCAATACACTGAAGAGTCTAGGGTTTCATGCCAGGTCAAGGGCAAGTGCCTGGGTTGCAGGTTCAATCCCCAGCCACCCCTGTTGTGTACGAGAGGCAACCCGTTAATGTGTCTCTCTCACATGAATGTCTCTCTCTCTCTCTCTTCCCCCCCGCCTCACTCTCTTCCGCTCTCTCTAAAAGATCAATGGAAAAAATATCCTCGGGTGAGGATTAGCAAAATAAAACAAAAATATGTTCTATCTCCCTGACTCATTCTTTTTCCTTCCTCTTCTACTTTTAAAGGTTCATGTCATTAGATTAGACCAATCTGGATAATCTATTGGTACAGATTATCTCCAGATGTGGTTGCTTAATCTCAATCACACCTGAAAATGTGTCACCTTTGTCAAGTAATGTAATAAATTCACAAGTCCCTGGAATTAGGATCTGGACATCTTTAGAGCGGCCATTATTTGCAACCACAGCCTTCAGACATACTTCCATAATTGCATTTTTAACTTAATGCATTTAGTAAACAATTTAATAAACCCTTAGTTTGCTACAAAGGATATAGAGATGAAAGAACTATGACACTGCTTCTTAGGTGTTAATCACTACAGCAACTTGCTGAATTCAATATAAATACAAACTGGATTCAATATAAATATCAGTTTACCTGGGTGGCTCCATAAAAATAGAGATAATGGCTTTCATCACTGGATTCCTAATCCAGACCCTTCATGTGGCACATAATAAGCACTCAGAGAATATTGCTGAATTCGTTAATTTTAAGAATATTTGTTAAGCATCTGCCTCATGCCAAATACTGTTCTAGATGCTTATTAAACACTAGAGGCACAGTGCACAAAATTCATGCACGAGGGGGGGGTGTCCCTCAGCCCAGCCTGCACCCTCTCCCATCTGGGACCCCTCAACGGATGTCCGACTGCCTGTTTAGGCCCGATCCCAATAGAATCAGGCCTAAAAGGGCAGTCGGACATCCCTCTCACAATCCAGGACTGCTGGCTCCCAACTGCTCGCCTGCCTGCCTTCCTGATTGCCCCTAACCACTTCTGCCTGCCAGCCTGATCACCCCCTAACCACTCCCCTGCCGCCTGATTGATGCCTAACTACTCTCCTGCCAGCCTGTTTGCCCCTAACGGCCCTCCCCTGCCGGCCTGGTCACCCCTAACTGCCCTCCTCTGCCAGCCTGGTCACCCCTAACTGCCCTCCCCTGCCGGCCTGGTGCCCGCAACTGCCATTCCCCCGCAGGCCTGGGTCCCCCCAAACTGCCCTCCCCTGCAGGCCTGGTCACCGCCAATTTCCCTCCCCTGCAGGCCTTCTCCCCCCCAACTTCCCTCCCCTGCAGGCCTGGTCCCCCCAAACTGCTCTCCCCTGCAGGCCTGGGTCCCCCTCAACTGCCCTTCCCTGCATGCCCGGTCACCCCCAACTTCCCTCCTCTGCCGGCCTGGTCACCCCTAACTGCCCTCCCCTGCAGGCTTGATTGCCCCCAACTTCCCTCCCTTGCAGGCCTGGTCCTTCCCAACTGCCCTCCCCTGCTGGCCATGTTGTGGTGGCCATCTTGTGTCCACATGGGGGCAGCCATCTTGTGTGTTGGAGTGATAGTCAATTCAAATATTACTCTTTTATTAGATAGGATAGAGGCCTGGTGCACGGTTGGGGGCCGGCTCGTTTGCCCTGAAGGGTGTCCAGGATCAGGGAGGGGGTTCCCTTGGGGTGTGGGGTGGCCTGGGCCAGGGGCCTGTGGTGGTTTGCAGGCCGGCCATGCCCCCCCAGTGATGCAAGCAGAGGCCAGGGCTGGATGGAAGCAGATATCTGGGATTTATTTATCTTCTATAATTGAAACTTTGTAGCCTTGAGTGGAGGCCAGGGCCAGCTAGTAGCCTGGGTTGCCCCAGACAACCCAAGCTCCCAGCCCCTCCTTGAGCGGAGGCCAAGGCAGGCCAGGGCGGGTGGGAAGCTTGGCTTCCTCCATCTCCAGGGGCAACCCAAGCCTCCTGCTTGCTCCAGCTCTGTGGCCGCTGCCATATTTGTTGGGATTTATTTATCTTCTATAATTGAAACTTTAGTAGCCTTGAGCAGAGGCCAGGGCCAGCCAGGGCGGGCAGGAAGCTTGGCTTCCTCTATCGCTGGGGGCAACCCAAGCCTCCTGCTTGCTGCAGCTCCGTGGCTGCTGCCATATTAGTTGGGTTAATTTCCATACTCGCTCTGATTGGCTGGTGGGCATAGCAGAGTTATGGTCAATTTGCATGTTTCTCTTTTATTAGATAGGACTAGAGGCCCAGTGCATGAAAATTCATGCACTGGAGCGGGGATCCCTCAGCCCAGCCTGCCCCCTCTCACAGTCCAGGAGCCCTCAAGGGCGGGAAGTGACCTGGAGATCAGAGGAAGGTGATGCCCCATCACACCTCTACTGCTGCCACTGCCAGCAGCGCAAGCCTCAGGCGGCCTTGGTTATCTGAGCCTCGGGCGGCCCTGGGCAGCTAGGCAGCTGCCATCCAAGGCTTGCCTGCACCTCAGGCCGGCCCTGGGGGGCTGGGGGGCTGAGGGGACTGGGGGACTTTTGGCGGGGCTGACGGGCCTGGGTGCCTCCATCTTGTGGCTTTGGACGCCACCATCTTTGAGGGCGTGGCAGTCAATTAGCATATTCCCTTCTTATTGGCTGTGGGCGCTGCCGTCTTTTTAGGGCGTGACAGTCAATTAGCATACTCCCTCCTTATTGGCTGTGGGCAGCACCATCTCTGAATCAATTGAGGCTGAGTAAATAAATCAGGAGCAGGTTATCAGAGATTTTGAATGCCATGTGAGGATGTCTGAATCTTTTTTTATAGATAGTGAGAATACAGGGAAGATTCTTAAGCAGAGGTGGATTGACAAGATCTAGTTTATAAAAATACCTGATGGTAGAGTAGAGGTTGGATCGGAGGATTGAAAGTGCAGAATAGCTTGCCAAAAGCTTGAACCAAAACAGTAACAATTGGAATAGTGAGGTGGCTATGGGCTTAAGAGATATGTATAAGACAAAAATCTGGAGAAATGCAAAAGTTAGGGAAACTAGTCTGATATGTGGGTGGCTGGCAACAACATAGGACACACATTTATAATCTGTTTGAATATAGGGGATAGTTACCCTCTTTAAGTTAGACATTTGTTTAATGAGAAACATCCTGTTAACATATACATACACAGAGACAGCTCACAGTAACATATTCTCACATTTTTTATCATGCTACTAACACAAGCTATAATGTATTGGGCATTTGTCGAACATATAGTATCCATCAACATTCAAACAGGGAATTTAAACAATTATTCTCTTTGAAAGCAATAGGATTTATGTGCAGAGCCATCAGAACTGAAAGCTTGACATGGGAAATTTAGCAGTTGAAATGCAACTAAGAACACATCAGAGGTGACCTACATAAAGAAACTTAGTATGGATGATTCCTCCTTTGGGGAATCTACTTTTGTTCTCCTCTGTTCAACTGAGGAGAGAAAAAAGAATCTTGTCTGTAAAAATGCTGAGAAAGAAAGTAGGATGGAGAATTGTTTTAGCTGGCCCATTTGCATTGTGTCTGTGAGAATTTCCAACGGTTAGGTATTAGAATTAATTTATTACATCTGAATGTGCTTCTTTCTTTAATGGCTTTTCAACAATGGCTCTCTTAGGACAGGCTGGTCAGTGTCCTGCAGGTGTGAAATCAATGATCAGGAAATAATATTACAGCAGAAAGAATCTGGAGTCATCCAGAAAGTCCAATGGAATCTTTGAAATATCAGCCTGTCTCCTGACCCCTCCACAGACAGTTCAAAATCATTTTATACTTAACACATAGCACATTGCAAACTACAAGATAGGAAGCAACCACCTTTGACTTTATATTTGCTGAGATGAACACACACACACACACACACACACACACACACACACACTCTGAGACATTTTGGTAAAATCCCGAAACAGCACAGTAAATGGGAACCAAAAATTCAAATGCACACAATATTTGTTCATATTAAGGAGAGCTTAATGAGATGCTTGGGTGAAATAACTCAGCCATTGACTGGGAATTTTAGGTTCCAAGAGTCAAGTACCAGTAGTCTTATATCTAAACTAGAGGCCTGGTGCATGAAATTTGTGCATGGGGGATGGAGGGGTGGGGGTGTCCCTCAGCCCAGCCTGCACCCTCTCCAATCTGGGACCCCTTGAGGGATGTCCTACTGCCCATTTAGGCCTGATCCCACTGGGCAGTTGGACATCCCTCTCACAATCCAGGACTGCTGGCTCCCAACTGTTCGCCTGCCTGCCTTCCTGATTGCCCCTAACTGCTTCTTCCTGCCAGCCTTATCACCCCTAACCACTCCCCTGCCAGCCTGATTGATGCCTAACTGCTCCCCTGCCAGCGTGTTTGCGCCTAACTGCCCTCCTCTGCAGGCCTGGTCACCCCTAACTGCCTTCCCCTGCAGGCCTTGTCCTCCACAACTGCTCTTCCCTGCAGGCTTGGGTACCTCCCAACTGCCTTTCCCTGCAGGCCTATTCGCCCCCAACTTCCCTCCTCTGCCGGCTTGGTCACCCCTAACTGCCCTCCCCTGCAGGCTTGATCACCCCCAACTGCCCTCCCTTGCAGGCCTGGTCCCTCCCAACTGCCCTCCCCTGCTGGCCTGATCGCCCACAACTGCCCTCCTCTGCCAGCTTGGTCACCCCTAACTGCCCTCCCCTGCAGGCTTGATCGCCCCCAACTGCCCTCCCTTGCAGGCCTGGTCCCTCCCAACTGCCCTCCCCTGCTGGCCTGATCGTCCACAACTGGCCTCCCTTGCAGGCCTGGTCCCTCCCAACTGCCCTCCCATGCTGGCCATCTTGTGGTGGCCATCTTGTGTCCACATGGGGGCAGGATTTTTGACCACATGGGGCAGCCATCTTGTGTGTTGGAGTGATGGTCAATCTGCATAATACTCTTTTATTAGATAGGATAGAGGCCTGGTGCATGGGTGGGGGCCAGCTGGTTTGCCCTGAAGGGTGTCTCGGATCAGGGTGGGGGTTCCCTTGGGGCATGGGGCGGCCTGGGCGAGGGGCCTGTGGTGGTTTGCAGGCCGGCCATGCCCCCTGGTGACCCAAGTGGAGGCCCTGGTATCTGGGGTTTATTTATCTTCTACAATTGAAACTTTGCAGCCTGGAGCAGGGCCGAGCCTTGTGCTTGCTCAGTGGCAGCAGCCATTTCTGTTGGGATTTATGTATCTTCTATAATTGAAACTTTGTAGCCTTAACCTTTTGCACTCGGATGTCAAGTGTGACTCGACACGGTTAGCATTAGAATAAAGGAATCGAAAAAAAAAGCAAGCGAGTGCAA